>NC_045641.1:45006737-45310080 GCF_009829145.1 Chiroxiphia lanceolata | reverse complement strand
CTTCCAAACGCTGTAACTACCTGTGCGTATCAACCCAGCGTAATCTTTTGTGGGGTTAATAGCAGTAAATGATCAACTTAGATTTTCCAGATTGTCTGGAGGTTAAATTTCTTTAAATCCCTTTGGGTGGAGGTAAAGCAAGTGCATAGTTTGGGCTCTGTGCTGTGACCTGTAACAGGATTTTGCTGGAATACACTAGCATGGATGGCCTTCAGGAAGGAAGGCAGATGTTTATTGATATGAGGGGAATGCAAGGGGGAGTCGAGGGAAGTTTAAAAATTAACAGAAAAATCCCTCAGCTTTATCATTCCAAATAAGACCTTTCAGCTGTGACTATCAGTAAGAAAATCAAGAGCAGACCTGCCACAAACCATGTGAAAAGCACATGAAGAGTAGTGAGGCTGGAGCATCCTGAAATCTGAGCAAAATAAGTTTGCATGCCCAACATTTCAGAACACTAATATTCATAAGGTGAATGTAGCACAGCAGTTCTGCAACCTGCCAATAGTGGTGGGTGCTTGGAGGCACCTCTCAGGTGGGCACGAGGGTGTCCCCAGGAGCAGCGTGTCTGGCAGTCACAGGTGAGGTGGCAGTTAGGTACGGAACATCAGGAGTTTTGTTAAGTGCTGACAGAAGCTGAAGGAGTGGAGACAGGAGGCTGCCAAGGGCAGGTCAGCACTAGGGAAGTTTTCCTAAAGGGAGGGTAACATTAATATGTAAGAAACGGGGGGAGTACAGGCCCTGGAGCAAGGCAAGTAAGCAGGGTGAGACAGGACAGGTTACATAGAGTCTAGCACGGTCACTTGCTGACTGGGACCCCCTCAGAACCCTCCATCCTCATACCCCTTTGGTGTTGCATGTGGTATCTCAACTTCACCCAGAACTGCCAGGTTTCTACTGCTCCACGACTGTGCAGGTTGCCAATTGGAGCATTAGCTGCTTGTGGGCTGTAGGTGCCATGTGGACGTCGCAGAGAGAAAAGTCCACCAGATATGCCTCTCCAATACAGGGATTGGGTGTGTTCCGTATTTTCCGTACACCCCTCCCATATGGCAGTCTCCCATGCCACTGGCCACCTTTTCCCCCCACTGCTGTCAATGCCCTGCATTCCCTTTTCCACGTCCAGTGGCTCTGTGAGCTCTCCAGCCCCTTTGGCTTCTCCAGCCCCTTTGGCTTCTGCAGCAGTGATGCTGTGTGTCTCTTGCTGCCATCTCCCTAAGCATTCTCCTTTATTTTCTTCCAACCTGCAGTGTAAGTTGTCTCTTCAAGGATGGGTAAGAATTGCAAACCTGAGCTAGCAAGACAGGGTGAGAGGCATAGACAAGGGTGAGAGGGATAGAGGGGGTTAATGGCTCCCTTGAAGAACCCTGGAAGTTCATGGTAAACATGGAAATGGTTGAAAAAAACCAAACCACATCAGTGGATGTAGCCTCTATTTCCTTGTTTTCTTTTCAAGTTTTCAGCCATTAAGGATGAAGTGTTCCTCTAAAATGTTGATCAGAAGTGATGTCCAAAAGTTGCAGCTTAATATATAGACAGGAAGAAAATTGCTCTTGAGCAGAGTGCTAGGTCATGCTTTCCTTGAGGAAGATGTTTTGGATTTTTTTTTATGTAGCTGACAGATGCTCTTTACTAGCGCTCAGCTCTTAAAGATGTCTTCTTTCCATCCTGCAAGAGCTATTATTAACAGAAGCTTGGGAGCACAGCAAATTTGATACACCAGGAAAAATTGTGGAAATCCTTGTTTTTCTGTATAAGGAAGCTGAGGCACAGACAGACTCAGTGCTAAAGCTTAAATAGTGAATTGTCTAGCAGAAATAAAATTGAACATGAATTTCTCATTTCAGGTTTTCTGCTTACCTTTTAGCTCATGCAGCTATTTTCCAGTGCTGGTTTTTGGTTGGTTAGATCTGAGGTATGTGTGTTTTCTGTGGTTACTTCAACCTGTTGTATTTACCAAATTTGAGTTACTTGGACTATTCACACAGGTTGATGTAAGATTAGTGTCGTTGCTAATCTTATGGGGAGTGTGTCCTTGTGCACAGAATTTGACAGAATGCTTTTTACTCATTTGTGGGCTACAGCCTTTTTTGAATATATGGTAAGCCTCTTAAATAAAAAGGTCTTCTGCAGCTAAGAGCATTAGAAGGAATCAGTGTTCTTAGCAGAAAAGAAATATTATCCAAAATAATCATATTGGAAGCCAGGAGAAATAAGACTTAGAGAGTAATATTTAAAATAATTTTTCATGTAAATCAAACCTACTGTATATGCATATAGTGGCTGTATCACTAGACAGCTGAAATGTTGACAAATATAATCATTGTGATGAAGTTGTGCACTGTTTTTCCTTAATTTCAAATAGTTTAATCAGTACTTTTAATTCTGGTACGGAACTTTCATGCTGTGGTACTGTTTGCAATCAAATTCTCTAGTAGTAATGACAATCTTGGTAATATCTATCAATCTCAGATTACATTATCTGGGAGTTATTAAGTTTGTATGTAGGTGCCCTGTACTTGATTTTGCTGAGGCTTCAGGACAGTATTTAGGCACATGTGTAAACACTTCAAAATGCTATATAGACATCACAGTCAATGTGGTTTTTTACGCAGTTTTTTGTAATGTATGTTGGTTTCTTTATAAGGCATTTTGTGCTATGCATGCACCCTGTGTATCTAGTAAGAGACAGAATCTAGAAAAATAAATTTATCTCCTTATGTAAGGAGATAAGAGAGAAGAGTGAGTTTTTTCTCACAAAAGCAGTTTGTCCTATAATAATTTTCTAGTGCTTTAGGATAGAATTCAAGAGGTTGGTAATATTATGTATTTAGCAGACTCTTCTTGTGGATTAATGTCTTCTGAAAATACAGTTTTCTCATTATTGGAAATTACCACATAATTACCACGTACAATACGTGGAATCTCAGAGCTGTCTCATGGGAACTAGATTGGTTTTCAGTTCTCCAGGTATACAATGGTAGTGTGATGCCTGAGTTATGAGACCACCATAGTGTCCCTGAGAAAGCATGTTTTGAGTGTAGTCAAGCCAATTTGAGGGTGACAGCTCATAATTTAGATTATACAAAAGAATGATTTTACAGAGTGGAAAATTCAGATGTTGAAATCTCATTGACTTTTAGAAAAAAGTTGTGAACATAACTCCCCTTTGTGTTTTTTACAAACCTAAGTGTGGAGTTCATGTACTTTTGCTTTTTTTCTCCCTTGCTCATATGGTCTCTTTCTGGTGTTAATCAGAACAATTGTTCTCACATGGGCTGGTCCTGGAGTGTGGTGAGTTGTTAATCAAATGGTGCATGTCATCTGCTTTAAAGCATATACAATGTTCCAGGGCTAACCGGGGATAAGTCCTCTGAAGTTGGTTTCCTGTTATCACCTCTGTTTTATGAAATAGGCAATCTCCTAAGCCTGTCCAAATAAACAGAACTGAAAAAGAAAGATACTTGTTTTGATGTCTGGGTGTTGGAGATGTATGTACCAGTGCTTGTTTTTCTTTCCCTCGGCATGATGAAATGTTACATCATAGCCACCTTATTTTGCTTGGCTGTGCTCCTTAGTTTCTCTTATGTGGATGCAAAATAATAAAAAAGAACTTGAGCCACATAATATTTGGAAACTTTTCATTTAAAACATGTCTCAGTGCACAGATGTGCACCACACAGTAGAAAAAAAGAATTACAACTAGTTTAGTTGTTTTGATATAAGATTTAGAAAATAGTCTTACATGAATTTTCCTTGAGGTCTTGCATACCTTTTTGTCTTCTTTTCAGGCACTGTTTTCACTCAAGTTGATTTTGTTGAACCAATATTCAATTCAACATGGAAAGAGTTTGATCAACACCCTTGATGAACAGGTAAACAGCCTGGAGGCACAGGAACTTCCTGAGTTGGCCTCACTGTTGGATCTGAGGTGTTGTAAGATTGGGATCAGTGTTAAAGTACCTGTATTTGTGTGACTATCTCAGGCTTTCTTATCCTTGTGGTATTTTAAGTGTTTGGTGTATTTCTGAAGTGCTACTGTCAAATTAATCAAGTGCTCCTGGCTTCCCATTCAAGTCCATGCAGGGCTTCTTCCATCATGCTATCAGATCTGTTTAGGCACTTGCACACTTAGTAAGACTTGGAATGGATCTACCTGAAAATAACCATTTACTTTGCTGCATTAGATGGATCGGTTCTCTGATCAGATTCATTGCTTGGTTGCTCAAACAGCTTGACAGGCAGAACAGAGAGGGAAGTTGTCGACACCATGTGAAATAGTGTTGCTGCCAGATATGAAATCTGCCTCTTATTGCTCTGCTGTGAACTGCTTGTTTTGTCCACTGTGCATCTGATGGACCAAAGACATATCTTGCTATTCTTTTGCCTAGATTATTCAGTCTTGCTTAATGTTGACTAAGGGAAAAAAATTTCTGGTTTATGTTTTTAAGAATTCTATTGTTTCATTTTCTCTCCTGAAGAACTTTGGGGACTTTTTCACAGTCCCCTTAAGTGACAAGTGAAGTGTGTTCGGGAGATTCAAACCAGCTTCCTGCATTCACTGTTAGGCAATGGAATCCAACTACAAGTGATGAAGCAGCAAAGGAGCTACTGGATAATATTGATGAATCTGCTTGGGTGCAGTTTCTGAATTTTGCAGCAAGTGATAACATGCTGAATGGCCATATTCTCCATTATTCTTTGGTTTCTCTTGTCCTGCTATGTTTTTTCACATTAGACAGAACTGAAGGTACTTCATTAATAGCTTTTTGACATGGAAGAACATTTAAAGCTGTAGGCTTGGTTTCCCTCTGTCCCATAATCATTATTGGAACTGAAGAAGGTGGTAGATTGAGGGTGTCTTTCAGCATCAGAATTATCTTTAATCATTCAGGTCTGTGAAGAAGAGTTTAAAGATGTGATTAGAGTTTGAAACTACAGAAAGGGAAAAGAATAAAAGATGCATGGGAATGGAATGGGAAGATGGAAGATTGTCTCAAATTTGATTCCATTAATTGCTCATCAGATAAGGTACAAGTATTTGAATTGATTTAAATAACATTTTCTCTTCTTTTTTTTTTTTTTTTAAGTGAACACTTCTGAAACTACTATATCCACCTGTATGAATTTCATGTGTAAACTTCCTTTCCCACGTTGTCCTGATCTCACTGGAAATGTAGACCTCAGATACGACAGGTAAAATGATCATCCTTGAAGTACAGTTGCTTCCAGGTGTAAGATGCGAGTCATGGTTGGACTCAGTGATCTTAGAGGTCTTTTTCAACCTTAATGATTATAGGGTACTATACCAATACCATAAAAACATTATTTCTCATATATTGTACTTGACATACAAAACCTCTTGGATTTATTTAACTTGAACATTTACGCAGCTCTGTATTTGATTGACTAAGAAAAAATACCTATGCAGGTAACACTGCTGTCTGCCTATTTGCAGTCAATTAAATGAGGCATTCATATGTAACTTTTAAACAGCTGTTCTTAAGTAACTTCACAAGGACCTGTACTTAGCACTAGATACCTTTGCAGTTGCATCCACTACATCTGTTCATACTATTATTGCACATTTGCATTCTGAAGATCCTGTGCTCTGAAGTTCTCAGTGTAATGCATTGGCTTCTCAGAAATAAGCTGACAAACTGAAAAAGGAGAAAAGTGGTTCATGCACAAGCTGGCGGATGTAATTTTGGTCATATTAACCCTGAAATGGCACCTTATGTTTATAGTATATTTTTTAAGAAATAAGTGGATTTCAGTTATTTGTTCCCTTTTAAATTACCAGAACTATTATGGGTCTATCTAGAAGCCTGGGTCAACATGCAGTTTTAAGAAAAATGGTGTCTGCTTAAGATTATCCACACTTTTGAGGATGAACTTGGAACAGTTCTGGCATTCTTTAGATTGTGGCAATGGATTATTTCATGTTCAGTTTGTGGTTTCCTATACTCCCAGGTTTTGTTTTTCAGAACTCCTACCCACTGTGTGTGCAATTAGTTCTTGCTTTGAACTTATAATTTCTAAATCACATCCCATGTTCCTTCAAGGCCATTTTGAAGTCTGTTTATTGCCACTGTGGTGGTTGCAACACTTCTCAGCTTGTTATCATTTGAAAGGAGTTTTTTTGCCACATTAGCAGCCAAGAGAGTAATGAAAACAGAATAAGACCCATGCACCTAACAGAAATAAGACCCTAACAGGTCTAACAGGAACTCCATGTAAAGTACTCTTAGTATATAAAATTACTTAAAGGAATCTAGTGGAAATTACTCTTTGAATAGTTTTCCAACTTGCTTTTTGGTCAGCATACAATATCTGTAACGTGACAATATTCCCATGGTTGATTATGAGCGTGTTGTGTGAGACAGAGTATCAAAAAGCCCTATTAAAGCAATAGCTGTGTCATCTTTGTGGTATCTCCTCCAGCCACAGGCGGTTTTCACTTCTAACCACCCCAAGAAAGAAATATTTCTTGTTTTTCAGTTCAGGAGGTTTTCTATTGAAAATAGAAGTGTTGGCGCAAACAGATTTTGCTAAAATAAACAAAGTATAAGGATTCCTTCAAAGACAGATTTTTGTTTTATTTAAAAAATTAGGAACCAGTCAAATAGTTGGGTAAATAAAAATCTTCTACGCAACCTAGCCTGCCTTCAAAGATGGTGGTGCTTTAAAATACAGACCTCTTCTGCAATTAGACACTTTGAACTTTTATGTTTCTGAGAAGAGAATACTGGTTGTTTCCGACCAAACTGAAAGAAAGTTAGAGCTTTAATGAGTGTGTCTGGATTACAGGATGTAACAAGAAAAGACTAGGTAATCATAAATTCCCTGCTTCAGAGGCATCTTGGAAGATCTCTGAATAAAGATGTAGTTTGCAACAGCCACCAGAATTGTATTTCTCCTGCTTTGAGGTTTTTTTTTTTTGAATTTCAGTTTGTAGAAGTAGTGGATAGTCAGTGTGTCTGATGTCAGGTAGCTGTGTGAGGAATAACTAACTTCAAAACCAAACCTCTTACTTGAACTCAATATAATCTGCATTACAGATTAAGCCATGACACTTTCGTCAGTAACAGATGTATCTGCTGTTTCTTTCCTAGAGTGAGTAGGTTGATCTTTCTTTTAGCTAACTGGTGGCAATAAATGTCATTGTGAAAAACTGTCCCTTGTAAATGAAGTCTCTTCACAATGACAGGCTGTTTCAGTTCCTACCTCAGCAAAGTACTTCCACTGAAGGCAGGTTCTGCTATCACACTTAATCCTTCCTTCCTCCCTCCCACCCTCCCTCCCTTCCTTCCTACCTCCCTCCTGCCCTCCTGCCCTCCCTCTCCCCACAGTGAGTTGTCCACTAGAATTTGGGCTGTTTGGTCACAAAGCCTAGTTAACTTCTCCTGAAAAAAGAGAGGAGAAAATAGTACAGGAGAATACAATGGCTATGCCATAAGGTGCAGGTTCAGGTGCAGTTGATGGTTCCCAGCTTGTGCTAGAACTCATTTGTTGGCTTTCTGCCGGAGAATTGCAAAACTGCTTAAGTTTTGCACAGCTGATCAGTAGTAATCTTCTTTGCTAAAGAAGATTGCTAAAATAAACAATGAGACAACAGAGGGGGACTGATAACCTCTGCTCTTGTACACAGGTGAGGAAAATCTTCCTGTTGGGGAATATTTATTTTCCTCTTGTTCCATGAGGTAGAGGCATATATCTCTACTTTAGCCTGCTGAACCTCATTCAGTGATCTAGCAGTTTTTATTCTGGTTAAAAATTCCGAGACAATAGGTAAATTATAGAACCCTGTAGGACTTAACCCTGGTTCTTTGTTTACTGCTGTTTCTCCTTGTGAACCCTGAGGAGCCCCAGAGTTAGCAGCCAAATAGCTACAGTAATATATTCAACATGGCTGGAGGTTTTTTGTTTGGTTTTTGGTGGTTTTTTGTTTATTTGGTTTTGGTTTTTTATTTGTTTGTTTTATTATTTTTTTTTTAAGTCAGATATTTTTAAAAGGATATTTTGAATACTCTGAGAGAGCTCGAACAACTTTTTCTTTTCTTTCTGGTATCATTTTCCAAAGTATCTGCACTCTGAAATCTGCAGTCACCATCAGGTTGCCCACATATTTACCCTAGTGGGGCCTTGACCCATTAGGCGTTTGGTAGATGTCCAGCAGTATGCCAAGGTCAGAGGAAACCTGCCCTTATTAGGTATATTTACAGAAAGAAGGAGTCAGCCTTTCTTATAATCCCAAATAATTTCCAAGCAGTGGAAAAGTTGCAGTTCTGTAAATCTTGTAGGCTATTTTTGGTGTTCAGATATCTGCCATAGATTCAGCTGTGGTTTCCCGGCAAGATTAAGACCACACTGCTGTTGAAAATAATGGTCCTGCCCTGCAAATATATTGATGAGTTTTCATGTGGATCATCCAGTTGTTCTGAGTTAGCCCCTGGCTGGGTGAATGCTACAGCTGACATAAGGGCAGGAGCAGACAGGGAGGAAAGGGCTGATGGCACCTATAGAGGAGACAGTGCACGGCTTGTCACGGTGGCTAACTCTGAAAGTTCAGCCTCAGGACCAGCCTTAGGTCAGATGGCAGGATCTTCGCCAGTACTGTATGTTTTGTCCGGTTGCTGCCTTGCACTGGCTGTTCTGTTTGTCCTGTTCCCCCAACACATTGTGAATTATTTCTTTCATAAGATGAAGGATCAAGGAACTTGCCTCCCTCATATTTTCAAATTCCCATTACCTAGGCTAAGTGACTGAATGGCTTTACTGTCTTTCTTCTCTTTGCTTTTGGATTGACTCCTCCGTCAGCCTTGAAGAATTATGTTTTTCCGCAAGGCATTCTCTTTGCCCTGGCTAATTCTCAGTACTGCGACGTGCCAGGTTGATTGAAGAGGTCTCGCATGGTCTTCTCTATCAGCACTCTGGGAAATGTTTTCCTTGCTTTCACTCTTACCAGATCTTACAGAGATAAATCAGAGCATTAAATAAAAGGGAAGGGTTGTGGGTCGTCTTCTCTGGCTTTTTGCAAATTTTTTGCAAATTTACTCATGGACATTTTAAGAGCTGGCTTGAGCTAGATTTTCCAATTGTCTCTGCTGACAGGAATCATGTTAGTTACAAGTGACTGAGTCATAAGGTTCCACAGGTATCTATTGTCAGACTGGGCAATCACATTAAATCATCCAATTAACCAGAAGTAACTGGAGTGAACACGAGAGGCAATTTATTTGTGGGTTGCTACTTCAGTCACATTCTTGCTGTGTATACAGTTACTACAAACAAGTGGCTGTGTGTGCACAGCTAAAGAGGGCCCACAGGATTGTAATTTCATGGATGGACATACTAGCTGAGCCAGTCTCAGACAGAGTAAGTCCGGTGTCCCTGTCCCCAGGCACTGTCTCATGCCCTCAGGTTTGTACATGTGGAGTGAAATAGGTGGAAGATGCATCCCTTGAGAACTGACTTGAGTGAAACAAAGGTGAAATCTATTTTTTGTCTGGGTAAGTTCCCCAATCCTGTTTATAGCAAAGCTGCAAAACCATCTGCGTCTGCCAAAAGGAAACAGAGACATGGGATGGGAGGGAGAGGATGGACCCATGAGATGAGGGACTACCTCTCTTGGAGGCAGAGCCAGCTGATCCTAAAACAAAGTGTCTGTTGAACAATGAATTAAGGCAAGTGATGGCAAGTCTGTTTAAGCTGTCCCAAACAACCTCTGGACACCAGCCCCATCTTTCAGGCATCTTACTGTAATTCCTAAGTCTCCCAGCTGCTTTTTGTGCGGTTGGAAACTAACCCAGCTGAAAAAAACTCCAGGATTTAAGTGGGCATTGGGGGTACAGTCAATTTGAACCCTGTTCACCCTTGAACCTCCTAAGCATGTGCCCTCACAAGGAAGAGAACAGATTCAGACTGCTCATGGTGGGAAGAAGGTGGGCGTTGTTTAAGATGGCATTACCAGTAAAGAAAAGGATCAGCAAACTGAAGGAATCATGCAGTTGTTCATATGAGAAGGACAGTTATTGTTGTTAAAACACTCTGCGGTTTTTTTTTAACAATTGGCTTAAAATGCTGTCTCTTGAAATGAAAAGATTTCTCTTTTTCCAGTCCGAAAGCCAAAGCATTCATTCATATGTGCTGAGAGTCTGTTTCATAACTCACATTTTCAGTCACAAGGCTTGTCTTTACTATTTTTAATTTTCTTCTATAGCTGCTGTGTTTCTTGACTCTCTTTACTTAATCATCGATTAGACTATTTTTTTCTATTTCTTCTACTTTTTTCTACTTTGTTTCATTCACTGGAGCACGTGATCTGTTCTGTTTCATCCTTGCACTAGAATCTGTTAATCTTACAGGGTAAAAAAAAAAAAAAAGAGAGAACAAGAAAAAGGCTCTGATTTGGGCAGTAATGTTTACGCTCTCATATTTGGCTCTTTAAATGTGTGAAATTCTCTTTGCTAGTAATGGACCTACTGTTATATGATGGAAAAAGTAGATTGGAATTAAGACCAGATAAAAAAATAGTGCCTTAATTACTGTTCTCAGTAAGTACTTCTCTGTAGTAGATAATGCAACTGTTGTTTTTTTTCAGGTGGATGAACCATCTTTGCTTTTCATGAGGCATGGTGGCAGTGATGATGCCATGGCAATGACTTGCCATATGACGATTTGCCTTGCAGTGGTAGAAGAGGAAACAGACTTCCTGGTTCCCCAACCTTGATTTAAACTTCTCCATCTTTAAGCATATTGCTAGGCTCTGTCTTGGAGTTATTTTACTTACCTGTTGAGGCAGCTGGTTAAAATGACAGAATGTGAATGCTTAAAGCTTTGGGGAATGTTTACAGTCCAGTGGGTTACAAGTTAGTAGTCATATCAGTGTATTGACACTTATTAACCACAAAGGGATTTTTCTTAAAACATTCTCTATCAGAGATTTTCACATACTAAGTAATTCTTCTCAGTTGAGCAGTTTCCTGTAACAGTGCAGAAGCCAAAATCAGCTTCCATTCCATTGACACCATTCAATGTGGGCCCATAATCTAGCACATTCTTACCTATCATGAGACCTATCCATGCAAAATACGTATCTGGGGTAACCATATACTGCTGTGAGCTGCATAGAGTTGGTGTCACACTCTGAAGTCATCATTATTTTCAGAAAGTCTTGCATGTCCCGTCTGCCTAACCCCTCAAAACCAGGCTTGTATTAATAATGTTTTGGTAGACATTTTATGTGGAAATAAATTGCTACTATATTGGGATTTTTGTCCATCAAATTAATGTCCACCATGATAAGCAATAGAACACAGTGCTGACTAAATTTAGAGGAGAGATTCTTAGTCTTAAATTATTTGTTCTTTCCAGTATCAGCTAGTCTTTAAGTAGTAAAGGAATTGCTGAGTAGATCTAAAGAAAAGCCTGTCAAGTGATCGGTGTTTAAATTCAATAGCTTCATCAAGAAAAGATTCCAGCACAGATGAAAGAAGTCTTTCTTCATTTGTCAGTCTTTATAATTGAGACTGAAGCAGAGTTATAAATTACATCTTTCCTCTGGTGGGAGCTATTCATGGTGGGTAAATGTTTGTAACAATATGGCATTATCCCTGCTATTGAGGTTTTTTCATGCTCACTTACTCAGACTTCCTGTGCTGCTGATTTTAATTCCGTATGGAGGTACAATGGCATAAGAAGTTGTCTGTGCTGGCAAAATGAGAAATCTCTTAGGAATGGATTATGACAAAGATGTACTTTTATAGCAGCTAGAGAAGCTAAGAAATTAACAACTGATCACATCACTTTTCAATTAGTCTTTGCACTGTGACAGGGATATTACTGCTCTGCTTTGCTGATGAGGGAAGACTCAGCTACGGGGAGAGATTCTAGCATCGGGTCCTATCTTCGTTACCTGCTAATTCTGTATTTTACCTGGATTTTTCCCTTCAGCATGAGATGCATTGTTGAATCTAAAGCAGCTGTCAGAGCCACACATGAAAGCTCATCATAAGCTACCTTGGTGGCTTTTCATCAGCTGTTAGTGCCAGGTGGAGTCACTGAATGCATGTACTCACACAAAGAAGTAAGGAGTCTTTTAACACCTACTCACAAACCTCTAGGCACTCATTCCCATACACTGCTTACCTGTGCTGGCTCGTTCTTTGCATCATTGGCCTGAAGTGGGAAACATAAAACCTTTTCTTAGCATCTAGTATCCCAACGTGCCTACAATCTCTTAATTTTCATTCATTTCATTTTAAGCAGCAGAGCAATGGGCCCTCAGAAACTCAAAAGTCTTTATACAAATTGCTTGATTGCAGAAACACATCAGATGTCTGGTGTCAATCTGAGCTGAAAAGAGAAAAACCTACTCTTCTAATATTGAAGGAACACAGAACATCAAGCTGCTGCTGTTTGACCAGAGGGTTGAGGGATCTTAAGATCAGGGTAGAAGAAAGGTAAAGAGGCTGAAGCGGTAGAGGCTGGAAATACAGTGGTAAAAATTCCAGTGATGAAATGGGCTGTATGCTGTCACCCCTGGGAGCATGGGGCAAGGGCAAAGGTATCCATGTCAAACATGACATCTGCAAAGACCAGTCCACTCTGGCAGCCAGCAAAGGAACAGAGAGAAAGACAGTGGGAGGTAAGCGGCCTTACCCTGCACTGGAAAAAAGCTCAGCTTTGATATACAAGATCTATATCCTACAGAGTATAAGCAGCACAGATTAGGACTCGACATCTCAGGACAGGAGTTGTCTTTATTCCTGTTTCAAAGGACAGTTTGAAACATATGGCATGTGCTGGATTCTGCATCTGGCAAGGGACAACCCTGGAGGTACATACAGACTGGGGAATGAGAGACTGGAGAGCAGCACCACAGAAAGCGACCCGGGGGTCCTGATCAACAGCAAGTTGAATATGAGTCAGCAGTGCCCTGGCAGCCAGGAGGGCCAACTGTGTCCTGGGTGGCATCAGGCAAAGCATCACCATCCAGTTGAAGGAGGTGATTGTCCTGCTCTGCTTTGCGCTGGTGCAGCCTCACCTGGAATATTGTGTGCAGCTTTGGGCATTGCAATGCAAGAAAGGTATTAAGGTCTTAGAGAGTGTCCAAAGGAGGGCAATGAAGATGGCGAAGGGCCTTGAGGGGAAGCCGTATGTGTAGTGGCTGAGGTCACTTGGTTTGTTCAGCCTGAAGAAGAGGACACTGAGGGGAGACCTCATTGCAGTCTACAACTTTGTCATGAGCAGAAGAGGAGGGGCAGGCACTGATCTCTTCTCTGTGGTGACCAGTGACAGGACCCAAGGGAATGGCCTGAAGTTGTGTCAGAGGAGGTTTAGGTTGGATATTAGAAAGAAGTTCTTTACCCAGAGGGTGGTTGGGTACTGGAACAGGCTCCCCAGGGAAGTGGTCACAGCACCAAGGCTGACAGAGTTCAAGGACTGTTTGGACAATGCTCTCAGGCATATGGTGTGATTCTTGGGATTGTTCTGTGCAGGGCCAGGAGTTGGACTTCAATGAACCTTGTGGGTGCTTTCCAACTCAGCATATTCTATGATTCTATGATCTTGAAAGCTCACCTTCAGCTTTCTGTTTGGAGACTGCGTCATTGCTTATTTGTCAATGGAACTCCCACTTTCTTCTTCCTTCATCCTAATCACACTGTTCAGACTATTTGGTTCAGATATGAGGGGGCAAAACAGTAAAGTAGGATTTTATTGTTGGATAGGTTTTCGATGTGACCACAATTGTAGCTCTGAGATGGTAGAGTGGCTCTGCTGGAATTGTATATGCTACTTCCCTCAACTAATTTCTGGGATCCCTATTTCATTCTTGCATTTTAACATAGCTAGCAAATGGAAAAAAAAAAAAAAAAGAGGAAATCTATCACTTCACAACAGGTGAAGTAATTGGCCTTTTCAAAACTGGAAGCATTTATATACAGACTTAAAACATTGTGTCTGCCTCTTGGTCAAATCTAAATTGCCAGGTGCCTGCATGCTTCCCTACCTGTTCAAAATATTTGCCTATTTAGACAGCCTGTAGGTTATCACATACTAGGCTCTTGCCTAGCTGACTTAATTTCTTTCTGCAGAGCAGTAAGACGGAATTTTTCACTTGCTAAGACTTCCAGTCAGTGATTCTGTTGTAAGAAAAACATATCTTATCTGCTCTGTAGTTTGCGGTCTCTGTCCTGTCACTTGATTACTTGAGCTCCTTCAGTGCAAGATAAAGATTTCAGTGGTACAAATGGACCCTCACACATTGTAAATAAACATTTTTTTTTTCTTCTATTGTAGTATGTGAGGTCTCGTGGTGTATACAGCAGATCTATAGGTCACCATCACATATAAAAGTCAGTTTCTCTCATTTTTCCCTCTCTTCCCCTCTTCCTACTCTTCCTCCTGTGATCAACTGCACAATTCTCCATTTTCTTTCCTGGCACTCCTCTTGCCCTTGATGGGCCAATTCAGCTCACTGAAAATAAAAAAAACCTCATTCAACATAAGCAAGTGAATATTCTTCTGAGGATTCAATGAGCCAGAGCAGCTCAGCTAAGCTGCCAAGCCACACAAGAGATGGAGCAGGAATGCATAGAAAGAAATGGTTGAAGAGGCAGGCCACCCATTGTAGCAGCAAGATCTGGCTCTTAGATCTGGCCAAATGCAATGTGAAACCTTACCCTAATGGAAGCTTGCAGAAGTCTGAGGCAGGCACAACATAGCCACTGCTGCTATTATGTCTTCTACTAACTGACCTACCCACCTCCTTTACTTCAAGAACTGTTTTGAATAATCAGAAGTTAATTTTAACTCCAGATTTCTTCCCTGAGGATAAGTCCTTCTAAGAATAATTCTCAACAGATAGAAGATTAATGGCAAAATGAGCAGACAACAGGAGCTGGTGGACCTCAAAAAGAACAAAGATGGGACTAATGTGTCTTCTAATCCTCGAGAGTGCGTCCTTCTTTCTATTTTATTTGCACATACTTTGACCAAATTAGGGAGCTACTTTTTTAACCTCAAGGATTTTCAATGCCCGTGGAAAAAAAGAGGAATGTTTATTTTTGTAACATGCACATCAGGATTGTATCTACATACAAAGCAACAACCCCAGTGCACCATACTGCAGCCCAAACATAGGACTTTGTCCTATTTTCCAGGCAGTCTTGAGTGTATTAGAAAAATTGCATTCCATACCGTCTTTGCTCTGGCAGCTGTGTTGCTTGCTGGGGCTACATACATCAAGGGCAGATGTGAAACACAACGGAAGTGTGTTAATATTTGTAGGCGTGCCCATACTGTAGAAGAGTAGACTAGCACATGTGGGTAAACTGTGATTAATTACCTCTGGATTGAAAAAAACTTTTTGGCTTTGTCTCTTGTGCATTGCACAGCAGATACGTTATTTCTCTTCCTGACAAGTGATGCTGGGAGGATAAATCATTTGTGTAGCTACTATATTATGAACCGACTGACTCTTCAGGGTGAGCTACCAGGGTGAGTACAATGAGCGTAGTCAACTTTCCAAGCTGGAAGTGGGGGAAATAGTGCATGGTTTGAAAGTGTTTGACCTGTAATGTGTCCCTGCCACACTGCTGATGTCCTTGGTGTTTCTGTGAACGGGCAGACTTCAGCACATTCATGTATCAAAAGAGAAAGTGCTTATTTAACAGTTAAAATCGGCTTCATCTTATTATGTTGTGTAGCACTACTCTACTTCCAGCCTGGTGCCCTCGGAGGATATTGCTGTAGGCATATTTTAACTGCGGGCATTTCTCCTCCGCTAGATTCTCAACAGACAGGGATTAGGATGCGATACTTGGCTGAAGCTGTCCTGCTGACAGATCACAGTGACCTTGCTGCGACTTCTGTTCTGATCTCACTGGCACTGCTGGAATTTGACACACTAGAACATGAGATACTGGCTCCATTATGCCACTAATTGGTATCGAGAGCATTGTGTTCCTGCCTCCTTCACCATCTGATGTAGGTGGAAGATAGTTCTAATTTATCATTGCCATGTGATTTAGGAGGCTTAATCTCTATCATCAGCCAGTTAATACCCTTATCCTTTCATGTGGCTGTCTTTATCGCATGCAGGTGTAGAGCTTGACACAGGCTTGTACTGTAAGCATGCTTGGTCTCCTTATCTTATTGCTGGCTCCTCTTCTAGAATGAAAGGAAATTGTTTGCTTTTTGAGCACTAAATATTTTTCTCCTGCATCTTCTCTATTTGTCGAATGTACAGCAACATAATATTTTGGTTCTGCAAGGTTAATTTTTGGACTGCATAGATTGACTTTTATTTTTGTCTAGCAGTATTGTGGAAGGTAACACAGTAGGGAAATTCATATTCTTAACAAAAATACTTCAGAGTTCACTCTCAGTGGCAGGTTTTGCCTTTATAATGATTTATTTTGTCCAATAATCACAAAGCTGGAAAAAAATATCAGCAAACTGAAACAGAAAACAACTCCATATGGGATGATGTTTCTAGCACCTTTTATTCCTCATGGACCAAAAAAAAACCAAAAAAAGACAGTAGTTTTCCAGAGTCCAGTTTTGTCAGTCCTGCAAGTTGGAATTTCATGCTGTTAATTTAATCATTAGGGAAGTTTATGATCCTGAAGAATATGACTTGCAAATGCTTTGGTATCAAGAGGGAACAAATAACAAATCTGGCCCAGAGGGATCACAGGGAGTAGTTATTAGCAGCAAACTACCTGACATAATTAAAAAAAAAATAAAAGTTGTGTATTTAATTACTGCAGCTTTGTCAGATGAAAATAATAGTAATTATTTCTGGCACTGGTTAGATACTGATGGTTAAATCTACTGGGGACTTCAATGTTGTCAAAGTTGCTTTTACCTTGCAGCGTCCTGGCTGCCCAGGTGGAAGTCACAGCCTGCTATTAGACCCTGTGGCTCCATGGCGACTCATGGAAAGACGAGCGTCTCAGAGTAAGGTGAAAAGCAGTGTGCAGCTACCTAAAATATCAAACATGAAGTGCTGAATTGCACAGGTTTGAACCCCCCTTCTTTCTCTAGGCTTATTCTAGGCTGTAGGAGTGTGCCTAGGCTAGATGAGAATCCATATCCTCTTTTTGGGTACTTAAGCGTGCCCTTTAGTAATGGGGTAAATGATCAGTGTTGCATAGAAGTTAGGGCATGGTTAGGCTGTGGATGACTGGGGACACCTCCCTGCTGGGGATGCTCTTCCTCATCCTCAATTCAAGGGCTGTTCATACATTTTACATTAACCTGCCCACATGACACAGTCCTCTATCTGAGGAGTCCTGTGAACACGCGAATTTCCAAATCTCAGAAGAAGGTAAGGGCAAGTGATAGGAGAGCTTGCAGGACAGCAGAGCAATTATCAGCAAAGGTATGAATGCTGCTCACATCCCTGAATTGATTTCTTATACCTGTGCCACATTTCTCCTTTCTCTGAACAGGTAATAGTTGGCAAACTAGAGAAGAGAACGTCTGATAATATTGACAAGGTGAATTATGACTCATAAACCATACTAATGAGGCTATTCCAGAATGGAGATCAAGAAGAAAGACTGTTCAAAAGGAGTTTAATGCACAGGACATGTTAGGGGCCAAGCTCTCTTTTTTACACTTTCATCTCACTGATTATTTTTAAATGACCCACAAAATCTTACAGATCTGAACAAGCAGATAGTTTTTATTGCAAAACACTGAAGATTGTTTCCTGATTTTTATTGGCTACCATTTTGAGTAATGGTGCACAAAACTAAAGGCAAATTTATTTCTTCAATAAAGATGTGGCAGAGATCTGCTGGTAAAAATCTTCTTATTTCCTTGACCTTGGTTACATGACCTACATTGGGGATAGAAAATCTGTTGAGTACAGAAGTTACAGTTCACAGTGCTTTTTTATAATGATCATACAGATGAATTGAAAACTTTAGGCAACTACATTGAATGATGATAAACTACTGCTCAGTGGTTTGGTGACTTGAAAAATAATGATACGTGCATCTTTGCATATTTGTTTTTCCTTGATCATTTTATGGTTGAAAAGCATGTTAGTCACTTTCCTGGTTTCCTAGAACAACTAGTTGCTTTATGAGTTTTTATGATTGTTACTTGTTGAAACAAACTTACTTAGGGATATTTATGTTCCACTTTTCCATTGTGTCCAAACTCCTAAGTATCTGTTCATTTCTTCTCACAATTTCCTTGGCATTTCCCACATCATCCCAAGTATTTGTAACATATTGGAGAGAGAGATGTTTCTTGTTTCTGATTTTTTTTTCGAACAAAGGAAGAGTCTTAGTCAAAAACAGTTGCCAAAATCATTGTAAATGGAAGGATTATTTACTAGACGACATGTACACAGCATTGTGCAGTGGTTCAGCAAGGTGCCACATTTAAACCTACCAAGACAGCACAAGATGGCCTGTCTTTTTTCTTAGATGTTGGTTAGACTTCCTTTCAAGAGGCTAGACCTCTTAGATGTTGAGACCTCAGGCTGCGTTTCTACAGTATGAGGCATCTGGCGGCAGACAAAGGGGTTCTTGCTTCCTTCTCCTCGTACCTCCATGTACTCTTTCCTTCCCCTGCACTGCAAGGAGCTAGGCCCTCTGTTGGCCAACACAGAAGTCATGAGCCAGATCAAGGAACTAATCCATGCTAAAAATTAACCTTTGTTTTGTTTTCAACTCCAACTGGCTCCTTTGTGGCGTTCACAGCAATGTTTTAGAAGTGGTGGTGCAGGCATAGTTCTTCACAGTGCAGCTGTGAAGGACCTGCTTGGCCAGTCGGAGGTGAAGGTGGAGCTACAGAATGATCCCATCTGCTGAAAATTGGTTACTGTGGAACTATGGTCTCAGATTTCCCATCTTCCCTAGCAAGAGCAGAGCCCTTCTCTTGCCTCCTTACTGGCTCCTTAGGCTTGCATAAAAGAGACCCAAGACCTGCACAATTACTCTTTAACCATCCTTTTTTGATAAGGCCACTATGAGAGCATTTTAGGTGAGCAGATTAAAGTATTTTTTTCCACTGTTGAACACTTAAGTCTTGAAGGCACACTGATTATTCTCTACTTCCTATCTTCAGGTGTTGCTGAAGCAGTCATTTTTATGGAATTGCATAAGCATGGCCAAAGGTTGGGAAAGCTGTAAAACCACAAGTAGCTAAAAATTCTCCAACCTAAAGACATGTTTGTGGAGTGATAAACCTATCATCAATAGCTTTGCAAGTGGAATGACAGACTCTGTTAATCATTGTACATATTCTGCTCTAAAGGGTTCAGATATTGTCACCAAGGAGTGGTCCAGTCCCCCCCTCATTAGGATGATGAAACAGCCCTACTTCAGAGGGCTGATTCTTTGAGGTACAACCAGTTAGCCTGCATTGCTGGGGTGCACCCCTGGGAGGAGAGCAAACTAAAGGTGGTGCTGGCTAGGAAAACAGAAGCTGCCACATCAAACGGCAGTTTCCACAGACTGAATAATAATCTCATGATCCAGTGGAGAATCTTCGACTTCTGTATGGGCTGTGAATTCCCCCCAACCTTGGTACCATGACTGTTAGTGCCCTACATATCTCTTCCTGGATCACACAAGGGTACAAACCTGAGGCAGATGACGGATGGGCACATTTCTGTTGAATGCATTCTGGTGTGGATATTGGCGCTGTGTGTTTATTCAGGCTTTAGAGTGGCCGTGCAAAGGCGGACAGTGCTTGATCTGGCATAAAATCTGCCAGTGCAAAATTAACCTGTCAAAATTGCCTTATTGCATTTGAACCAGCAGAGTGAATTTATACTGGGTGAATACCTAATGTCCCATTGCCGTGGCACTTGAGTAATGGTGCACAAAACTAAAGGCAAGTATATTTCTTCAATAAAGATGTGGCAGGTCCATTACCTGTTGCCTTAGAGTTTACCATACTACTGGAGATTAGTAGACCAGAAAAAGTGGAACTGGGTGCATTTAGGGTGAGGAGTACTGAGGACTTTTCTCTGGTAGGTGGAGAGGAGCTGGTTTTGGAGCTGATATTCAAGAAGCTTCATGAAAACTATGCTGTCGGTAAATATACAGAGCATGGAATCTCTGGATTCAAAAGACAGCCCTCTTATTAATGAACGAAAGCAGGTGTGTCTGTCTCGTATCACAGATGTGTCCCAGAGTAACTCCTCTAAGGGATACTGCTTAAAACACCCTACTTCATTGGTTTTATCAGGTCAGGGACAATGTAGCTGATAACTGTTATTTGAGTAAAGAGGTGTGTATATCCACATGTACAAACACAGGCAAGACCATGTCATTGATAAATGTAATGTCTATGTCTAGATGGGTCTGATCTATATTTTGCAGGTCCGAACTGGAAGCACTACTGACAAATACAGTTTAATTATTATCCTTAGAGCCTGGTTCTCACTCAGCACTGTGTGGTATCAACAGCTGTCTGCTGCCTACCATTCCCTGCTCCATAAAAATAGACAGAGACAGAGGCAAAATAAATTGAAACCATAAAAAGACAGGACTGATTTTTTCTTTTCAGGGGAAAAAGACAAAAGTCTTTTGTCTGACAAGGCAGACACAGGCATGAAGAGTTCAGTATGATACCCTTAGAGGAAAGCATTATCAAACATTTACTCAGAGCCTAGAGATTCCCGGATATGTTTATCTAGAAAAGGAAGATAAATTAAAAAATGAAGTCAGAAATAACTGTTTTAAGTAGGCTAAGTATCTCTCAAAATGACTCAACTATCCTGGAAAGTGTTGCAATCTGCACTTCAGGCTGTCCTGCCCCTTCCTCCTTGCAGGTGAACATTCTTGGGAGGAAGAATTTGCCCAGCTCCTTTGCTGGGTAAGCAAGGAGCAGCTTGGCTGAGAAAATATTATTTCTAGTGCTCTATTTGTAACCTTGATAAGATCTCCACAGCAGCAGAAGTTGCTGAATAGAGTTGGTCATGGCATTTTGACAGAAGAAGTTTTCCACTAGAAAATGCTGTTTTAATGAAAAAATGTTGGGGAGAACAATTTGGTGTTGACAATATTTTGGTCTGAAAAAAATTGGGAAAATCTGAAAAATGTCATGGAAGGAAGAGGCTTTTCTTTTTTTGCAGTCTGCTGCCTTTCCTCCTGGGAGCTTTCACATCAGGAAACATGACTACCATATTTTTCTTTTCTATTTTGGGATTAGTGGCTGAATTCCCAATGCATCTCCTCTTTTTGACTCTTTATTTTAATATTATTCTGAAAAGCCTCTAAACCAAACAGGAGATGAGAGAAGCTGTAAATCTTCAAATTTCTAAGGTGTCTATTTTAAGAAAGAGAAATTTTGAAATAAAATCAAAATAATACAGTGGAAGGGTGTACTATAATTACTTGCCCATTTTGTTTTTAATAGTTAATTTTATACCACATGGCCTAAAATCTCAGATTAAAACTGTTTTCTTTACTTTTCATGACTTATCTTCATCCCTTCTCTTTACCCTGAACTGCTGGATGTAGTGATGGCCAGAGACATGTATATCATATTCTTTCAGTAACATTATTAGTTTCACCAACAAAGGTCTTGGGACCTGTAAGTGCCAATCTAGTAATTTATCACTTTTCCCAGTGATTGTTCTTCATGAAACTAGTGGAGAAAATGGTATGAGTAATAAGTGTTTCTGCAGAGGCAGTTTTCACAATTGTTCCGCTTCATGACTCCTTTTTTTCCCATTTAGTATTAAGACTACAAGTAAAAATGAAACTTTATTTGCAGTCAAAAAAGGTGGGGAAATAGACGCCTATCTTCCTCACTGTCTTCAGCAAGAATGTTATTTTTAAGATGTTTCCATGGGGTTTTTGGAAATGTATTTGGCAATCAAGATCATTAGTCAAATGTGCTGATTAGTTCTGTCACTTTGCTGCCTGCTGTCACTAGTAGCCATTTCAGTATCACCTCTCATACTGCTTTGCTGCTGAGGTTACAGGAGCCTTCCCCTGGGCCTTCCCCTCCTTCCCCCACACTTGCCACATCTCTTTGAGTGTTGTCTTTTTCAGGGTTTCACAGTTGAACATGGAACATTAGGTGCACCATGCAGGGCCAGGGTATACCTTTGCTCCTGGTCTAGTGCCAGCTGAGTTTGCCTTGGGCTCACAGGTCCAGGGAGGAATTACAGGGACAGACTGGTCTTCTTCCACAGCAGTGGCCTGTTTTGCAGACATGTACTGGTTCAGTCAGCCATGGCCAGTACTGCAGCTACCTTGAAGTGGTACACATGACAAAATCCAGCCTGCCATCTTTGTCTGGGAGAGGATGGGAAGCAGATAGAAGGCAGCTGTCAGACACACAGATACCTCCTCCTGCACTTGCCCATCAGCCAACAGAGTCAGAACTGCTGCTGCTACTACCAGGGAAGAACACTTCCCTTTCCAGGAGCCAGCCGCCACCACCAAGCTGTGCACATTTTCATGGTGTGGACTCACCATGCAGGAATGTGCCAAGTCACTGGAGGTGATCACACCGTGTAAAATGTGCTGGAAATAGTAACAGGATTGATCAAATGAGGTATCTGGAGAAAGCATGCGGTTCCTAACTGGAATAGCTAAGGTGATCATAAGGATAGAGGTGAGCAGAGAGAGAAATAGCTCAAGGTCGTACAGCATGTTAGGAGCAGAACTTGGGTGAGCATCCAGCATCCTAATTATCAGGCCATTTTCCTATCACCAGTCCTATTGTAGACTCATGCTTCAGGTTCAGCAGACATACATCTGCTTCGGATACATTTTTCCAGGAAAACATTGTCTCTACTTAACACAAACTGTATCACACCACAGGGTTTGCACTTGCTGTGGGTGCTTGGCATCTTGACTCTGGTGTTAAAATTGGCAAAGACACAGGTGATATTCCCTTTGTCGAGGCTGACTGATGGAAAAAGCCAACATCGAATGCCAACTGTGATAGGAGGCTGACGTAAAAGAGGCTGTGGAATCATATAGGATTGCTGCCCTAGTTATATAATGGGGAACAGTTTTTGTAAATGCTCAAACTGATGTACGTTATGTTTTGGCATGTGTTTGTCAGTGCCCTTGTTTTGTAGCCTTGCTGAAGACTCATTGACAGATGGCACTCAAGAGAGTGCTTTTTATAGATGCCAGTGTCCAACTCAGATACGCTTTCTGAAAGCAAAAGGTGTTTGAGGGTGGAGGAATCTGATGCACTGCCAAAGCATGTTGTAAAAGGTGCTTTAATGGTACTTCATACACTTCAAAAGGGGGAAGTATGTGGGGGATGAATGAGGAACCTCAACTCTCATGGATTTTGAATCACCAGTGATTCTAGTAAGTGAACGGCATTTATGAAATGGAAGAGCAAGAAAACAGTAATTTAATGGGCATGTACCATGTGTCCAAGAGAGTCAGGATTTGGGCAGTGCTTGTCTAACCTGGTGCTCTGGAGAATGATTTCTTGTCACAGCTTGGCCAAGTTCTTACCTGGAGATTAAGTGTGTTATAACTGAACCCAAATGTAGGCTATCTATTACTCCATAGCAGTATTCTCCTTTGTGGGACAGGGTCCTCGGGACTAACAGTGACCCCAGTGAAGGCTGTGCCCTTGCCAATGAGATGCTTTCCAATGAGAGCCAAACATGGTGGGCAGAGCCAGGTGCTGGTAACAGGCTCCATCAACAGCTCCAGACTGGAGTAGTGATGACTCAGGTGCAGGATTCATCCAGGGTATCCCTGTGGGAACAAAAGGAGATGAGGCCAGAGACAGGGTTAGAGACAAGACTGCAGTGTGGATCTGAAGTCCAGGCAAGAGGCAGAGCTAGAGGCTGGCACTCCTGTGGCATGTCTAGCACAGGGACTGATGACTCTGGACTGAGTTGAATGAAGCACTGGACCATTGCCAGGGCAGTGGGAGAGGCCCCAGGTGAGTTTTATCAACAACAGTGAGGCATCTTGGTGCACTTAGGACCCTGACACATACATAGAAAGGTGCGGTTTTGCTACAGGATAACTCACATGCAATGGCCGTCCAGGTTACCAGAAGGAGCAAATAGAAGTGGTTTCAGCTGCAAGAAATGCAAGGAGTACTTTATCTCTACTTATGAGTGGGTAGATAAAAGTGAACAATGCGTTCTGTATTCTGCTGTCGTTAAACCCTTTATTCAGTAGAAGTATCTGGATCACAGTGTGGCTGCTGTTTCTAGCTCTTGGGCTGAAGGATTTGTAGGCTCTGACTTTTTCCCACGTTTTTGTGAGTCAGGATGTGACAGTCTAGCCGTCTTCAATTCCGAGCCTTTTGGCTGGCATGTGTTCTGGCTACTGGGGATTCAGGCTTCCGGTTGAGGTGTTTGGGGACAACGTAGCAGGCAGGCTGAAAAAGAAGCATAGTCAAGGGATTTATTAACCACAGACACTTCGCTCTTACATGTACTAGGAAGCTATACATATCCCTGAAACAATGCAGGTCCATGAAGTACCTTTTGTGGAAGTTTGTGGCAGAGACAAATATAGAATCTATTTATTCTTGGAAGTGTTCAGCTGTGGAATGATCCTTTCTTTTCTGGAAGATATAAAACCACTTTACCACATGCTTTACAACTTCTGCAGAAAAAGAAGCAAGGCTGGAGAATCAATAGCTGTCTCTGAAAGGCATCTCTGAGTAGGATCTGGTGTGCACTGAATAAAGTATAGGGTCTTTTGCAAACCAATGGTATATATTCCTGAAGTATACATACTGAAGTATCTGAAGAGTATATTGTAAAGCAAATATATTGTAGTGCAGGGGAAACAAAGACAAGGTGATACAAACAACTGCACAATTTCCTTATTCTTTTCTGCAGTCTCATATTTATTTTTTCTGTATCAGGTTTGTTGTGTGCCACTTCACAGGGCTTAAAAGACCAATAGAAAATGTTTAACAGTATAAGGCCTACTCTATCAGATTTTTAAACACTAAGAAGCAACTTCACCAAGGTGGCAGTGATATAGATACTCTGTGTGAGCCATTTGAAGCCTTTAGACTAACTGGATGTATACCCATCCTTCCTGCGTGCCCTTACTAGAGTACGCAGAGTTTGTTTGCTGCCTGTGTCATGTTTGGTACAGCAGGAGAATAGTGAGATGCCTCCTCTGAAGGGGACCACATCCTAGAGAGCTTCTGCTTTATGTAGACAGCTTTTTCCTCTTCACTCTGACCTTTTTTACTCTGGTCCAAAATTCAATCCTTAAGACTCCTGTTCCAGGCTACCCTCCTCCTCATCTCCTCTTCTCCTATGTATATGAGAAAAAGTTCTTCTTTTACAGCAGGCTGTTTATTCCCTGCTAAGCTGCAAATGTCTATCCCCAAATAGGGGGATATAAAAGTTTCCAAAGAAAAAGTTTACCTGCATTTTTTAACATAAGTAAAAGGTGGGCAAAGCTGGCTTTTCTTTGGATTAATTCTTACACATTGTTGCTCCAGTTATGACTGATACTATCTCAAAGCAGATGTCCAGCTGGCAAATTTAAGCTCTGGGGATGGAGATCTGGTGAAGTATTCAGAACTAAAAAAACACCATTGAACAGGAATTGTCAGACAATGCTAATTATAGGTGTGGCAAGCAGCTGTAACAACCAATATGACAATTTCTTCTGTCTCTCTCTCTGTGTTTTGCAATTTAATGTTTGTACACTCTGTTGCCTAATTTTAGAGCAAACACACCCTAGCAATTTGCAACCAGGTAATGCTTGTAACTATCTGGAACGGAGATTATCTTAAAATGGGAAGTAAAGGAAACACTTTTCCATGTGGCTGTGACGCTGTCTGTTCCTGACCTCTCTAATGAATGGGATTTAGGGAAAGCAATCATCAGAGGGAGGAGAGGAAGGAAACCCAGGGGAGGAGGTGGAGCAGGACAGAATGCAAAAGTGTTAGAGCCAGCAGCATCAGTAATTGCACAGACAAAAGTAGGACCAAAGATTTACAGTGAGCAAGAAGCAGAGTCAGTGTGTGGATAAAACCAGTATAAGGGAGTGTAAGGAGCACTAGAAATGGAGGAGAATGCAAAAAATTAGTATGAAGAAGCAAAAATTATAAGAATGGGTAAGAGAGAATAAATAATAACTATGATTTGAGACTAATGAAAACCACCACCAAACACGTGTGGCGGTGCAGTCCTGTTCACAGAAGCTGCTGTCTATCCCTGAAATTATGACAAGGAAGATGAGCTGTTACTTTTGAATTATAACAAGTATCTTCCCTAAATAAAGAGCAGGTAGAGGAAGTCTATCCACAAAGTATTGGACTGAGTCTGTCCATGAAGTATTAAACTGAAGTCTATGATTCTCTTAAAAAAAGAAGAAAACTAACTTGCATTTTTGTAGCTTTTATTTTGGTCTATTAGTACATGAATCCTGTCCAATGCATTTACTCAGCTCATCTTGCCTGTCTCTACTTTCTGCATATAAAATTCATGAGGAGGTTCTGCAGGGGTTTTGGTGAGAAGTGGCTTCAAAGCTCAGAGATATTAGTTACATGTAGCGTCTCATAAACCTTAACTGTGCAAGTTTTAGGTTATGGCAACAGGTAGTAATTTAATATAACTTCATTGTTTTTAGTACAGTCCTGTAATCAGAGCAGTACTATCAGACTGACCAGCATGAATAATAAAGACAGACATAGTTCTGTGTTAATTGTCATTAACAGTTGTTCATTCACTTTAATGTCAACCCACTTCCAGATACAGTAAAAATAGGTTGCATTGCATCTGGATGAAGTAAATAACATGACAAAAATTTGTGTGGATGTGCTGTGTGACAGTCACTCTCAAAACAGTATCACAATTCATCACGGTAGTAAGGTAAAGCAACAGTGTTTAGGAGTGATTTGAGGAGAGGGGAACAGAGGAGAGAGGAAAGGAAACGGAAAACATAGTGTTATATTTTAATAGTAGTTACATTCCTTTCAGAAGCTACATTGAATTTTTAGTTGATGTTTTGTGCAGGAAGTCACCAAGTTCCTCTTGAATATAAACCCTATAAAAGTTCCTTTAAAAATGCTTATATTCACAGAACATGAAAAGAAGTTAGGGAGGACTGTGTGGGAACCAGCCCAGGTTAACAGGCACTATTGGCCTTTGAGAGTTTTTAGGCAGCTCAAAAAAGATGGGGCTGTGCTTATAACTAGAGAAAACACACAGTCTAGAACAGAAGTTTGTATCTCTCACTTCATTAGAAAAGGATAAATTTAGTCATAGTGCAGAACTATGCATTATAACACTGTTCTTGAAATATTTCAAGCAGGGATGTCTTGCAAATCTGAAAAGGTTCTGAACAATGGAGATTTTTGGAATGGAACAATTTGTGATTGGCTTGGCTGCAGTGTTACAAGAGCCTTACACTGATTGGGGTGTAATTCTTGCTCTGAAATTAAACAGTGTTTTATACCGTACTTGCACACAGCATTGTTTTTCAGTTCCAGAAAAAATAATTTAAATCAACTTCTGTGATTCTGGGAAAAAAAAAATAAATCTGGTGTTTAGGTTGGCTGAGCAAATAGAGATATTTTTGAACTGGCTTCAAGAAGTTTCTATGAGATAACATTTGGTTTTCAACAGATAAAGTTGAGTAATTAGTCAGCCATGACTGAAATCAGAACTATATAGCTGAAACGTGTTGTTTAATTAACATTCTCCTGCATTTGGAACTATCATAAGACAGTAAATAGTTCTGAGTCTTCCTGAAAAAATAATGGCTGAAGACCTGTAAAATCCATTATGTAATAACAGAAGTGCTGTTAGCGTTACTTTAGTGAATTTGAAGAGCTGACTTTGCCAGCCCTCCCTGGATTTTCTTGGGAACTTTTCATCTCAGGCATCTCAAGCATCTCCAGCTGTAAACTCTACTGATGATTTTGCTCCTGCAGTATGTTGTAGTGGATTTACTGAAATGAATTAACTGCCATTTTGAAGGGGTGGGTCTTGTGTTCCTAAAATATTTTATTTTTGCAAAGTTTTGGACAGATTGTCTACTATGTTTAGGGACTTCTTTTTTCCTACTTCAGGCTCTTATACAAGGAGCTTGCATTTCTTCCTTCACAGCTTAAGATGCATCACATAGGACATTTCTAAGAAAGTGAAGCATACATACTCCTTTTCTGTGGAGTGTGCTTCTGATTTAAGAAAGAACAAAGGTACTTGGTGGCACACTTACCACTTCATCTTTCATGTCTTGAAATAAGACAGTATCTTTGGTTGTGATCTAACCAATTTTAAGAATTAGTTAGAGTGGCATTTACTGAATGCTTATGAAAACTCCATTTATGATCATGCAGTTCTGAATAATATTTTGCTATAATGAGTCTCGGTGATTTCCAAAATCAATGTGTCTATGTTCATGATTCCTCCTGGTGCAGTCTTGTTGCTGTTCCAGACACTAATGCTGCTGTCTCAGAGCCACCATCACGCCCTTGTTTCTGATAGTTGCTCCGCCCAATATTGCAGGTATAGAAGTTGTGATTTCTGTTCTCTCATTTCAGGTAACCGGCTTTGTGTCTGTTTTGATCTTTTATTTAGTGATTTTTAAAGTTCAGAACTATTTAATTGTTAGCAAATCAAATAAAAACTGCCCTCATTTTAGATGCTTGAAATTAAATGTACAAATGTAAAGTGGACTTCCAGGGCTTTCTTTGCAGTCAATAGAGAGACAGTTTGACCTCCAGGGAGCAATGAATTTGTTGGTAGTCACCAGCTAGGGCAAGATGACTAGTCTTGAATGGATACTAAGTATATTCAGTGACTATACACAGAGTTGGGAACACCCACCTTACACTTCGACATTTGAGTTTTAAACTTCTGGATTAGAAAAGATTAATTCTATCCTTAGATAATATAACAAATATGGCTGGTGTAGTTTGTGGGATTTTTGTTTATTTGTTTGGTTGATTGATTGGTTTTGTGGTAATGTGAATATTTAGATGCTTCTTGTATTTGCTATATTTCAGTGAGAAAAATATAGATTGCTTGGAAGCTCCAAGTCCTGGTTAATTCAATACATATATGGCAACTGTGTAGCTGTATAACTGGAGCACTCCATCATTCTCTTCAAACTGATGAAAACATGAAAAATCATTGAACTAGGACGAAAAAAAAGGTCATATTTCACAAAGTTATGTGCTAAGAAAGTTACAGTGGATAAAGTATCTCAGAAATGTGAATAGAATGAGGTTTTGGCTTCTGGAGCAGGCAATGAATGACAGCAGTGCAATATGACAAACAACAGAAGTTGATCTATTTGCTGCTGGGAATGTAGGCTTTTTCTTTAGTCAGCTGTTTGTTAAATGGCTTTAACACTTTAAAATACAACTTCTGATTGTATTTTGAGCTGTGCTTAATTTCAAATGTCACAGGATTAAAGAGCTGAAGCACTTGTTGGTCTCAGGCAAACAGCTAGCTCACATGCTGGTCATTGTAGCCTTTGTGGAGCAGGCTGGACTGGGCAGAGCAAAGAGAAAACAGTCCATACAGACTCCTTATCACGCTGGAAATAATTTGCTTTCCTGTTTAGTAGCTAAAGACCATCAGTTCATCTTTCCCCCGGGTCCCTGACACATGAAATAAAAATCAAGGCATAGCTGGAGGCTCACTGGCCTTGAGGAAGCTGGAACTGCAAAAGGACTGTTGATTCTCTGATCAGCTTGTGCTTTTGTGATCACTCACTGAGCTGGGATAATGAAAACAGAGAAATGCTAGCAGGGAATCTGCCCAAGAGGAGGGGTGGAATCTGAGTCTGCCCCAGAAGGCAAGGGTCAGAGATAGTCATCCTGGGGCAGGAATGGGAACGAGAAGCCTCTGTGAGAGGAGGAGGAACAGCTGCACTCCAGCTACCTTTTGAATTCAACCAGCAGAGCTGTATGGATGTGACTTCCCCCCCAGTGTAAACCAAAGCTTGTACTTGCAGCACTTGACAGAGTTTTTGTACAGTGTATGTAGAGACTTTGCTGCACTGTAGGAATAGAGGGCTGAATACCTATGTATGTGGATTTGCTAACTGTGTGGTAGAAATATTAGTGTGATAAGTATCTGGTTGCTTTTTAATATGCATACAAACTACAACAGCTGATAATAGGTTTTGAGCTAGTGGTGTAGAATTAGAAGCTGCTGAGATAATGCCACTGATAGCTGAGCTTGCCAAACATGTTCCTCTATAAAAGCAGCAGTGTGTTTCATCCCAATGTAAGTACAGTTGATTCTTGACTTGAGTGAAAATAGTTCTGATTTTTTATGGAATGCAGAATAGTGAATTTAGATAAAAACGTGGGCTTTCCAAGAGAACCTCTCTCCACCTCCACCACCCCAAGTAGTGAAGAGGTGTTTACAAGAACAGTGTTCATCGTGCATTAACTTTTTGTGGCTTTGGGAAAAACGCTAGGCTTGGTTTTAGGAAAGTATGTCCACTCCTTGTGTTTTGAGAGGCCTTATATAGAAAGCTGATGGTAGTGGATTCAGGCTTTGGTGGCCTTCACTTGGTGAGAAAACAGCAGTGTGGATCTCATGGATTTTCTCCAGAGTGCAGGCTGTGCATTGAAGAGCTATAGATTGAGGCAGGTGTACACAGTAGCCTTCACCCATAGCACAAGGTGCTTGCTGTGAGAAGAGTCTTTCACATTGTGTGATGTGAGCTTTTGAGCTGGGCAGAGACCCCAGAGTGCCTGTATACTTTATAAAACGTGATCTTTATAAAACATTACCTTCACCTTTGATGGTAATTATTAGGAATACAGCCACATATCTGAATATGTTATCAGAATTATTTCTTTATCAGGAATCCAAAAATTTAAAATGTGCTCTCAGATTGCTGAAAATGAAAGTGCCGTTTTAACCCTGAGGTGAATGACATCTCAAAACTATAGCAGTATTAACATCTTTGTATCTGTATAACAACACTTTACATCCTCCTATTCTTAGTCCAGTTTATAAATGGTTACTTGCATGGCTCAGTATGAACATTACTTGTGTCTACAATCAGTTACTAAGGTCTCAGCACATGGTTGGGTTACAGAGGCTTGAAAAGGTGCCCCTGAGCCACTAAAACTCAGAAGAGCTTTACTAACTGTTGATACTTGTCCAGGTGTGCAAACTTAGCCCACCACTCAGCTTAAGCTTCCATGAAAGATATTTAGGTGAGCCATATTACCTCATATTTGGGGTAGTCTGAGAGCATGTCCGAGGGTAGCTGAAGTGATTAATCTGACATGCTCTTACTTGTTAAGGTGCCATCATTGGATCATATGACAGAGACCAAAATGTTTGGCCTAGGTTGACATCCAGTAGCCTTTGAGGTAGGGTCAGCCTACTCTTGCTGGAAATAGCAGAAAAGATCCCTTCCCATATGCATGTGCAATTTTTTAGTCCTCTTCATTTTGGGGGGTGTGTATGTGGTCACCACAGCACACACTGCCCTGTGCATGCCCCCGTGACTGCTCTCACCCTGGACAACATGGAGAGTTGTAGCAGAGAGCAATAGTACAAACCAGGTAGGCAAGAGCGAGTCCATACTCGCTGAGATGGCAGAATCATAGAATGGTTTGTGTTCGAGAGGACCTTAGAGATTATCTAGTTCCAACCCCCTGCCATGGACAGAGACACCTTCTACTAGACCACTTTGCTCAAAGCCCCATCCAGCCTGGCTTTAAACACTACCAGAGATGGGGCATCCACCACTTCCCTGTGCAACCTGTTCCAATGTCTCACCACCCTCACAGTAAAGAATTTCTTCTTAGTATCCAATCTAAATCTACCCTCTTTTAGTTTAAAGCTATTATCCCTTGTCCTATCGCTACGTAGCCTTGTAAAAACAACATGTGGACAGAAATTTAGTTATGTTGCTGCCTGTAAATTTGTAGAGTGATTATTCCTTTAAAGATGTGCAAAATCATGGATAAGCACCATTATTTAGGATTAATCTTAGTATTTAATTCCTTGTACAGTTTTGTACAAGGTCTAAATGGGAGCACCTACTGGACCACATTGTGATGCTCTCCCACTTTGCTTGCCTACATTTTCTTCTTACAGAAGGAGGAAAAACTGAAGAGAAAGCAATTTGTACCCTTTTCTTCTTTGTAAGCTGGATGCCAAAAAGTGGCCCTGAGTCTTGATATCCCCCAGGTCAAGAGAAGACATGGTAGGTATGGATACACCTGAGGTTTGCAAAATACTGCTGGTTCCCACAGTATAGACACAGCTTGAGAGAATTCTCTGAACAGATTACTGTGGTGGCACAAGGGTCAGAAGAAGCATATATATCTGGACTGAACAGGAGCAATTAAGGGCTGGGGAAATAAAAATTATTTTACATTGAGTCTATTGTAATAGCAGGAACTCCTTCAGCTGCTTACTTTTATCCACCTGGATCAAGGTGTCTGAAATAATTTCATGTCTTTTGTTGCACCACACAAGGAAAAAGATGAAAAGAACTCAACTTTTGTGCTCAACTCTTGCTCACAGGGTTTATGTTGAACTCAGTAGGATCTGATGCAGAACTCCTTTTAGAAAGTATACAGACTCTGAAATATAGTGGAAGCCATGCTTCTAAATTCTCAGCAAAGGCTGGCTTTATTTTTGTCTTTTGCAAGGTGCTGTGCAAATATACAAGTTTGATGAAAATTTTCATGCCCAGGTTTTTAATGAATGCTCAGTTCTTACTTATCATGAAAAAAAATACTTAAATATCTTACAGATGAGGCTGCTGGTGATTACCGTTTTGTAATGTTTAGCATGCAGTTTTAATGTTTTGAATTTTTCTTAGCAGGATGAGAACTGCACCATGACTGTTTTAAAAATAGTCTTCATAGCTGAAATGTTAATTGGAGTTTCTGTTGGGGAGGTTGAGATTTAAATGCTTCCGAAATAGCTTTACATGGAGCAAAGTAAGAATTAGGACAATGTGAAATATGTATCAGTGTTGCATCAAAATGAAAATATGGAGTGCTACCAAACCTAGACTTATGTGGAGCACTACAGAAGTGTGTTGTGTAGTATCCATGGAGTAGGATTGTTACCTTGCAAGGCAGGAGACAATCAAATAAAACTCACTTCAACCCATATTAGCTATTCCTATTAGGAGACATTGTTTTTCATAGCTACACTTTATGAAGTATATGCTATGATAATGGCCGAGTGCTGTGATACTTCTTCTTATTTGGTAGATCTTGTACATGTGGATGAGATATTGTTTTTCCATGGATATGTTTATATGAATTCCAGCCAGTGCCTCTACCTAGAAAACTATGTCAATGTAATGCAATGTTATGTAAGTTTTGGTTTGGTTCTTATATGCTGCACGTCACAGAGTTAAATGTCTTCCAGAAGTGCATTAAGTTCTGGAATTGTCATCTACTACGTAAGGTGTTCTCTCTCCCATTCTTTCCAAAGATGACTTTTGTGCTCTCTTTATTTTTGATGTCTTTTAAAATAGTTTTTACATTATCTGTATGTGGTTCTATATGTATTTATGTGACTCACATTCAGAGTAGGAGATAGTGAGCTTTGCGCTGGGGATAATTCCAGTGGAAACTCATCCAAAAGTCTGAGACTGTCCTGAGAAAGCTCTGTTTTCTGCAGAGCTTTTCTTTAGAGATGGATAATCACATTTCACCTGCACAATAAAGCTACTGGCTGTTCTTCCTCATTCTGTCTCTCGCTGTAGTGACCTTTCACATAAGTGTCGCGGGTCCCAAACTTCTGAATTCCTTAGAAATAAGGATGCACTGAAAGTAACCCTGCAGATTAAATACAGATCTTAGACCTGCATCCATTCAGGAGTGGTTCTCAAAGCAGCTGTATCTTGCACTTGCACACTTGCACTGCTGATTCTCTGTAACATCCAGGGGTGAGTGGGATGGTGGGACCCAGGTTAGAGTGTTCACGGGAGGACTCCACACTGGAAGCAGTGTTGCTGTGAGATATTCCTCCCTTCCTTTCCTTCGTTCTTTCCAGCTTTTCAGGCTGATGTCTAACACTGAGTCTTCAAATTCAGATGTTAAAGCTGAAGCAGTGACTGATATGTATCACTCAAGTGATTATTAGGATAACTCAAGCCCTTTTGACCAAGCATTACTGTTGTGTAGCTTTTTACCTTTGGGATTTTTCCCCACCTGTTTATTGCTTTTGAACTGAAATAATCTGAGTATCACTTAGGAGCTGAGTGTCAGGAAAACATTGATCAAATTCCAAAACAGTTTTTCCAAGTGTGGTTCTTTTGCCTTTTGCTAGCTGCTTCCTCATGCTGTTTATCCAAAACTCCACCTGCTGTCAAGGGCAGTGCTGGCCATGTGAACCGCCTTCATGTCCATGAAGCAGCTGTACCTATTAGGCTTAATTTCTGCAATGAATTACCAAGTGTATGTAATTTAAAACTCACTCTTCTCCTCTGCCCTCCTCCCACCGCCAGTCATCTCATTTCATCTGCAAGCAGTGATGGAATTAGGTTGCCAAGAACTTGCAAGGTTTGCTTTCTCTACACCAAATTTAGCATAATGTATGTATGGCTCGCTCAAGAAGGACAGTTTTTCTGTTTACCTGCCATATCATATAACACTGTCCTCATCATGAATAGCAACATTAGCTCTTAATTTTTGTTTATTTTGAGAAGGGAGAAAAGAGGGAAATGACGACTAAGCTTGGGAGGAGTGCAATTGGATGATACAATTCTCTAAGAAATATTTTAAGATACCAAGACAGTCTGAAATTGGGACTGATAAGCAAGAAAACTCACATAATTTGTGTGATATCCAGAAAGCTGTGTCGAAGTGAAACTGAGAGTATAATTTTGCATTGTAGTGCTCTGTACTATATTTGGATCAAGCAAAGAGAGAAGGAAAGAGAAACAGAATTTTTTGAAAGTGCAAGTGGACACCATAATAATTCCTTAGGTAATTTTTTTTTTTTTTTTTTTCAGGAGATCCTCACGTACTGTGGAAAAATACAAGAGTGTCAATAATGGATTTGAACATGAGCTACCAGCAAGCTGGATGAATTGTGTGATTGTCACATCCACTGAATGTTCTGGAGCATCCCTGACAAGGTTTTAATTTTCTGCTAGTGCAGACTAACTTTATTTTGAATTTTATTCTTACATTAGAAATTTTTTGGCCTCTAAACTGTATCAGCAACTGAAAGGATCTGTGAGGACTAATGTCATGAGGGGAAGAGGAGGAGCAGACACTGATCTCTTCTCTGTGGTGACCAGTGACAGAACGTGAGGGAATGGCCTAAAGTTGTATCAGGAGAGGTTTAGGTTGGATATTAGAAAAAAGTTCCTCACCCAGAGGGTAGATGGGCACTGGAACAGGCTCCCCAGGGAAGTGGTCACAGAACTGCCAGAGTTCAAGAAGCATTTGGATGATACTCTCAGGCACATGGTGTGACTCTTGGGAATGGTCCTGTGCAGGTCTAAGAGCTGGACTTGATGATCCTTGTGGGTCCCTTCCAACTCAGCATATTCTGTGATTCTGTAACCATTTGTTCCAAACAACCTACATAGCTCTTTTTTTTGTCCTTCTGGCAAGTATCCATGAACACATTTAAGTTTTAGACAGCCTTGAAGCAATCATTACAGCTGTATTTGACCAATAGATTGCTCATGATCCTTAAGTGATATCTCTTAAGTACAGGGAGCCCAATCACTGTGAGGTTAACGGTTTGACCCCTCGAAGAATCCTGACACTGGCTTAGAAATAAGTGATTTCACAGTGATACTGTGAAATTTAGGGGACAGAGTTTTTAAGTTGCATTTTAAAAGTCGCATTTTTACTGTTTTCTGATCAAATACACCCATTTTTATCAACATTTTTTTGCACTTCCATCCATCTTTCCATGTTCCTTTATCTTTTGTCAGCCAAGTTTGTGAATCTGCTTTTTGCAGAATTCTGTTTGAACGGAGTGTTGGATCTGGCAATATTTCTGAACAACTCGTAATTGAGAGGTTAAATATTGTATTCAGTGAGTTTGTTTCAAGAAGGTTTTCACATTATTTGAACAACTCCAAGATTTGGTTACCTGGCTCTCCTGCAATAAAACACTTGATTTTTAATTTTTCCTGGGGTTACCACTATACATCACATTTGGTGTCAGAGTCTGTGACACTTGCATAGGTCTGTAAAAGTCTCTGAACCTCACTTAAGTAACACTTAACAAAAATATACATTGCATACATAGTTGGCAGTGGAGACATGCCGCAGTTAGATGACAGAGCCAACCTATGAGAAGGGACTCACGTTGCATTCCCAAAGGACACATCTTGTTGAAATAAAAGAGAAGGAAAACAAGAACATATCATGAATAATCTGTGTATTTCAAAGGGAACAAGGTATGCCAAGAAAAACATAGCAATCTTGCATCTGGCTCGAAACAACATTTAGAAGCATTTTAAAAAGCTTTCTACTTTGGTTTGGTGCCAGAGTGGGTTTCAGGGTACAGGGCCCTTTTTTTTCAATTTCTTTTTTTTTTATCTAGGCACAATATTGAAAGTACAGAATTAAGAAAAACTACTCCTAAGATTGGAACTCATTTATTATCCTGTGTAAAAAGACATAAAAAATAGGATGTCTTGGAAGAGCAAGAAGAATGTCCTAGAGAATAGCTTAAAACCAGGACACATTTACGTTGACTGGATTTATATGCAATAACAGACAATGAAACTGATATTGGTTGAAAAACTAAAAAAGAAATTAGACTTCTTTTCAATAACAGTAGATGAATGATAATGGTGCTGGAAACTGTTGTTTTAGTTACCTGAGATCAGGCATAACAGTCTTAACTGCAGTGGAAGTACTCTTTCTTTAACAGAGAACATTACACAGCAGTTTCTGCTGGCTACATTATATAAAATCCATTCTGCTGAATACTATTCCTTGGAGCAGTTATTAGCAGAATACAAATGCACAGAGTTGGAAAAAAACCCAAATAAAAATAAATGCTTTTGTCAGATCACATTGTTATGAATAATCAGTGAAAAGTGTGTGAATGGTAGGGGAATGGACATGAAGAGTAAAAGGTACAGGAGTAATGCTATCCAGCTTTAGGTGACATCTGGCAGAAGGTGACATCCACAAAACATAGCTGGTTTGGGCAGGAATGAACTAGCAATGAGCCAAACTTAGTAGTATTTAGAAAGGAATATAAGGGCTTGCGTTTCTGATCAGTGCTGTGTTGCCATCTGTCCCTGCTCTAAAGAGCATAGAAACCCTAGTGCCTCTTCATGTCTACCTGCTTAGGCCATTACCTGAGCATCTGTTTTTGTTTTGCTGGATTTTGGTATTCCCACCAGTGAGCAGGAGTACAGAACTCTAGAAAGTAAGTCTGTATAGGTTAAAAGAATAACCTAACCTAGTTGTAAAGCAGGAGGGAAGGGAGGGACATTGTACTGTTACTGCTCCTGTGCAATGTGCTGTCCACTGTGGCCTTTTGGACCTCTCCAGTTTTCTTCTCTTCCCTTTTGGCTGCGTTCATTTGGAGGCATTTGGTGGCAGCACTTTTTTTCTCTAACTGTGTGTGAGCTACAAAACTGAACATTATTCTGTGCAGTTGGTTCCATTTATTTCCAAAGATTAGAGGAATGTGCTTTGAGGTTTTAGATAGTGACATTTATGATGGTCTAGAGTGCTGACTTCAGCCCCAGTGGAGCCGGCAACTTAGGACACTCCAGACCAACCAGCTTCAATAGAATAAAACTAGTTTGTCCTAGATAAAACAACCAAACCAAAGCTTTGGAAAGGGGCAAAAGATGGAATTTCTGTAAGAAGTTCTATAACCAAATGAAAAGTTTCTGAAAAATAATAAGTTAACACATCTAGAAATTATCTAGATGATAAAAATAAAAGAGAAAAGATTTCACATTTTGTCTTCTTTTCTCTGCAAAGTGTCTGAAGTTTCTTAGCTACCTGATGGGAGGCAGTGAAAGCCTAAGATCCTGTAGGCTACTATGTCAGAGGGAAATGTAACTGCCTTTTACAGATTTATTTTATCCTGCCTTTCATATAACTAGACTGTTTTCTGCACTGGGTATGTTTTGGTTACATTGATCTTCAAAAAACAAACAAACAAAAAACACAAGCAAAATCAGCTCAATTAATTTCAAGACCTTTTATTTGGGAAATAATGTATGAATAATATAAAGACTGTCAGATTAATGTAGTATCAGACAAGGGAGAGAAGATGTTTTGCCAGCATTAGATACTTAGCGCAGGCATTTGTGATGTCTTAGGCCACCCAGCTGTTGAATCCTGTGGCCTCAGCCACCACATCAGCCAGCCAGGCTGCCTAGGCTTCCTCTGTAGGTAGCAGAGTGAGACCTGTGGACAAGGCAACTGAAAACACCTGAGTTAAGGGAGTCCTGATCAGCCAGCAAAGGAACCTCTCCTCCTCTGCTGGATATCATGAGAATTGCTTGCTTGGGAAGTGCCTAAAATTGGGTGATACCAGTTATCCTTTCTATATAAATTTTTAAATAACTAATAAACTGCCTCAAGTATTTTATGAACTGTCTTGAAGACACTTGCTTTCTGTTGTTTTAATTTCCCAGGAGTATGTTTTTTATTTCTTTTCAGTCCCCTAAATTGCCCTTACCTAGTTTTCACATCCCATTCCTTGCTCCATTAAGATTATCAGAACAACACTTCATTATTTGGCCTTATCATAGGTGAATCAAAACCGATGTACAGTGGGAAATATTGCTTACTAAATTTAAACATGAAGGTGAGCTGTTATTTACATGCAAGACAGCTTTGTTGTTATGATCATTTATTTATTGCAATTCTAGTATACTGGGAGCTTTGCAGCACATTCTGCTTGGTGTGCTCTCTGCTCTTTGAATTTCGGAATTCTCCTGAGAACAAAAGGCTGGTTGATCTACTCTTGAAGCTTGACAGGTGATATTCCTATTTATCTTTTGAAAATGAGACAACAAAAGGTAGTCACCATTCTTTCTGAGCATCTGGAAAAATGTAGATAGCAGATTTGACCAATTTTAATTCTCTTCCTCTGTTAATCACCCTAGGTAGGAATATTTACAGGTTTTATGATCTGATTGCCACCTTCACGCAGTGTAATTCACCACCACAGCTGTGAATAAATACTGCAGGGAAGATACCATGAAAGGTAAAGTATACAGGTTTAAAGCTTCCAACAGCTATAACCAGGCATTAATAATATAATTTGTGTCAGCCCATAGGGGCCTGGTAGCAAGGGAATTAGGACACCTGGCCACAGAGCCAGAGTCATGAGCACAGGTTGTTCTTCAAATGTGTGCTGGCAGTGGTTCCCAAGGGATCCTGCTTTAAATGAAGGCTTAGTCACACAGGCTGGCAAGTGGAAGGTGGGCAGGGGTGATGCAAACAGCCTCATGCTGGTTCTTCCTGTTTTCTGCATGTTTCTGAGCATGCTCTTAATTATATTTACCCAGGTCCCATCCCAAGAGTCAGGGGGACGATGGATTTGTTGTAGATGTATATCACTGCCCTCTTATGGACGGACTCAGTGGTAACCAGGAAAATACTCCTGAGTCCCCCAGCAAGGTACATGATACGCTTCAAGTTTAGAAAGCCTCTGTGCATCAAAGGGAGGCAGCCTTAGGTTTCACTGTGGTAGAATGTGTGAGATTCTGAATTATTATTTTAGTTACTGGCTTGGACCAATTCAAGTGTGGGGGGGGGGGGAGGGACAGGTGAAATTTTATGAAGGTGAAGTGGTGTCCTGCCCCAGCTCAGCCCCTTGGAGCTTCCTGGGGCAGCCCTGGAGCAGCTGTCCATCACTGGCACACTGTGAGCACTGCCCCACACCCCATCCCAGAGCCCAGAGTGGCCAGTGGGTCAGAAGTCCTGCCTGATGGGTGGTGGCTACAGGGGAGCAGACCAGATAACACCATGTGGCCATTGTGTGGTCGTGGCCCTGCCATCTCATGGATTCCTGGTAGCTGGATATGCTGGATCTATGGGTGGTAGCTATAATTCTCTCTTTTTCTCGCCCTTTCTTTCTTTTTTCTTCTTTTCCTAATCTCCTTTCTTGATATTTGGGTAACTTAAAGGTGAATGGGTTGGATTTCGCTGAGTTGTATGGGCTAGCATGTGCTAAGTCAATGCTTTGTGGAATATTTAGTTGAATGTTGCCCTTTAAACTTTTCCCACAGTTCCCTTATTTTCTGAAGTTTACCAGTAAACGTGTGTTATCTGACCTCCTGAGAAAACACATGTTGTGTCTTCTCTTAAATATGTGATTCACAGAGGCGAGGAGTGACTGTATTTGGTTTGACCAGCAAGGTCAACCCACTACACAAGGTATAAAAGAACTGAAGGCCCTTTTAATAAAATCAGTGGGGTGAAGTTTTGGAGCCTTGTATATTTTTAAAGTGAAATCCCTTTGATGAACTTGTAGCTCAAGGCTTGAGGTCCCTCAGGATGGAACAGCAGTACATGCTGTTACTCTGCCATTCTGGAAGGGGGATGAGCACACCAGGTCATGCAATTGCTATGCATTTGTTATAAAACAGTGGTTATAATTGCTGGACACTGTTCCACAGCTAACTACAATTCTTAATTGGCCCCTGGATTCTGTTGGGCCCTACTGGGTTCAAGGCCATACAGCCAACAAATAATGTCTTACTATGTTCTCTGCACAGATGCAAAGCTTTGTCTTCCTGAAGATGGCTCCTTGTACCCCCCTTATTCAATATAAAGCTGTCCTTGAAGCATGTTTTGAAAGCAAAATAGATTAGGAAAATGGCATTATTTGCAAGCAAACTGACAGTGTCAAATCTAGTTGGGTAACTCTGTGCAGTCAATTGAAACCAAGGCTTAATAACTTCTGTGGTAAGGGAAAGAGGGTATTTTTAGCTGGCAGTAAATTGCCTATATTTTTGAGCTGCTACAGTTTCAGTCCTTTTAAAAAAGAATGTTATCAAGCTCCAGCTCTGTTATGTTTGTGAGCTCTTTGCAATCTGTTGGAGTCTCTGGAGCTCTGGTGGCTGTGCTGGTCAGGCCTTGATCACCACTCCTGCTCCTTTTCTCTGTACCTGTACACTGCTACCTAAGGTGTCCATCAGTCAGTTACAGCTATAGCTCCCAGTCCAGTGAATTACTGATGCTAAAGAGGGGAGATCCTACTGCACTCCCTGCTCTGTTCCTTCCTCTTCAGGCTGTGTAGTTCTGGCTGTCCTCTCCCTGTCTCTAGGACTCATCTAACTCTACAGTGACTATTCAACTTGGCAACACTAAATAATCCCCAACAAAAACAAAGCATAGTTTATTTACTGCTTAGTAAGTTGAATTTGCTTTATTGTACAGATAGACACCTAAAGTTACACAAGAGAGGAGCTGAGGCTGTGTTTGGGAATGGGGATACAGACAAGGAGAAGGGAGAAGGAAAGCAGTGGAGCAGTACTATTGCATCTTAAGGCAACTGGCTGTTAAATCTTCTCTGCTAACGTGCAGCTGTACTCATAGCATCTCAACATATCTCTCACTCTCTCTCCCCCTCTCCAGGCTTCCTTATGCCATGCTCATGAAGCAGTGATATTCTGCTATTGCATTTCACAGGAGAAGGCACAGAGACAATCAGTAGGTCTCCCGACATGGCAGGAAATTGGAGTCAAGTGTCCCAAACTAGAGGTGAGTGTCTGAACTGCTGGCCGTTTCTCCTTACCAGAAGGGGCAACTAATCTTTCATCCTCCCTCTTAATTCCTGCTCTTATATGGTATTTGTAGTCCTGCTTATAAGCACACAGGGATATTTTTAATACTGCATTGCAAAGGAAGAGGTTTGGTATCCTTCTCCTGTCCATTTATCCATGATCTATTGCAAATAATCTGGTAGCTAGTGAGTAAAATCAAAGGTGCCTTCCATTTGTTGCTGCCCTGCTGTAGTCTCCCTAGTTAGCTGCCAGAATCTTCTAATTTCTAAGATAAATATGCTAACACTTGGATTTCAAAGTGCAAAGCCACATTGAGCATATTCATATCCAGGAATGATCCTAATTGGAGTTTTTATTAAATTTTTCTTTGTATTCAGGACTGGTAGCATGAAAATATATTATGCTGTTTGAAAGCTCCAAGCTAAAATGCACCAAAGATTAGCTTGTTTCTACATAATAATCATGTAGCACTTAAAAGTCACTGTGCAGACTGTACATGACACTCAGGGACATGTTTAAAACCAGTATAATCAACTTTCACTCTGGTCTTTTACTTTACATGCATTTAGAGTAGTCAAACAGAAATATTCTTCTTGCAAGTCTTGCTGAGCTCTCTTTAACTACCCACTTGTAAAATCCTTTAGTAGCATATAACATCTTTAAAATGAAGTAACATATTGGACCTGAGAGCTTCTGAGTGATGACATATTAACTGCCTTTCAGATTAGTCCCAAATATTTTTTTTTAAATTGTCTACATTTTGGTGATTGAATGTAACCACTTCTGCTTGTGGAGTTTGTGCAGACGGACTGCACTTTCCGTGTTCATGTTCTGTGAGTATTTTTGTGGTATGGAATACTTGGTATCCACAATACAAGCTGTGCTATTTAGCTGTGATTAGTTACTTAAGTCATTTGTTATTATTTCCATTGCCTAACTGGGAGAGAATAATTTATAATTAGCAGGGTGAATTTGGCTTTCTGAATAAAGCAGTAATTTGTGGGATGGGATTTATCAGGGAAGTGGAATTAGGACATTTTCCCTTTTCTTAATTGTACAGGTCTTGTCCTTAGACTCAATCCTAGAAAATTAAGTTATACTTAATACTTTAGGAAGGGAACATATTAATTTTAAATATTGTATTCTATTTAAAAATGAATGCAGCTGTGTTCTTGATATTAACTGTGAGGAATACCGTCAGTACAGATTTTGATTTATGCCAGGGTGTATACAATATATGCATTGTCTCTATTGTGTACTTGGATATCTTTGATCTGTGGGCTGTGGCTCTCCAAGTCACCTGTCAGTTTGAACCTGTAATGGGTGATAGAGTGTAGGCAGAGGGTAAAAGTTTGGTACAGGGTTTTAGTTGAAGCCACTCCTTGCTGTTAAGGCAGCTTTTCAGTACTACCTTCTGTTCTGTGGTACATGTGGTAAAATGATTTAGGAGCCAGGAGCTTGTTGTTACTTCCACATTTGGTAGGACTGGAAATCTTTATAAGGAAACATCTGGTGTTAAAGTCAGGGTAATTGCGATATTTAGGACTTGTAGGGCAATTTGGATTCTGCTGAACATATAGGGAAGTATTATACTGTGATTAGGAGTATTATCGTTAAATCTGGACAAATCACTGCTATTATGTAGTTTTAAAAATAAACTCAAGCTTCAGTATTGAATTGATTTTAGTAAGCATAGTCTCTGGCCTCTGAAGTTTTAGTTTAATCTGTATTTGGCTTTCAAATGGCATTTTGAACTCTGCCCAGTAGAGATGAGAGACTGAAATTGGACTAAAAAGTGACAGGACAGTGCATCTAGCCTCTCACTGGTTGGTGATTAGCATAAGTATTTGAGTATTGCTTGTAAAGCTATTTTGACCTCCATTGAGCTTATACAGAAATGCTAAGTTAGATGTTGGTGTGAATTACCTTCAGGGGGTGCTTGTTACTCTTCATGGATTATACAGAAAGACTAGTGTGATCTGGCTTCCAGCTCAGATGTCTGCATTAAATACCTACTGCTAGATAGAATTAATCAGGTCTTTTTTTTTTTTTTTTTTTTTTTTTTTGATATTGGCAGTAGCACTGATGAGGATCAGTTGCCTTAATTTTCAGCACATCAGTAGCAATCTACTACTACTCTGGAATTTACTCAGATTGTTTTTGATCAGTGATTGCTCTTCTTGTCAGTTATTTTGAATAACATTTTGAATCCTTTGGACAAATATGGAAATACTGTGAAGATGGGAAAGCTGGAACAAAGGTAGGTTAGTTCATTCCAGCTTTGCTCAGGCTTGATCTAATTCTGAAGCAAGTACCTTTCCATAAGATGTTGGGTGGAGGCACCCCAGGTTCTGTAGCTCAGCCAGTCTGGGCTATTTGAATTGGCAAGTGTAATTTCTTTTATACTTCTGTTCAGGTCAGCTTTCTGCTTGCTGCTTCTTTCTGACAGATGTACAGATTTAATTGATTCCTATACATTTGATAAAGTTTTCCCAATAAGTTCAGTAGGTGTGAAAATATTCAATAAGCAAAACCTATCATACCCCACCCCACCCCAGAAGAGGAAATTGTAGGGACTTGAACAGGAATTGGATCTTGCTTCTCTGAGGTTGGACTTGGCACAAAATTCGTAAATCTGCAGCTCTGGCTCTGGTAGGCATTTTTCTTGCTCTTTCCTCCTCCTTTTCTTTCCTCCTCTTGGCGGCTTGTCTTTGTCTGGCTCTTCCTTCACTATGCTAGCACAGTTGTGAGTAGCAAAATAAATTGAACTGGGGAACTGTTCTGGATAAAAAAATTATTATGATATTGGCGGTACAGATTATATTTCATCTGAATCGCTTCCTTAGGAGACTGCACAAATATTTGTGAGAACCAGGACTGGAGATGGAGTAGGAATGGCTTCAGCTGACAAAAGCTTCATTGCTGCCAAAGCCTTAGTCCCAGGAAAGTGCTGTGAAATCAAAGGCAAACCTGATCAAGTGACCTGATATGGTGTTGGCAATGGACCTTCTCTGAGCAGGGTATAGGACTAGGTGAGCTGTAGAGGTCCTTTCCAACCTCAGTTATTCTGTGGTTCTATGATTCAAACTTTAATCCTTTTCAGGCATCCTTTGACTCTGTCATGCATTTGCACACATTTCATTCAGCATGATTACAAAGCAAAGATCAAGACTGTTCAACAGAGGTAGCCTCTGGTATGAGGCTATCTGGTATGCTCAACATAGTAAAAGCCAGATCACATCCACCAAATTTTTATTTATTAAGAAGAACACCGTTGCAACTTCTTCTTTATTCTTCTCTGCCTTGTCCTAAGTAAGAATTGCAAACGTGGTGCTGTGTAGACCGTTGTATTTTGCTTTGTTACATTGTTAATTGTAAATGATGTGGAAGTTGAAAGGATGATGTCTAGGCAGAGACATTAGACAACCCTGTACCACTGTCAAACTCTCTATGATACCCATACTACTTAACCTGTTCTTCCATAGCGAGTGGCAAAGCAGGCAGTTCCTTCTGTGGTGCAGGACTATCCCTAAAAGCCATCTGTCATCTCTCAGGATCAGGGCCACAGTGCATTGGTAGTAGACTGCCCAGTGATGTTGAATGTATGCCTCTGTTTCCTTCTTCCTTGCCATGATGCTGGTGTTGAAAGCCATGTTCCTTTCCGGGTGGCTGGCCTCATGTGCAAAATGCAGAGGAAGTGAAAGACAAGGCAGCCCCCACTTCAGCTGCAGTAATGCAGATACCAAAGAAAGCTTTGAAGTTCACAGTTTACATCTGTCTGAGGTGTCCCCCTGGTATTCCAGCTCTGTCAGTCCCTACTACTTTTCAGTGAGATAATATTCAAAAAGACCTCATTATGCTGCACAAAGTGATCCAAAGACAAAGAGGAGCACTTTTTCCAGTGCTCAGAATGTTGTAGCTCACTTTTTCAGCAGCCTGCACAATTGCAATTAAAAAACCCCCATAAAATTTTTTTAGTATGCCTGAAAGTAAAGGCAGGAGACCTAATACTGAAGTTTTGCTATATTTGAAAATCAACTCCAACTATGCAATTGAAACTGTAATAAATCAGTTTTAAGCTGATATAAATGTATCCAAGTAGGTATTTGCAAGGAAATACACTCTACTTGTTTGACATCTAGAATGGGATTCACTGATGGATTTAACGGTGAGGAAAAAATCCTATGCAACACATGAGTCATGCCATTCTAAAGCAGATATATAAATTAATTCAGATGAGTTGTATTCCAGAAGTGCTTCTCTACTACAGTGGAAAGATTGTCTAAATGACCTGCGCAGCTTTGCATGTTTATATTAAAGGCATAGAAAGTTTTAGTTAGATGTATCTCAACCCTGGTTTACTACAGGTCTCATTGTGTCCAGGTTTAACATGGGGATCTGAGAGCCTCATCTTATTACTAACATGATAGTGTTAGCTCTATCTAGGTCTGATCCATACTGAAGAGAGGGACTTGTGGTGAGGAGGGGCAGAAACATACTGACATACAGAGCTATGGCCACAACCAGGCCAAGGCGGGACATCAGCCACGCAGTGGTTTCATGAAGGGTGTAAGGGCATGCCAGTAGCTGATGTTGCCCAGACACAGGGCCTGCAGGTCCCTAGTGGCAACTAATAGGGGTGTAAAAGACAGGAAGAAACACCACAGTAGGATGCTCTCCCAAATCTTCTTGTGACAGCTCTACCTGCATTTCTTGCATGCCGACAAGCATTGCATATGACACAGGGAAAGGCATGTAAGTTGCATTTCTTATGAGCTGAAAGCAAATTATTAGCTGCAGCATATGAGGGATATTTTTGAGAAACTACTTCAGAAAAGTTTAGTGGAAGGTCAAGAGCTTAGGGACATAGTCTCAAGGGGAAATCTCTGGTGACAGACCTGATCCCAGCTGTGATGTTGAGCCAGATGGCCCTTTTCTCCATGTTCATATCACCATGTGAGAAACTGCATGGGGAAACTGATGTCACTGAAATATAATGTCTTCTGTATTACACTGCTGTGTGATTTACTGTCATATGTGGCTCTGCTGCCAGATGTCCGTGGTGAGGTTCACACAGAAACCCATGCTCAGAGTTGCTTTTAAAGGCTCAGCATAGTCTATTGCGTAGTCTCTTAGATTATTGTTTATGTCCCGTCAAGCAATTCTTGCTAGTGACTTGAACCTTTATGTATGTCCCTGGCTACCCTTTGGCTGGTCCTCAGAGAACGTCATACGTTCTGACCAGCCCCTGTCTCCTCTGAGTGGAGTGAGCCAGGCTATAGTTACAGCACCTCCACTTGTTGTCAGTGACCTCACTGGTGAGACAAATCAATCCTGAAGGAGCACTTGCTCTTTTAAAGGAAGGCAGTGAGCCATTGCACATTACACACTGGCATGACATGTCTTAGTTATTTGAACTAGAGAGGGCAAAATCCCTTGGGCCTGTTGCCTGGGCTTTATGAGTTTATTTGGGGATGGCTGACAGTTTACTGTCCCCAGCTCTGTGCCTCATCCAGGATGTGCAAGGTGCCTCTGAGTCAGCTGCTGCATCACCTTGGTTTACATCATGGTTATGGTCTGGGGTATGATAAGGCTGATTCATGTTGATTCACTGGCAGCTCAAATGTCTGTATGGTCTGTGCTAGACAGAAAGCTGCGGCAATAGTTTTCTCCTTTCATCCTGTCTACTTAAAGTGTTCCTACTCTTCACCACTCTTTGCCTTAGCCAAGTTTGAATATGGGGTGATTCACTGTTCTGCAGAACATTGCTAGAAAGTCTTCCTTCTCCCTCCTGCCACGCTTCTTTGAAGGGACTTTCCTCAGTCTTCACTTCAGTTGCAGAAACAGTGTCTGATGGGTCCTCACTGTGCTGCTAACCCGTGTATGTTTGCAGGGGGCTGCCCCTTCAGTTCTTGACAGCCCATTGAGGCAAATACGTTGCAATTTTCCTTCCTTTGCCTTTCTTTTCCCCTCATTCAACAAGGTTCTTGTCCCTTTGGACGTCATGCAGAACTGGAGAACACTATGACACAACAACATTAAAAATGTTGCAAAAGGTTCCTGCATGTTCTGCACAGCAGCTGTGGACAAAGCTCACAAAATGCTGTGTTATCATGAACTGCTGAGTGTAGTCAGCAGCACAGCCTATCATGCAGTTATCAGGTAGTGCCTGGCAGAGAAAGTGGCTCTGGCTGGACAGAAATCTCTCTGGGGGCTTTGTCTTGCAGAAGACAAAGTTTTGTGGAACTGCTCCTGCCTGACAGGGGCCTGTCAAAATGGCTTCAGTGGAATAAGAGTGGGGGATCCAGAGAATCTGCTCAGTGAGGCCTTGAGGAGGTGGTGGGGTAGGGTGAGAAAAATGGGAAGAAAGGTGGAAATGGGGGTATGAAAACTCAATGCATCCAGACAAGACTGCGAGTATTGTCAGAATGGAGATGGGGTTAGAGGAGGCTTTACTGGGGAGAGAGAGAGAGCTGAGCATCAGATCAAGTAGAGGGGTGTTGAAAGGAAATGTCATCTTTTACTAGACAGGTATAGCTAGAAAAGCACAGACATGCTTCTAAGCCCACTGACTTTTCAGTGACATGGAAGTGAGTTCATGTGCCTTAAAATCTGTCTGGTTTTCCCCCACCTTAATTTAATAAAAACTAAGACCTATCCTTACAAATATTGCCTTGGTTGTGTTCTGAGACCATCACAGCTCCAATAGCTACGCGATTACAACCAGAATTAGAGACAGAATGATGTATGGGAACTGGCAGTTGGAGGAAAAATTCAAAGGCAATTCTTACCAGCTTTCCAAGGATATGTTATAAGCAGGCCTCTGACTTCCTTACACAGTCTCTGCCCAGCAGTAGATTTTACATTCTCTAAGGTCCCTAGAGTTCAAACACATTTAATGTCTAAAAATGCTTGCCTCTCTCGTACATAGCCACATCCCTTTTGGCTTTCTTCAAAATGAGCAGAGCTACCCAAATAGTAGAGATGATGAGGATCAGTCCCTTCCTGTTATCTTTATGCACATTTTCCCCTGATCTTTGCTGCATAAACTGCCTCAAGCCAAGTATGTCCATCAGCACGTGTGTCAGAGTTCTATCCCCAGGCTGGCCATGGCACAGACACTGCGCAGAAGAAGTCCCCTAATGTGTGGTAAACACACAGCCGTGGTGTTTCTGGTTTAGTGAAGGGTAAGCGATGGTATACAATTTCAGGGAAGACTGCTGATTTGCAGTCTCTTCAGGAAATTGTAATGTTCACTTAGACACTATCCTTAGTCTGAATATGTTAACCCCACTGATGAAAATATAGCCACAATTTAAGTTAATTGTACAGTTGCTGGAAACAATAAGAGTTCTCTTTGTAGTCAGTCCTCCCACTCATGGCATCAGCTAGTTTTGTATCCCTGCTATCTCACACCGCAAACCAGTGGGGAGAAAACAGTAATTCTTGACTCTCCTATTATTTAAGTGGAGGAGGCAAAGGAAGAACATTTTTGCATTCTATGCAGCTTTATTCAGCAGCAAGCTTGCCTTTAATTGCAATTTTCAAGTGTCTCATGGAAGATTATCACATGTATTCTGAAAAATATCAGCGGTAGAACTGTCACTTTATTGAGAAGAAAGAAAACAAGACAAAAATAAGTGAAATTGACGTCAGGACTTTCTGGCTCTAGTTTTAGGCTTAGTTTATTAGAAACTGTTGGATGGGGAGGTGAACTATTTAAAAAGGCTTTTTGATAAAATACAGTCAAATGATAATGCTTCCAGGCTTTTCCCTCCCATTTACACCTCAGGGCTCTGAAATAGGTAATGAGGCAGTATTCTGTCTCACCAGTCCTTAAATCCAGAGAAAGTGAGAGAAGGAGAAATAGCCTCTGAAGTGCTGGCAGTTGAGTCCAAAGGATTCCTGATCTTGTCAGTGGTAGGAGAAAGCTCTTCTTTGGGTATAAGGACAAAGTCTTGGACTTTATGGACTTGGCCTCCAATGGAGATGAGAATTAGACAGAGCTGTGCAAAGCACTTTCCCCTGGGCATTCAGGAGGAATTTTCAGCAGCTCTGTGCCTGTTTACTCCCCAAAGCAGGGTTTCTTTGTGCTTTCCGGGGACAGATGGTGGTGAAAGCAAATGCCAAACCATGGTACCACATGAAGGCCAGCAGAACTGTTAAAAAACCAGATAGTTCCCCCTTCCTTTTCTCAGTCAGTCATTCTAGTCTTTACTGAAACCTCCTTACAATTGCAGCACAAGCATTTGTATGACCTTGTGGGGAACTATATTGGAAAAAGTGCATATTTTTTCCAGAGGCTGTTTTTCATCTGGATCAGTTCTTTGATCTGGTTCACCATGTAGCCATACAAATATTTATGATGGCACAGTACAACAGATGATCTGGGAGAAGATGTGGGAGTGGGAGAAAGTGGGGACTGCTTTATTGGTAATCATATTCACTTAAAAGAATACCAAGCTGTAGCTTGAAGAAAGGAATAGCAGTGGGATGGCACATCTGAGAAGGGAGTTGAGGCATGTGCATTATTCTCCAGAAATGAAAACATAGCTTCAAATATCAAATGGTGCCCTTACAGGGAGTGAACATCAGCTGACACAGCCATTTCCAAATGTTGCTGTCTGCAGGCAGGGAGATTTTTCAATATTTCAGTCACTCTGAAACTTCTCTTTGAGGGAGCTGGAAAGCAGAAGATGCAGATGGTGTATCCAAACAGCTGCAGAAGCAGTGGATCTGTATGTAGATGACCTTCATGTAATCCACAAGATCTGAAGGGAGATGCTGTGTGAGATTGTTTTGGATAAATATGCTGGTGTCTCCGTGTGTTTTTGTGTGTGCACAGGTGGGTTCTTACATGTTCTTTTGAAGGTACTTGTTATGGGTTTCTTTTGAACTGGTTTGTCACCAGAAGGAGAGAATTGCACACAGATTAATTTACCACTATTTTCTTATTAAGCTGTGCTACTTACAGCTCTCTCTGGGCCCTGCATGTTGCAATGGCACAGTAGGCTGCCCAAGTCCTCACAGAAAGCTGATGTGCAGCTCCCTGTCCCATGTTGCTGGTATTCAGCCTGACTTCTGTCACTTGGCACTTGAGCTTGCCTGGCCTTGGGACAAGGGCCCTGTCTGCACTTGCGCATTACTCCCAAAACTGATTTTGCTGGGCCCTTGATGGCCTCTGACATTTGCTTTAATATATCTGAGTTTTCTGCCAAAATGTCCTAGTTCCAGTGCATCCAGGTGGAGAGGAGAGAAATTGAATAGTGTTGCCGCCTGCTTCCTGAGGCTCTACTGCATTTTATAAAACCCTTCTGAGATAATTCCCAATCCAGAAGGGAGTTCCCAGTGTTCTTTACCATTAGGAAGCTAAAGCAGTTGTCAAGTCTATTCAGAGCCTTACAGCTACATATGTGCTGAAATGCTTTTCTGGACAGAGGTCCAAAATGTCACTACTGCAGTCTTAAGTCCCAGTTTGTATCTGCTCTTTCTCTACAGAACCCAAGGTATAACTTACACGCATCCAAGCTAATTTTGAACATGCTAACTCAGTTGTCTACAGCAGTCTAGCTAGGTGAGCAAGAAGTTCACCAAAAAATACCCTATCAGAAAATCAAGGTAAAATTAGGCAGCACTGAACTCCATGGTGCTGCAGGTTTCTGGCTGTCCCTGCCCCAAAATACAGAAGTTTGTGTCTTTTCACATAGTACAGTATTTTGGGGGCTGTCAGACCTTTACATTGGGATGGACTGTGCTTCTGCATACTACTAAGTATTTGCTGTTTACATCTGCCTTTTAAGAGATTTTCTATCCCACTATTGCGTAAAGTGTCATAGTTGCACACAAGGTAAGATAGGGGCTTTTCTGCTCTATAGTCAGTGTTGTGGGAGGATGGACTGTGTGCAAGTACTTTGATTCCAGACTAAATGCCAAGTCTGATTTAGCCTGGCAAGTCTTGTGTTAGTGTTTCCAGGGACACATGAACCAGTTCTTTTCAGAAATGTTTTAGAGTGAATGAAGTTCTGAATATCCAAGTGACACTTCATTATTCACTGGTACTTTTGTTTCAGTAAGTGTAGTTTCAGTCAATATCACCCTAGCTTTTAAGTGAATGATATTATTATACCTCCACTTCTTCAGAGACTCTGAGAATCTGGGGTGAGATCAAAGATGTCAGCTACCCTGTGATTTTCATTAAAAGGGAAAGGCAACAGGGAAAGGGTTGGCTCAGGTAGTGAAAAGATCTTTTAAAAATATTTTTCTCTTCAGACCATAATAGTGAAGCAATACTCTCACTCGAATAAAGGATGCAGGGTAAGAAGCAGAACAGTGCTGGGATCAGACAATTTGGTAGTTTCCTTCTTTTGTGGGGAAGGTCCTTTCCAGATCATTACCAATTCTTTGTTGCTCCTGCATTTGACTACATTGTGGGAAACCTGATGGGAAGGAACAACCTTGGAAATAGGTTTACGGTTCCGACTGCTGCAAATTTAACAACAGGATTGCTGGGTTTATAAAGCTATGAGTGAAAAGGAAGCAAAAATGTCTTCATCAATTCCAGGACCAGAAAGACTGAGGACTTTTTTAGTACTAATTTTACACCTCTGCATAACAATGTCAGGGCCCTGAGGGCACCCCCATTTGGCCCCTGCCAAGCCTGCCAGGGCTCCCTCCACCCTGCTTTCAGCCTAGGACCCCATGTCAGCCCTTTGGGGCTGTTGATCTGTGTCCCAGTGATGCTGCAGCTGGGCCACTGTCCAGCTGCCCACAGCCCTGCTCAGCCCTGGGCACCCTAAGCTGGGCCACCCGTAGGCCCCTGTCCCCATCCCCACAGAGTTGCCCAATGCCCATGTCTGGGACTGTCTTGGCTTTCCTGGTGCCCCTGCAGCAGCTCTGTTTTAGGCTCTGCCCTGCCATCTCTTATGGGAAGGCCCCAGCCCTCACAGGGCCTTGACAGTTGAGTTGCTTTTGCTGGAATTCAACCAGCACTTTTCCGAGGTTTTTTTCCTGGTGCTTTCTCAGATACACAAATACATCTGAGCTGACTAAAAATATTCTTATCTATTATTCAATAATCTCTTCATCTTTCACCTTGCTGCTGGGTTGCTTTGTAAAACTTTAACAATAAGCTCATTTGATTAAAGTGGAGATAAGGAGTCAGCTCATATGTGCAGATTTTTGCTGCAGAACAGTTTGGGAAACCCATGTGTATTTGGCCTGTCTGCTCATTTCAAGACCTATAGACAGTACCATAAGAACCGGCTGCCTGTTTGTTTCCACAGACATTTCAAGTATGTAACTTAAGACAAACATGTTCTTTAACCTTTATTTAAAAATATCTATTGCAAAAGCAGAGAGCTCGATTCTAATACCCAGGAATAGCAAATGAGCTGTTCACCAACATGAAGCAATGCTCTAAACAGAGTGTTTTCATCATCCTATTTTTTTATTTAATGATTCCCTTTCATCAGAATGTTTGGTGAATGTATTTGACAATGTTGCCTTAAAGAGTTTATTACAGCCACATGTTTGAGACTGGAAGAGGGAGGGGAAGGGGGGGTTATCTAATGCAAGAAGATATTGGAGACTGCCCCCGCCCCTCTTATCCAGTGTTGGCTATTACGGTGCAGTTGTGGTTTTGGAATATACAGTTTCTTTTTTTGGTCCTTAAAAAAAAAAAGGGAATACATTTTTCAACATCACTGTGAGAAGGAATTGTCATTCCCCAGCCTGCACAACCTGTGTATGCACTATGCACAGATAATGTGAGCACGTCCCTTTCATGAAGATACTTGTTCAGGAGCGATAAGGGAAGCGTAACTCCAACCCAGGGCATGTTTGGAAGTATGCTCTGAAACATTAGTCCTACCTACCTCAGAAAATTTCACTACAAAGTATCTGAGTGGTTGCCCTAGTACAGATTGGTATTTGTCACCTTCTGCTGCTTTTGCCACCAAGGTGATAGACATGATAGCAGTGGCTTTACCACGGTTGCTGAAGAATCTTTTTCACTTGAGATATCCCTCCAAGTTTCCTGTGTAAGAAGGACTGAAAAGTAAACTATCTGTTTTCTCAGGACTTCCTGGAATCACAATCCTGAAGGAAGGGAGGGTTAAAAGTATTTTTTAAAAAAGGCTTTTTAATTAAAAATTAATTAGAAATATCTTATTAAGCCTCTTTAGCCTTAACTATACAGAGAAAATATACTGATTTAGTACACAACTTGCACAAACAGCAGTTGTGTTTAATAGTAGGGTAGCTTGTCACAAATTTCTGCCCTTGCTCATTCCAAGGACAAAATGAAGTTTAACATTAGGATAGTTAGAAAACATTTTACCTCATACATTTTAACACTCCATTTTCCCTGTATAGTGTTGAGCTTAGTTATTCTAATTTTATCTTCAGTAATAGGTTCCTAATTTTATTGTTGTGGCTGTTGTTCCCTCAGGCCATTTGGAAATGAGATTCAGCATTTAAAACCCCCCCCATAGATGTAACAGACTTCTAATAATGAAATCAATGAAAAGAGTACTTCTGACTATAAATCCTGAATAGTTTAGCATTAATACATGAAAAGTTGCTACTATTTGTTCAGTGCTAAGTTTTCCAGTGCTGTTGTATTTAACCACTTATTTGTCCTGTGGATATTCTGCGCACATCCAGAAATCTCCATTCAGAAGGGCTGGTTGACATGTTTTGCACCAAAGTATATATCAGATGTGGTAGAACCCACAGGAAAACTTTTGAAACACAAGAGGACTGTGTAGCCAGTGCAGTGTTAATGGCATTATGACCAAGAAACTGGTTTAATTTTGCAGCAGCAGCAGATATTTCCCCTGAGATAGAAATTTTTCTTTCACTTACCTGGAAAAGTTGGCTAGCTCCAGATCTGAAAGGAGGCATATGTATGGCTAGACAGGACACTGGGACTCTCCAACAGTGGCTCTTCTTCACTTGTGTACAAGGGTGATCTGTGTCTTGCTATATGTGCATTCTCAAGAGGTGAGTTTTTTCCTAGGGGAAAAGACCTGGGGAAATTCTTCTCTGGGTTTCCTCATTGTCTGCAATTTGTCTGCTCTGCCCTGTGCCTCCCCAGTAGTTTTATCTGAACCATTCTGGGAATCTGGAGGTAAAATGAAAGCCCTAAACCAAGCTCTTTGGGATGGCCAGTGCTCACTTCCCCCAATGCCCATAGCATCCGCAAAGAAGAATCAGCAAAGTTGTCAATGGGGCCTATACTTGCAAACTTCTTGATTTACATATCTGTAGATTGCTCAAATAGCATAATGTGTTTAAAAAAGGTTTATCTTGCTGGGTCTTGTTTGCCAAATACCAGCCTGGAACAAGTTTTTACAGCTGAGATACAATGGCCTGATAGAAATATTTATGGTAAAAATTCTGCCAGCTATTTAATGCCAGCAACACCCTGGCCACTTAGTCACTGAAAAATATTGTTGTCAAAATGACTCTTCCTCTTGCAACTGGCAATATATTTGGAGAGTATTGCTTGGTGCTTCTAAGAGTAGAGGCTCCTTGCTGTTGGTGGTTAGCCATGCACACAAGTCCTGGGTGCCAACATCCCCATGCAGCTCTGCCAGGAACAATAAGGGTGGGTGCTTATGCAGCACTTTTCATCTTCAGATGGGTTTGCAGAGGGTGTGGGACCCGCTCCTCACCAGCTGCGGTCGCTGTCGGCTGCAGAGCTGCAGTGGCAGCTCTTTTGTGGCTGGAGGCAGGAATAGTCGCACTGGTACATGCTGTCTGTCACTCCCACATGTTGCTTGGAGAAAAAGCGGCATTTGCCCTAAGCCAGGACATGCAGCACATCCCAGCTCAGGCACTCATCACTTGTCATGCCTGCCTGGAGACACGACTCCTTTATCAGGCTAAATAGATGAGGATCTCTTTATTAGGATATTTTTGATGGGAAACACACCCTTGAAGCACCAGGGCCCTATGGCTTCCTAAATCCTTTTGACTACCCTGTGTGTCACTGTGGGGGATTTTCTACTTCTTTTTGATCCTCATTTCATTTCTCAGACTTGGAGCACTCCTGGTTAAAGAATACCCAGTATGCAAAATTATGCAATGTCTCTACAGTGGTGTTACCATTCAGTGCCCTTGTGCAAAAAATGTTATGACATGGCAAGATCATGACAGGGGGCTTTGTCTTTGTGGAACTGCTGGGTAACCTTTCTGTGGATATGCCCTTGGGACATACTCAGAAACAATGGTCTCACATGTTGGTATGGACAGAAACTACCTAGAATTTGGATGAAAAGGCAAATGTATTTGCTGAGCCATTCTTGGTAACACAACAGCTTGTACAGTAGTATGTTTGTTATCATTGGCCTGATTTAGCAGCAGGGTATGTTCAGCATATCTTCAATATATAAAAACCCATGAAAAATAATACTATGATCTAAGACCACTGAGCTTCAACATACATGGTACATTGCTGGCTTCCAGTTAGGCTCAATTCTTTGAAAATTAGTGCCAGTTGGGTTTTAGTGCACTGAAAAAAGGGCTGCATTTTTGTTTTCGATAAAGTTGCTGAATCACATCACTATGCAGAACGTATTCCTCAGATGGCCTTTTTGTAATGATGCAAAAAAAAAAAAAAGCAAACCTGTATCAAACGTCAAAAGATGAAACATATTATTTAGGTTATCTGAGGAAAAGTAATAGCATCCCTTTTTTTTTTTTTTAATTTTATTTTATTTCTCACGCTGCATTGCCTGGGAATTCAAGGACATAGAATGTTCCTTTTCTCTTTTACAGCTGCATGACTTGTGCTTAACTATTTATGTTGCAATGCTAAGACATGCTCTTGCTCCCCAGGAGACAAACACTAAAGTATTATTAGACCTTAGTGCGTGGGGGGAAGAGCTCTTAGTATAATTTTTTATGTATAAATATTGCATGCTTTATGCCCGTTCTTAGGTTTTTACCAGAATGTAAGTTATCTGGTGCACACTCTGGTGGCCAGTCTTTCTACAAGAACTCACAGGTGCAACACAGTAAATAATGCATGTGTATTTGCCATGTATTATGCACCATTTTTTTATTTCTAATTGTTACTTTTAAGTTGAAAACACACATACTACTCAGTCAAGAATCTCAATAAAGTCACTGTTCCCAAACAGGTATTTTTTAGTTGCTAGTCTTTTAGTTTCTAAGGCTGAAACTGGATTGGTTTGATAAGATCCAGTTTCTGTTAAACTTTTTTTGGTCACAGCTCCCTTTCTGTTTCAAAAAGAAAAAGAATCAGGAAAAGAAAAAAAACAACTCTCTCTTTTGTTGCATTATAATAAACATGGTAAGACAGAGGGTCCTGGTGCAGATTTTGGTCATGCACAGCAAATACAAGTCTGTCTAGGACAGGCCTTCTGGACTTTGCAATCATACAAATAATTACCACCTTTCCAGACCTGTAATACAGGTATACATGGGTAAAAGACTACTAGAAATTTTTGTGTATGCACATGTGAATTTTAATACATATACTGTTCAATTCAGTTACAAAGCCTCTACTGACAATAACTAACTCTGCTATTTCTTATAGTCTGTCTTCTGAATGCAGTTTTAGTACTGTCTCTGTTTAATACTACTTCTCTTACATTATCTGTGACATGGTTAGCCATTTTCTAGTTATTCTTTTTGTTCAACAGGAAATGCCAGGCTATTCTGATTGCATTTTTCCCTTACTTCTAGGCAGTGCTCTATTACTTCAGTCGTAGGTGTTGTAATATGAAATTCTGCTCGACTTCCAAGCAAGCAAATCTCCATCCTGCAAAGTGCAGAGAAGAGCCTGAAGTGCTGGGACACCCCACTGACTGCAGAACAGGGAAAACACTGACAAATCCTTGATTCCCCGTAGGCGACAAAGTGTGAACATGAAGAAGAGGGAAGGAGGAAAAGATGGCAGGCATGGACCTGCAGCTCTCTTGCCTATGTCCTGAGAGGTGGGTTCTGCTGCTGCTGCTTCTCCTGTTTGCAGGGCAGCTGGCTCTGGCCCTTGCATAGGACTCTGCTTCCTAAGACATTTTCATCCTCTCAGGGTTTCCTAAGACATTTTCATCCTCTCAGGGTTGTCACTTAAGGTTGAGAACTCCTTTAGCTCAGGAAAAGAAGGCAACCTGCTCCCTCTATAGGCTTTTCTGGTTGTTGCTTTTATGAACCAGCCATCCAGGGGCTCAGAGCTGCATGCAGGCTTTGAAGGCTGGCAAAAACACTGAAGTGAGATGGGTTTTGCATTTCTTTTAAATTTAGAGATGGTTTTGTGTGTGTATATATGCATGAATATACATTTATGTGTGTATGCATGTGTGTGTGTATAAATATATATATATATATGCACACACACACGTTCTGTAGCACCTGTGTATGTAGTTACTTTTTGTGCAGAGGTCATGCATTGAATAATTTTTACTGTTTAGTTTTAGTCTTTTTTTAAAAAACAATGCATGATCCATTTGTGTGTGAACTTTCTGTTTGTTAATAGTTTATGACAACAGCCTCTGGACCGCATCCTACCCTTACTAATGGAAGAGACACCATCTGAACCAGCAGTTCCATAAAAGCATGCTTCCTCCCCAGTGCCCACTATCCCAAATGGTTTTCTCTCCTTTCTGTCCCAGGGCCCTGTCTCCTCAGTTGCACCAGCACTGTGATTTCTGGCATTGTTCTGGTAAGAAAAACAACCTGTATTAAGAACAACTCTGTAAGTAAAAAAGGCTGTTTGTAATTTGGATCAGCTCAGTGACCTGATTTACAGCACAAACCCAACAACAGTTGCAGAGCAGCATGAGTGTGAAGAAGCAGCCGGAGGCAAGGCAGGGATGGGAGACAGACATTCCCAAGCTGTCCTTGCAGCTGAAGTTCCCCTTTGTGAAACTGCAGCTGCCAGTGTACCTTTGCTCTGGCACAGATGTCAAAGGGAATTCCCCTGCAGTGCCTGAAAGTAACACTTTAGGGAAGAACTGACACATTGGTGAGTTACATATTAACCATTGTAGAGAGTGGCAGAGTAACAAGGGCAGTGAATTACTGATAAAGAAAAATAGCCACATTTCCATTATGCAAGGTATGGTTAATAGCTCCTAGGAAAAGACTGCCCAGCTTTTTCCACTAAATTATGCTGTTTTCAATTCTTCCATACTTTCTTAAATGTGAATACATTGTTCAAATGTTTTCAATGCTAAATAAATGCCTTTGGCTGTTTCTTGTGGGGACCCAAGGGGAGAAGGTAGGAAATGTTTTAGCTAAAATGATGCAGCTATTTCCAAGTAAGTGTCAGAAGAGTAGCATACAAGTTTTCAAGACTTACAGAAAATAGTAATCATTGCAGTCATTCAGCACTGTGCTCACTTTTCCTTCCCAAGGTCTGACCTTGCTCTGTGTTCAGCATTATCAGGCGTCTGCTGCAGTGAAATTTATGTACTTATGTCTCTTAGGACACAAATTAATTGCTTTAACTTAAGTTTAAAAGCAGAACCTTGCCAGAGATGACAAATATGAGTATTATATATCACCAGTTAAATGACTAATGTTTTATTTGTCTTTGAAGTCTTTGGTGGAAGCTGAAGCATAATGGTGAAAGAAAAAATAATGTAAGTTACATAATACCTCACATATGGAATTCATAATGCTCTGTTTTTATATGGAATAAATTGCTCTTCAGGGGTCATATACATATATATAATGAGGATGATTTCATTTGGTGTCCAATATATGCTGGGCGTATATTCAGGAGATTTAAGCTTTTTGACTGAATATGAGATTTTTTTACAGAAGATCCTTCTTCTAGCCAATATATTCCACTATTTAACAAAAAGAAACCCTGGCCACATTTCAATTCAATTGTTTAGTTTTTAAGAGAAAATTTTTGACTTTCAAACCCACAAAATTTATCCTTGTTTTAGCTCAAAATACCATGCTTTTGAATTGAAAAAAACCCCCTTTTTCTTTTTTTTTTTTTCAGGTACTTCTTACTTCAGTAGTGATATATTTCCTTCAAATTGTATGTTTGGAATTTTATTGCATGGAATTTTTGTAGCCAAGGCTTTAAGCACTCTTGCATAATGAGTGATATAAACCAAAATCCCTGAGGTCTTTTTATCAGGAACTCAGCTAGACAGGCACCTAGAGAAACTCTTTTTCCACTCCTGTATTATGGGAAGCATACTCTGCGCTTGTCAAGGTGAAACAGATAATACATGTTAACCTGTACAGGAGAGTTGAGGGTAGGCCGTATTCAGGGCAGGATACTGCTCAAATGTGTTTGGAAAGGGAAGTACTCACAGGGGTTGCTTAGCCACCCCTTAGAGCTGCTAAACACTTCATGTAGGTCAGGGTTATCCTGGGATGTGGAGGCTGCATCTCCTTTCATCCCACCCTGACCTCTTCAAGAAAACAGAGGCACGAGTAAGGGAGAAGAAGACGAATGATTTTGCTTAAATATCTGGTGCTGTAGCAGCCAAGGAGGCAACCTGGGCCAGTGGAGAAGAGCACTGAAAGGCAAAAATGGGTAGCCAGGATTAGGTCAAAAGAAAAACTAAGCAAAAACAGAGAGAGAAACACTTAGACAAAGGCTTAGCCCAGGGATAAGTGATGCAGAATTTCTATGAAATTAGTAGAATCCAGGATACAAGTGTACTTAGGAATAGTGTGGTGGTTGTTTGGATGCAAGGGCATTGCATGTATACTAGCATTGCAGATACTGGACATCATTAAACTGGTACCAGAAGTCTGTCACATGCATCAATTTGGAATTGCTACCACTTTTCTGAGTACAGTGTGTACAGATGATTATTACATGAGTCTGCAGTAAGAAGCATGGAAAATGAGTTGCATGTAAGTTATACTTGTATCTGATATTTAGACTCTAAGAAAAGAGGAAAGAAATTTAGGTCTTTTATGTGGCAATTTTGATTAGTCTCTTCAGAAAAAAAAATTGTTTTGTACTTGGTCATAAATTAAACACCTGTTGTGATGAAAACACAGCACCATCAATTTCCCCTTGTTGGAAATGTTTTGCATATAAGCTTTGGCAACATTGTTTCTCCTTACAGGAAGGAGACTGCAAGACAACCCAGCATTACCTTTCGATGGTTATGCCATCACACTGCTGTATTGCAACACCAGGGTGTTTCAAAGAATGCCTTAAAATGTGGGGCTACCCAAACCTAAAAAGGCTTGGGAGTGGCATATTTGTTACTGCACACATGGCCTCATCTTAAAAGAAGATTAACATTAACAAACTTAAGATAGTGGAAAGTTGGGAGGAGTTGGTATAAATTTCATTTCAGCAACACTATGGTTCAAATAAAAAAACCCCATTATTTTCATCATCCTCTTTGTCAGTTCTACCTGTAACTGTTCCTTTTTATTTCAGCAGAGGCAATCACCACAAAAATCTGGATGAACAAACTTCTCATGTATATGGCAGGGCAACCTCAGAAAGTGGTGTGCACAGCTGTCTTGGCTGCTTGTCGGGGCCATGAAGATCATGCTCCAGGCTGGCTGCAGGTACCTGAGACTGCAGGGCAGAAGAGGGAGCTACCAGTAGCTGCCAGTGGCCAGCTCAGGTGTCAGACTTATGCAAAGTCTAAACTATACCACTAAACAATGCCACTTATGAATACAAAATTCCCCTATTTCTTTTTTGCTTTAATGAGAAGAGCTTTGCAGATGTGAGGTCAGGAACAAAAGTAGCCAGTATTTCCTCTCTTTCTACATGCTAATCAGCCCTGTTCATGGGGCACTGGCTAATCCCTTTGGCTTCTGAACTGAGAAAAGAAGATGCTCCTCTTCCAAGAAACTAATGAATCACCCCTTTTAGTACATGCATGACTACATTGTTAAAAGCAGTCTTAATCACTCACTGAGAAAAACGTTATGATCATTTCTCTCTTTTAGTTGTTAACTGGAAGCCTTGGGAGTTGTGACTCACAGCCTGTGTGCTGTGGCAAGCCCAGAAAGACTTCAATAGATTTTTAGCTAGTTATAGGAACCCCCTGCATCTTATTCCTCACATCTTCCTTGTATAGGTATAACTTGGAAAAATGGTAAATTTCTTGGTTTTGTACTATTCTAAAAATCACTGCTTTGCAGATGCATTTGACCTGAACTTTACACCAGAGTTCAAAGAAGAGAAGCATTTTTGGTAGGCAACTGACTTCTAGCAGGGAATAGGGCAAAACATCTCCTGAGCTGGAGGAAACCCACCCTCCATTTTGCCTTTACTCTGTAGTGCTGTTGGACATACCATGCATACAGTGGTTTGCCTGGTTTACAAGCATAGGACTGTGTGTCAGGAGGGCAATGAAATAAGAAAAAAGGAGTGGTAAGAGTAAATTAGACAGTTCTTGACAGCTTCCTGGAAAGAGGATGAATGGGTCTGAGGTTCAATATAGGATGAGGATCCCCTTGAAGGCTCTCCAGATACAGTTAAGTATTTTTTATTTCCTACTGTGAAGCATCAGCCACAAAAATACATCTAGTCTACTCATTAAATGTAAATTGCTAAGGATGACAGGGATAAATAAAAACAAAATCTCGAGGTAAATGGTATACTTAGAGATGCTTCAAAAAGGCACTTGGAATCATTGTATGATCTACCCTTTGGGCTGTGCTGGTAGAAGTAGAAGGGTAGAATGGCTCAGAGATCCTCTGCTTTAGCAGAGACTGCTGTGACACATTATCTCCATCAGATGACAATAGTTTTCTTTCAGCATCTTTGCCTAGGACTGGATAACTAGCTTTTTGTTTCTCGGGCTGCAATTGCTGGGAAAAGTGTTGCCATCAGCTGTAGGTCTTAGAAATATCCTTTGATATATAGAAAGGAAATGGGATTTATTTTGAGACAGTCTCACTCCCCTGGCGTGTTGCTTGATGAATGTAGTCTCTTGAAGGAGGCATGCTGCCGTGGAGGCACAACCTGTGTCAGCTCAACTTTCAGAGAATGACACAAACCACTGTAGAGGAAGCAGATGTTCCCAGTGGTATCACAAATAAAGAACCGACAGGGACACATTTGGGAAGAAGGGCATGCTAAAGACCCTAGCAAAACTGCACTTGGTGGGTTCAAGGGAGGATTCAGTGAGACCAGAGGTGAACAGAGAGCCTTGCTGGGAGATAGCTCTGGAGAAGAACAGAGAAGCTCCAGAGGCCTCCCTACCCATCACAGGCTGTTGGGCGGTTCAGGTTTTGTGTGATGATCATACAGATGCAAAGAAGTGTAACTTGCAGAGCTAAAACCCCAGCCATCCTCTGGATGGGTACTAAATGGTCCTAAAAGGTCAGCGTGAAAGAGCAAATAGTAACTGTACAAAATTCTAGCCTTTACATAGTTTTGTCTTGGTAGGAAATAGCCAGGACCTTGACAGTTGAAAGTGAGCAGACCTACTAAAATCATGTAACTGTTTTCGTGATGCAGAGATTGCTATAGTAGCCAGCACTTTTTCTTTGTGCATGGCAGACATCAGGAAACCAAAATCTTTAATGGCAAAGCACAATTTGAATTTCTGACTGCAACATCTGTTTAAAATATCTTTGATACTCTTAAAATATTTCAGTTTAGTAACCTCATTCAGCGTCAATTTCTGCTCATATCTGAGAGCACCTTTTAATATCTGCTGTTTCTTACATTCATAAAAATAGTACTTGAACATCAAATGATCCTTTATAAATGTAAGACTCATAGGCCACTTCAGTAAATTGCTTATTGCAACTAATTGCCCACCACTTCACAAAACTCCCTTTCTGTTTTAGGGCCCTTCCTTGCAAAGCCCCCATGAGACTGAGATAGACTCCATATCTAATACCCCAATATTTAGAGTACAAGATTGTGACACTCAATGTATTTTTTTTCCTTCTGGATCCCGTGTATTTATAAGGCACAGGCCTCCTTTTGAGACCTCAGAGCAAGGCCCTTGCATTGTGCAACTGGAGGATTCCCTCTGGTTCCCTCACTCAACCAGGTTGAGTGGTTGGCTATGGTCTCATACACCTCTCTGACAGATACATGCACACACTATCTGCCTTTCCATGTCAACAGAGCCCCAAGCTGTGTTTCTACCTAACAGGAATCCCAGTCCTTAATGGAAATCAAGTCAGGATGATCAAAAAAGCCTTGCCCAGTCATGAATCCTGTGTAATGATTCTTGTCTTTCCTTACTGATTTCAACACCTTCCTTGATTTCAGCACCTCACTGTGGTCAGGTCCCACTGTGTGCAAGGGAGCCAAGGGTCCAGCCTTCAATATTTGACACCTATTGGGAGATTTCTTTGAATGTCTTGAACCATTCCTGCTCATTTCTTTTTCAGCCTCGGGCCAGGCAATAAAATGAATTTCCTGTACAAATTGGCTGTGGACATCATATTGCTGGGCAGCTGAGAAATGCTGTAGCAGTAGATGACCCTTGCCTCCTTCCTAAAGACAAATGACATTTTTACTCTTACATTTACCGCCAGGGTCAGTAAATACAGTATACAGGCTTAAAAACTAAGGATTTTTATGCAAATGAATATTGTCCAATTGCCTACTAAAAAAAGGGATTTATTATTCACTATGGGAAGTCTCTATATCTGATCAGAAATGTCTAATGTGAATAAAATACCCTAACTTCAAAGTCTACACTGAATAATGCACATTTCCATTTCTTGCTCATCCAAATCACCTGGCAAACTTATTCAGAGATTTTGGTGCACTAAACACATATTCTAGCCAAGTACTTTAATCACCACTGAGAACTTTTCCAGGTTGGATGATTTTAATTGGTTTTGTAATCTTAAATCTTAAAAAAATCTTTATATGATTCTTCTCTTGCGTATTTGGTTTTAAAAGTTTTTGAGGCAGAGTTGATCTATGCTATAGCCTTCTACAATATATAATATCCCATTTTGGAGGAACCATTTCAGTATCATTATAATGCCAGGCTGGAAGTAAGGAGTGAATACTTATTTCTTTGGAGCAAATGCATCATTGGCATTGCTCTTACCATTACAGCTAACAATCAACTAAGAAAAAGGTATAGAGACCAGGCTGTGGTTACATGGCTTGGTAATTTTGGCTTCAGAGTACTTAACAGTAGATCAGAAAAGTTACTAACTCAAATAGCAAAGTTCCGGGTTTTGTGCAAACTTATTTTACCTAACAAAATGTGTTAAAATTGTTTTAAAGCAATAACTTTCTTCTGGCCAGCTTTAAATGGATTTGATGGGGGAGATCTTTACCTGCAATCAGCTTATAGCCAACAGAAAGTATAAAGCTGCTTTAACACGGTAATTCACACTCTTTTTAGCTCAGAAGATACAGAAATTCAGTGGTGCATGTGTGTTTGTTCCAGATTACATTTATATTGTTAGTTGACCCAGTAATGCATGTAGCTGGCATTAATGACAGGGAAGCCTCAGCTGTTGAAGGGTTGATTCTTGATAACTGTATAAATGTAGCATTTCATCATCCCACAGGAAATGCATTTGTTATTTTCCTTCATTGATTCCCAGCGCCTCTTTGCCTTAGGCTTTAGTATATACATTTTATTTTCCATTAAAAAAGTAGGTGGGTGTTTTTTGTGGGTTATTTTTGTGGGGGATTTTTTGTTTGGTTTTTTTTTTTTGTTGGTTTGGATTTTTTTGTTTAGTTGGTTGTTTTTTTGGTTGGTTTGTTTGTGGTTTCGTTTTGTTTTGTTTATTTTTTTTTACTTCAGTATTTTATGAAATTACAAATCTTACCTGTTCTATGCCAGGAGAAGAAGATGAATGAAAAATCCTGCTCATTATGCTTTTAGTGTGAACACTGTAGCTCAAAAAACCACAAAACCTTAACCTCTTAGCAAGAGAGATTTTTAATCCTCCTTTACTTACCCCCAAGATTCTTCCTCATGTCTAAATCATTACTACAATTGCTACATAGACAGGTTTGGCTAGTACTGCAAGAAAATCAAGGGCTGGCCAGCCAGCATTTAGCAGTGTAGTGCTGTACAGCATAAAAATAGCGTTTTGGTTTCTAGATGCCGTAGACTTCTAACATTAAAATACAAATCTAGAAGACTTTGAGAGGTTAACTTTATAATAGATGACATTAAGCATTAAGTGATTAGTGTAATGCTATGGGAGGATTTGTCTACTGTTTTAAGAAAGCCTGTCAAACTCCTTTTATAGTTAAAATTTTCCCTCTTTATTGAGCAGCCTGTATTCTGGCCATTTAAAAATATTTAACTGAATTGCTGATGCAATGCATGTACACAGTGACTCAACAAAGCCAGCATTTATTGCATCTGTTTATATACAAAGCCATGAACAAATAGAGCATTAATGTTAAGAGTGTTGGAATCAGTGCTGTATGGACTTTCCTATATTAAACCCCCCTCCCTCCCTCCCCCCAAAAAACCCTAAACCAAACCAAAACCAAAACTACCAAGCAAAAGCTTGTTAATGCATTTAGTTGGATTTTTGTTTGAAAAAAAACAACCCAAGTCAGACCTTCAGCACTTTTTGTAGATATGCAAAAGGGTAACCAAAATGATGCCCATAACTACTATCATTAAATCTTTATACGTGATGTTGAAAATTCATTTTATGTTTCTGCTGTAACTAGGAAAGTCCTACTAAGGTTAATTTTAGTAATCAGTAATACTGACATCCCCTGCAACCTGCATAACTATTTCCCCTACTTATTTCATTTGGCATTTCCAACATTTTGCTTCAGAATTTTTGAAACAGTCTCAAACATGCCTAGACTGATGGAGATGAGTAAGTTTGTGTCTAAGAGCAGGGAAAGAGAAATTATACATGTATATTAGCATATGCCAAAGTGGGAAGATAAGTAACCCCAAAAAATATGTTCTTTAAAATATTGTAATTTTAGTCTGCAGTGGAATTCCACAAACCTCTTTTCTTGTTCATTTTCACCAATTTTCTGTGCCATTAACTGGAAAGTGCCTAGGAGACTTGTCAGCAAGTCCTGATGTCTCTGGAGTAATTGGATCAGAATGGCCAATGGTATCACCACAGCTTTTTATGGTGGAATTTGGAACTGTTTGTTTTGTGGCAGGCTTTCAACTTTATGTAGAATAATTTCTTAGCTGAGGCATTTGGCAAAGTGCTCTACATGACTCAGCAGCAGACCTTCTCCATCTCAGATTTGGTTATATTAATATCAGGTTTATTTTTTCCATGAACTCGTACATATTTATAACCTACGTTCTCTTGCATGCTGCTGGACTTTCTCTAGTTCCAGTGCCTGTCTGTCCAGCTACTCCACCAAAGCTACATGGCATAGACTACACAGGGATTCAGTCTTGAGGTGAATAGAAAAAAAAATCAGTGACTGAAGCAATTTTTTTTTTTTTTTTTTTTAATAGAGATAATTCTGTTATTTCTGTCCTTAATTGGAGTTTCCTGGGTAGAGTTGTGCAAATTTTACAGCATTCAAGTTCTGTAACACTAGAATGAAGTCATGACTTTGAGATCTTGGATTTGGTATTAATGTTAGCCATTTAGCCCTTATTAGTACACATACTTGTTACTCATGCAACTAATTGCACTGACTTGAAAGAGGCTTTCTGTAGCACAGGGGCTTGCCCCCAGTCATCATCACAGAGTCAGCCTGGTTCTAAAGCAGCTGAGGAAACACACTCTAACGCTTGCAGGGTGAAGTACTTATGCTCTGGCCAACCTCTTCAGTACCAAGAATGAAGAACTGAAGAGATGTTATTTTTCTGAGAAGGGAGATGGGAAGGGAGAGTGAGAAAGGAATGGGTCAGGAACCATTTGTGACTAGTTCAAGCGTAGACTAAAACCACCCTTTGGTTTTCACCTAGCTCCTAAGGGAAGCAGAGGTGACCTCTTGTGACTTTCAATGTCCTTTCCTTCTGCTCCCCACTCCATACCTTTCGAACCCATATGGCAGTTTACGTCTAAATTGAAACAAGCATAGATAACTCAAAGACATTTACATTTCTTGGGTTTCTGACAAAATTAATGACTGGGTAGAGGTGAAAGATGTTTACGCTACTGGAAAGATCAGCAAGTCAAGCTCCTGTGCAGCTCTGAGCTGACCACAGCACATCCTGTATCCTGTGTGGTGGGGACCCTGAGTGGCCTTGGAGAGACAGAAGATGAAGTTTCTGTAAAGGTGAAGCTGTGGGATATGTTCTTCATGGGACAATAGACAATGTCTTTCACTGCTCGTAAGTCACCTAACTGATTGCCAATAAATGTGTTAATTTATTAAATATTAGTAGTAATATTGGACTCTTCTATATTGCTCTTCATCACAAGATTCCAATTTCTTTTCACAATAGGGAGGTATCAGTATTTCCTTTTTTATAGCTGGGGGATGTTACTCAGAGGACCAGTTTTGGGCTGAGTACAAAATTATACACTAGCGTCCAAAGCCACAAGTTAATTTTGATGTGCTAACACCGCTTTAAAACCACCCTAAATATTTTTCCAGGCTAAACACATTTTTTTCTCTTAATAAAGTTGACAGGGAAACAAAAGTTCAATAACAAAATACCGAGACTTCAGTCTAAAGTATCAAACTGTTTTGAAGGCAAGATAGATTTTAACACTTAGCCATTGTCCATTTTAAAGTATAGATCAGTAATGAATACAGATTTTCATATTTTGAGATCTCTGAAAAGCCTTTTAGCTGTTCTTAAGTGGATATCTTAGTTCTCCTATGGCTACTGTGGAGCAGATGTACCCTATATATACAGGTGACAGGCAGGGAGGCAGCTGCCAGCCTTAGCACTGTCTGGCAAGGTCCATGTACCCCCATTATATAGCAGTGGCCCATCTGTGCTGCTAAGCAGCTCTGCCTTCAGTTGAAAATGCATTTTTTTTCCCAAATCTGCACTTCATAAATCTTCAAAATTTCATCATATGCTTTTCATAGAAACGTTAAGGTTTGCAAAGACCTCCAAGATCATCAAGTCCAACCTTTGACCAAATACCACTATGTCAGCTAAATATGTCAGCTATATCCTTTAAACAACCTGTGCTCAACTGAGCTTCATAGAGTTTAACTTGAGGGAGAGAGCTTCAGAAGAAGTTATGGGTAAATTTGAAGGCTACTTACTGAGAGTATATGAACAGCACATAGTGACAGTCAAAAATGTACAGTTAAAGAGTTAGGAAAAAGAAAACTAATTGGAGGCTGATTTTATAAATAGGATACTTAAAAACAACATCTTGAAAAAATGGGTACTTTTCCAGTGTAGCGTATCATGAATCAAAGGAGCTTGTGACCAAGAGATTTTGAGATCAGGAATTTATGTGACTGAAAATAGTCATCTTTATAAACACTGAAAACACGTAGGACAATAGCCCAGAAACTTTGCAAATTTATAGGCCACAAGTCTAAGCAAGCTATGGATATACATTATATTCCTTGCCATTTTGTACCAAGTGACAGTGGTTCCTTGTAGCCCTCAGTTGTGGTAGAAGATTGTGTGGACACCAATTCTTGTGAGCCGTGGTCCAGAAATCACTGCTTTTTATTTGGCTATATGCGTAGCCATTAAAACAAATAGAGAAACAACAACCCCTCAAAACTCCAACAAAACCCAGCAGTTATTTGTTGGAAGACATGAAAGGTGCTGGTGCTTACAGGGGCATCCCGAATACTGCTTGTACAGTCAAAAGACTGATTTCAGTTCTCTATTGAAATAAAGGTGTGCTGGCTTTGACAGGTGTGCAAGAGGTTGATATAGTTCAGACTTTCAGCCTTCAGCATCTGTTTAGAGGATAAGGTGTCTGTTCCCACCTAGTTTCTGAAAAATCTTTTCTGTGGTTGTGATCTGAGACTTTCCACTGCCAATGAACTCCTTAAAAAGGCACCTTTTAATCCGCCTATCACCAAACCCTTCACAGAGTTCATGAGCTTGAATGAAATGAAAATTTACAGCTCCCTTGTCTGAGGACACAGCCTATATACTAGCATAGCCTGAGACTTCAATACTAGGACAGGCCATGGTATGAATTCATAAGCATTACCATATGCACAATAATTAAAACCAAGGACTTTCACTGGAAATGAGACAGATTTAATATTTTTCCCCCTAGATCTTTGCCCCAAGGGTGAATTATTATGTGCATTCTCTGGTATGTAACAAAGGCTGTCACGCTGCAGTCTTTTGTTGCAGGCAGGAATCAATAGGGTCTCTCTCTCCTCTCTCTGGCCACCTATTTAAATTTGTAGGAACTTCATATCTCTGAGCTTTATCTGGCTCTGTTGTATTTGATTGAAATTGGCCCATGGATTGTTAAGTTACTGAAGGAATGGTGGTTGGATAGAGAAACAGATGCATGTGTTCACTCAAACATCCACACTCATGTATTCCTTGCAAGACTTGTCTAAGAAAATCCTCCTCCAATGTAAGACTTTTAACTAGTGTCCTCAAATCTCTATCATCTTCCTCTGAGCACTCACGAATTGCTAACCTAGGAGAATAAAAAATGTGCTGCGAAGATGGGCTGCTTAAGTTACTTGAGTATGGCAAACTGAGCACTCCAGGAGATCATGGCATAGGCTGTCACTCACTCTTGTTGAAATATCTGGTAAAGGGAGCTAGATATAAAAATTTGCAGTCATTTTTATTAACTTTAGAGCAAATGTCTACAACCTACCTAGATACTTAAGGATCAATACAGCTCTACAAAACCAATTCTATTCCCACGATTAATCCCATGTACAAAATTCAGAAACAAACCTTATTGCCAAATTGCAAAGCTATTTTGTACTATGGAGACGTGAAAATTATGTCTTGGGTGTGACCAAAGATGTCACCGTTCATCAGCTGAAGCCATTACCCACTGTGTGTGTGCTCTTAACCTGCCTCGGTTATGGACCCAATGACATTAACTGGAACGTGTAACAGGAGCAAACATGAGCTCAGTCATATAACGCTGCCTTGCCTCAAGCTTTAAGCTGCAACAGCCAAATCCTTCTGGTCATGTGCTTGTAACTCACACAAAGTCTAAGGATTTTAGAGTGCTTGGAAACGTCAACTTTTGAGTGGAAAAATGTTTTTGATCTTTGCAGCACAACTGGTACTCTACTCTGATATTTGTTCTGGTCGACACAATTAGTCACTGACCGGGTTTATTATTTACTTGTGACCCTTTGTCTTGCATCCAAAGTTGCAGCTTTAGGATAGAACAGGGAACTGTAACATCTTGAATTGCATGTTCTAGAGGGTAGTGGTGTTCCAGCAACTCCATGTCTGATGTGGGGTTTTGCCTCAGCACCTACAGGTACAGATTCTTTCTCAATTAAACTGATGCTTTTGGGTTGTAGGGGCTTTTTTTGGAAGGTAGGTGCATGTTTGTGCAAGCAGAATGTCCTTTTCTGATATTTAAAACACAACCTCACACCACAAGATAGTATTTTCACTTGAGGGCTTGAAGGAAAGAACTGCTCCTTCAGAATTACATTTCCAGTTATCCGAACAAGTGTGCTTCAACAATCCTCACTGAGCGCGCATTTCTCAGTACTTTAAGTGCCGCACGAGTAACAAAGTAACACGGCGCTACGTTTGCGCTTTGCCTCATCCAGTGAGCCCAAAGCTGCAAGTTCAAACTACGGTCTTTTCCCTTCTCCCGGCCGATGTCAGAGTAATGACAGTAGCGAGGGGCCGTAGCTGTCGGGCGCCGGGGGCAATCCCTGAGGGGAGAACTGGGGGCCGGCCCGGCTTCCTCCGGGCTGCGCGGCACTGCAGCCCGATGGCGAGGGGCAGAGACACCAGCGCCCTCCCTCCTCCCCCCCCTGCCCTCAGCAGCCGGGACCCCCCTCGGGCGGCGGAGACTCCGGGCAGAGCGCACCCAGAGCTGCGGCGCTGGGTCGGTGCGGCGGGCGGCGGCCCGGCCCGAGCCCCCGCGAGGCCATCGGGCACAGACCCCATCCCGTCCCGCGGGGCAGCCCCCGTCGCCCGGCGGCCCCTACACCTCTCTACCCCATTTTCCTTCCCCCGGCTCCCCGCGGCCGGGCGGCGGCCGCAGCCCCGTCCCCACGGGGCCCGTCCCTCCCCGGGGCGGGGCGCGGCGCGGCGGCGGACCCGCCTCCCCGGCCGCGGCGGCTGTCACGGGGCGAGCGGGCCGCACCGGGCTCCTGCGGGGCGGGGGCGGCGCTGCGCGGAGCCCCGCGGCTTCCCTTCGGCCTGGCCGAGGCCGCCCGGCGGCATCCGCGCTCTGCCACCATGTTCAGGCGGATTCTGCAGCGGGTAAGGCAGCGAGACCCCAGCGGCGAGGGCGGTGTGCCGTGCCGTGCCGTGCCATGCCGTGCCGTGCCGTGCCGTGCCGTGCCGTGCCGTGCCGTGCCCCGCCGTGCCGTGGAGGTGCCGCTTCCTGGGGCCGGCCAGGATCGGGGCCGCGCTTCCCGCGGCGGAGCCGGAACCACCGGCCCGGCCCGTGCTGCGGTGCAGGGTGCGGGGTAGGGCCGTTGCGGCCGGGAAGGCCGTGAGCTTGTCCGCCCCCGCCCCCTCGCCGGGGACGGCCCGAGCCCCGACGGGCCGGGCCCGTGGTCCCGGCTGGGGGCGGTGTCGCCCCCCGGGCGGGGCGGAGGCGCTGTTGACGGGCGGGCTCCCGCGGCCAGGCCTGTCGGAAGGGCGCAAGGCGGCCCTGCCCCGGCGTGGCTCCTTCCCTTCCCGCAGCGCCCGTCCCCGCGGCTGCGGCCGTCCGCGCATAGGGCAGGGTCGGGGGAAGCCCAGCCCGGGGAGAGCCGCCGCGGGGACCCGCCGTGATTCCCCCGCGGGGCCGGCAGGCTCATCACGCCGAGAGCCAGCCCGGCCGCCACCGTCCGCCTGTCTGCCGTGTTTAAGGAACCGGCTTTTCCGGCACCTCTGCCTGGCTCGGAAAGCCAAGTTGTGACACTGGTTTACGAAACCCTTCTCGCCTCCCCGGATCCCCGCGCATCCCCGCGGCGGTGCCAGCCGCCTTGCGGTTCGCCTGCGGCTCGGGCGGGAGCTGCCGGGGAGGCACTGGCGCGGTGCAGGTGCCGGCTGGCTCCGGCTCCGGGAGTCCGTCACCGCGGGCGCTCGGCTGGGGAATGCACCGAAAAGGGTTGAGTCACACCGGCGGTGGGCAGGCAGAGCTGCAGATCCCGCACCGCGGGAGAGCGATGTCGGTGTCATGCAGGAGGCGCTCATGGATAGCGGAGAAACCGGCTGCTCGCCTCGTTTTATCTAGTGTTGCTTCCAAAGTGTACTGTCTGCCTAACACCTCTGTGAAAGGGTGTTTAGTTGGAAAGGCTGGCATGCTTTCCTTATCTGCCATGCGAGGAAGCATTGCTACAAGAATGAGAGTTAACATAGGGGAATAAAGTAAGCATATTGCCAACTTTTTCAGTGTAAAGTATACCCTAAATTATTTTTTGGTCCTAGACCCTGAGCAGGTGAAGATCTTGGCCTATTTGGAGCTTCGTGTTTACAAGGAAGAACTTCCTTCCTTAAGTTTGATGGGAAGCTCTGCTAACAAGCAGGGAAACTTAATGCCGACCTAATTAAATATTGGCAGTAGGTAACTGGGTGTTTATTGATTCTGAGAGGCCATCGAGGAAAGCTTCTGTGAAAGAGGAAGAAACTTGATGCAGTGCCAGAGGATATTTGCCCCAAGTATAAATACAGTTAAACACTTTCTATAAAAATCTAATAAAGTTGGTGTGAAAATTCTTATGTGTTAGAAATAGACATCTTTTCTGAAAAGTTTGAACAAATAACTATTCTCCAGTTGTTCCTGAAAATTACAGGGTTACAGCAGAGCTAATTGTCAACAAAGGCGAAACAGACTTTTTCCTGCCCAAAAATGAAATAGAGAAATGCCAAGATTTTTAAAGGTGTTAATCTTTTACTTGGTGAAAATAACTATGCTTTTAAAAATTCACCTCTTGTTAAAAGAGGCAGTAGGCATTTTGTAAAAGTAGTGATTGCAAGCACAACCTCATACATACATACCTTTTTGACTTACAGTCTGGTTGGCAAGCCTTGAAAAATGCTTCTGCTCTGCTTTGGTATTAAAAGTGAACTTTTGGGAGCTGTCAGATATTTCCATAAAGAACATAATTATTCAAATCTTTCATGTGTCTCATGCAGTAATTTGAAGGCTAAGAAACCTGCTCTTGACCCTTTTTTTGTGCATCATCTGGCAAAGAACCCCTTGCCTTACAGTCACTGAAACATAGTTGCTTATATATCTGTTTGGTTTATTATTTGATTGTAGGGGATGCCATCCTTCCTAGTCCAAGAGCTAGTCATTACTGGTGATGTAACTTGTGAAAGAATGTTTTTTAAAAAAGGAATTCTTTATTACATTTTTTTTTGTTATAACTCAGCTGGCTGTCAAGAAGGATAACAGGTACAAAGATATGGTTTATAGTTTTAGTTACTTATTTGAAATTCTGGTTCCTGAACTTTTGAAACATCAGATGTACTGCTTCTGTACCTGGATTACCTTTCTTTTTCTTCCACAGTTGTAATTGCTGTTTTTAAAAGTGTCTTCAAGTGAATTTGAATGGCATATTTTCAAAATAGAAAGTATCATATGTTTAGCATTGCTCATTTAGTTTTTGAAGTTATTATCTCCATGTGATCTTCAATTAGATCCTCCTTTTAGGTCCTTTCCTTATAAAAGCTGTTTCTAAATTTTATGTATGTTTTCAATGTGACATCTCAGGGATCCATCTGTTTTGTACATTTGCACCATAAAGCCCTCTTTCATTCATTCTTGCAACTTCTTTGTTTCATGCGTTGTGTCGTCGTGCTGATCTAGAAAAAGGTGGTCTTTCCCGAAAGGTCTGTGTGGATATTCCCAAATCTGTGTGGAATGTCTGAGGCACAACTTTCCTTCTCAGAGAGTTTGATTTTTGTCAGTGGATTCCTTGGAGAGCTGTCTTTTCTTTATTGTGTTCAACTCTGAATGCCCTTTGTGGGCATTGTGTCCTCTCTCCATTGTTCATCTCTGGCGGGCCAGTGGCTGCTGCCTCTGGCTTGTTAAAGCAGAGCTCACTTTTTGTATTTCCAAGGAGGAGGTGTTTATTTTCAGCTGATGCAAAACTGATTACTTTGGCCTCCTTCGGAACCTTCTTCCCATTGCTCATGTTTTTAAGTGAGGACTCATCTACTGGGCCAGTGTGACTACTGTTTACATTAGTTTTTATCTTCATTCATTGTGTTTAACTCTGTGTCTACAACTGTTGACAACTGTGCTGTGTTTGAGTGGTAAGTTTCTTTTGCTCTCTGTTTCTGACTAATGTTCGAGTTCTTGGTCTTGAGATCTTGGGGTCTTGGGGGAGAACAGGAATTTGCAGGTGTTTCTGTAGTTCAGGTAGTACAGTCACCTTTCTCTTACTCCAAGCTTGGGAACAGATATATTTGCTTGTCTGGGATGCATTGCATCTCATGCCTTACGTATAATTTTCTTTTTACATTTATAATTGCAGGGCTTGCTAGATAGCATATTTACTTGGTTGAATGCTGAACTGCAGCTGTGCTAGTACCCTCTCCTGAGGAATCAGAGGGAGCACGTGTGCCCATTCTTGGGCACAAGGTCTGCTTTTGTGAAACTGATGCTACGATGGGAAAGAAAGGCTTTATGCCCTGTGAAGTCAGGAGTAACTTAATTTTACAGAGTCGTAAAGTAACATCACACTTCTTTAGAAGTAAATGATATTAATGTTCTGTATTGCAGGTTACCTTGTTTCTAGCACTGAGAGTTGTTTGATAACAAGGCTTTGGCCTTCTTACCTTCTCATTCTTGTGTCTTGCTTGTTGCTTCAGGATATTTTCATGGTTGTACTAGTACCCTTATTTTGTATTTAAATCTGTGCTGGGCAAACTGTTTAAGTCCATATTTGTTCACATTTTCTCAAGGCTTTACATATTTTTTCAAAGGTTTTAATTTATTCTGAATTTAAAACTGCTGAAAAGAGTATCATAACTGAAAGGAATGCAGCTATAGACAGATAAATGAATATGCAAAAATGACACGGTAGTGACCCATATTTATTATCAGTCATTTTAAAGCTTAAACTCAACTCATTCATTATATAATTTTCTATTCCTTTTCAGAAAACAAGCTGCAGTCATTGTCATCCTTTTTGTTGTTAATGATGTTTCTTTTTATTAGCTTGCAGTTTTGAGGAAACACAGAGAATGGCATTACGAAGTTTAGCATATTACTTGTACAACTGTAGTGCTAGTAGTAGAAACATGTTTCTTTGCAAAGTAAACAAATGAACTCAGAAAACTAGGAGAGAAATATGCTGGATCAAAGACTAATTTTGCATTAGTCTTTCAGCTCCAGGTATGACTTCAGGGGTCAAATGTTAATTTTGTAAAAGTACATATTACAGAAGCCTGTGTGGAAATTTTCTATGGGATTAATAAGTCATTTATTTGCTCCCCTGAATGGGCCATCTGAAAACAAAGAGTGTCATTCTGAGTCTTTCCTTAGATTACAAAGTCCAAGTTGTTCAATGTGTTGTGATTTTTTTTTTTTAATAGAATATGATATAACAGTGGTATGCGAGCATAGCTTAACCATGTGTGAACCAATTTGATGATGCACTGATCATCATCATTCCCAATCTCCCATTCTTTATTTGAATGGTGAAGGATGTTTAAATTACATTACAGCCTTGAAAGATAAGTTAATTGGATCTTTGGTCTTGGCTTCCATAACATCATTCCAATTTTCTGGTGTGTTTTTTTTTTTTTTTTTCTTGCTACTCTGTATACTTTGCAAATTGGAGCTATGGTCTGTAACTTGGAAGTTACTTAATGACATCTTTCCTTCCCACCCTTCTTTCCAGTGCATAGCACTCATCAGAAAATGCCACCTATTTGTACTAGGCTTTTTAAATCTAGCTTGGAATTATGCTTTCTTTTTTGAAGAGTACACATTGTTTTTTGAAAGGTTAAAAGGATTTTACCTGTATTGTGTAATAATTTCTGTCATATAATGCATGCAATAAGACATGCCGTGCAGTGCTTATTAGTGTGATTTTAGCATGTCTGAAGTGTTTCATAAAGCAAATACTTTAATCAAGCATATAGTAATAACTGTATACTTTTAATATAAGAGCTTGCATCCTGGAGGTTGTAATAATCTCGAATTTGTAGTGCTAGAACTGGCAGAACTTAATATGCGAATCCCACTGCAAAATGCAGTCAGCTCTGGTATGAAATGGGATAGATGATTAACAATGTATAGCAGCGTTGCATAGGGAGTTATGAGGTGAAGAAAATACTGTGTTAATTGTCTCAGAAGATTCTTGGGTTTGGTACAAAATGATTCGTTAGGTGTGCTGAAAGCATCTGCTCAGGTATTGCAAAAGAGGAGGTATATGCTGCCTGTCTAAAGAGAGCTTGACCATCTCTTATTGCCATTGCCCAGGCTATCAAGTTCTATTCAGGTTGCCCCTGCTCTCTTCTCTCTGTCCAGGGCTACGTGAAGGCACATTCTTCAGTTTTTGGAGATGAAGGGTGAAACAAAAGCATTTCATTTAAAGCATTAGTAAAGACATGCATATCTGTTAATGCTGACACTTCCTCCATTTCAAAACATCCCATTGCACTTATGCATGTAGGTACTGGGACAGACAGGGGTCCAAGTTTTCTGGCTTTCTAGAACCAAACAGCCACCACAGCTAACTACCATACAAAAGCCTTTTGATTTTTCAGATTCCTAAAGCATTTTTAAAAGTTCCTCTCAATAAGAAATTTATTCTTATATCGTGAAAGTTCATCTCCTTTGTGGAAGAAAGCTTTGACACTGACCTCTTAATTTTCCCTTAAGCAGACGTATGTATGTTTGCATCTTCTTTGGATTCTTTGTTCTGGAACAAAGTGGATTCACAAGTGAGCCTTACCACTGGGTTGCATGGTTGTGGTTTATGCATTGCATGCAAAGGAACTTCTGAACTACATAAAATAAAGAAAATCGGTTATAACATTAGATGCAATATTCTAACTTTGCTGTCTTACTGGGAAACTTGGCTACACCTTACCAATTGTTTTAGATATTATTCTGACTGTCAATGCACACAGTCCACATCTTCATTAATGGAGTTACTAAACTTGTATTTCAAAGCTTTCCTGCAGGATGTGTGTTTCTGTGAGCAGCACTTCATAGGCCACAGAACAATTTGGGCAGGAAGGGAACTCAGGAGCTCTCTAGTCTAAGCTCCTGCTGCGAGCAGGACCAGCTTGGAGGTCAGGAGCAGGCTGCTTAGGCCTGGCCTCATGCTGGAAAATCTGTTTTTTACATCAAGTGGAACCTCTCATTTCAGTTCTGTGTCTGATCCTCCCACTGTGTTCTGCTCGAACCAGCCTGGCTTCTGCTTTTGATGGTCTCCTCAAGAGGTGGTAGTGTGGCTGCTGCTTTGCCCTCCCAAAGCAGTCTCTGTTCCAGGCTGAGCCAGCCCTGTTCCCTCAGCCGCTCTCATGGGGCAGATGCTCCATCTCCAGGTGTCTTGGTGGCATTTTCCTGACTCACTCTGGTTTATCAGTGTCCTCCCTGGACTGGGAGAGCCGAAACTGGATGCAGCAACTTGACATGGTCCAATGGGTGCCGGCCAGTGGAGGGTGATCGCTTCCCTTGGTTGGTTGGCTGGGCTCCTGTTAACACAGTTCAGGGTTCTGATGTCCTCTCTGCTGCCAGGGCATGCTGCTGGCTCCTGTTTAGCTTGCTGTCTGACACGAGGCCAGTGACCTTTTCAACCTGGAGGCCTCTGTTGCTACCAGGTCTTTTCCTTCCCTGGCACAGGACTCTGCATTTGTCCCTGTTGAGTGGCATGAGATTTCCAATGGCCTATTCCTCCAGCCCATCTAGGTTCCCCTGAGTGGCAGAGTTGCCCTTGAGTGTATCAGCTAGTGCTCCCAGTTTGATATCACATGGAAACTCGATGAGTGTGCACCTGTGGTCCATGCTGGGATGTGCCTTGTTTACTGTCTGTATCAGTGACCGGGAGGAGAATACTAACCAATGCCTTCACTTTGATGTGTTTTGCCATGTGCATTGTATCTCTGCTTACCCCCTTTTTTGCCTCTCCTGTTACTAACTTGCAGAGCTTGCATCACTTTGCCTACTGCTTTTGTATGCTGTACTAGAAGGAAACTACGTGTTCATATTTTCTTTAGAAATATAAAACAGCTAAAATGAAAAAGACACGGACTAGGAAAAACACCATATGTTGATGACTTAAATGATGACCTCAGAGAAAGCTGGAATGAGAAATGGTTGTCTTCTTTCAGTGTCACCAGGCCCCATAGGTTGTTGCTTCACTCCTCCTCTCTTCCCTTTGGCCAGTCTTCAGAGCCTTTCTAAAACTGAAATAGATCTCACTGGGAATTAAGTCCTTCATCAGTAAATTTAACCTTTTTATTACATATTTTTTTAATTTGATTAGTAATAAAAGGGTGTTATCTTTATGAAAGTTGAAAATAGAACATTCTTTTTAAAACAAAGCAGGAAAATGTACTTAATTTTCAAAGTATGGAAAAGCATGTCTGCTGTAGATGTCTTACAAAAGGTTAGATATCAGATTTGTCTTCAAGAAAAGGATATATTTGAGCAAGAAAATTCCAAACCAAGTAAAATTTTGGAGACACCAAGATCTGGAAACTAAAGCTATTTATCTATAACTAAAGCTATTTCAATCTATATATTTAAATTCTTTATCTTTATTCCTCCTATATTAAAATATAAAATCCTTTATAGCATTACATGTATTTTCAGATGGGCTAAAATACAGCGGTAGCATTACTTCATCCCATTTGTTGTAAGGGAATTAGATAATGAACTTTTTGTTTGTTGAAACTGTAATTGCATATCTGTATTAAGATAATGCCTGATGTTTGCTTTGAGAATGCTAACTCTTCTGCCATCAGTCAAGCAGTGACATTCTGGAGATGAGTAGAAGTTAAGTGAAATTTAAATTGAAGTTATAGTTAAATAAGGATTATAAGATACAATCCATTTACTTAGATTTTGAATCATGTAGTATTTAAAATTTATTTGCTTTTTTAATCTAAACCTATAGTTTCAAATCAATACTGTTGTTTTGATTTTCAGCATATTCATAAGAGTATATCTTTATAGGTTACCTTACTGATTAACAGGTTTTAACTTTACCAGACTTGATTATTATTTTAATTTTTTTTAAATAAGGCAGTGTACCTGCTTGTATGCTTGTTGAATCAGCAGGGTCCTCACACTTTAGTTTTCTGTCTTTCAAATACTTAAAGGCTTGTTCAGGTTGTAGACAAGTTATCAGAAAGTAGTGTGATACTGGTTTAATACTTCTAAAACTTTTTAGATTGTAATTTCTAGTGTTTTCCTATAGGATATAGAGACCTAATTTAACATGAGCAAGAGTGATACAAGGGCAGAGTTTAGCCAGATTTTTTGTTTTGTGTCGAGCATTCATGAGAGGAAAGGGTTTAAAATCCTGGCCTTTGCTTATGGTGTCTGCTTGTCCTTTTGTGTATGGAGAGTCTTGGGTAAAAGTTTTTGTTGAAGTGTTGTGCTGAAAATTGTATAATTGCTTGTCAGCTTGTTCGCTTCATTACTGTTGTGCAGGGAAAATACTTCTGTATTCCAGCAAGCAGAAGAGAGGCCTTTGCATAGGATTGATATTATGCGTTATTAAATATTTATAAAATATTGAAATGTAGACACTCATTTTTCTCTTTTCCATCTATTTCAGACTCCAGGCAGAGGTGGGTCTCAGAGCTCAGATTCAGATTCATCTGCCACACCTGGAAATGCTGTGGATGTGAACAATGAAGGCTCCTCTGAGGTACTGTGCACCATACGTGGGGCTGGCATTTTAAACCTTGGTTGCTGGTTCTCTGCTGCATGAACCTGTTATGAGTAACCTTTGATGCCCTTCCGAAATAACAGCTGCACTAAATAAATACTTGCAAGTGTCATATTCTAAAAATTGTTTGTTATTTAAGTAAAAAAAGGAAGGCTAGGCTATATTTATATTTAACTATTAATTAGGCTTATCAATTTGTCGCAAGCAATCCTTCCTGTAGTTCTAGAGATGAATTATTGAAATTAAAAGCAATGAGATGTAAGCTTAAGACTCCTTGTTAGTAAAACTTTTATGAGAGCTGAAAAAAACAAGGCTTAACTCCATTTTCACCTTGCTTCTGCTAAGCTGTAATGTATACTGGAAACCTTGTCCTTCTTGTGAAATATCAAATACATTGGGTTTTGTTTGGTGTTGATGTTGAATCTACCACGTGTAAATCCTATCAGTTTTTTATATGCTGTATGCCATACTTAATCAGCAGAATAAGTTGTTATTCTTGCTTCAATCCCACATTATAATGTCTTTAGATTTATGGTGTTGTCAAATATTAACTCTGAAAAATGCAAACTGACTTCACTGGCTGTTGAAGCTAGTTTGTGCTAATGTAGCCTGATGACATGAAAATGTTTTGAGCTTAGCATGCAACTACAGTGCAAGGTTAAGTACTCCTATTACAGCATTAAAGGCAGCGAAGTACCCTTTCTTAAGCTGAATAAAGTGTGTGACAATTCAAATACTCCTGTTTGGGCTATAATAAGAGATAAGAGTAACTTTCACTGGGCTGTTTAAAATCCTGTTCTCCTTCCATCTATGCATCTGCTTATTTCTTATTTCTTGAAGCCTTATTGCAGTCAGTGTAATCAGACATCCCTTAATATTTTGCTGCATGTTGTACATGTCACACATTTTTTTAGTCTAGATCTGTTTTATATGCATATTTAGCCATCCCTGAAGCAAATAAATATTCTTAAACTGCAGACTAAAATCTTTATACTTTTGTAGTTAATTAAGGCATGAAAATGTGCAATAAGATAGTTGCTTCTTTCCAAAGTTTGGCTAAAACTGTACAATTCTGTTAACATGACTGCAAGATCACTGACTGTACAGCTTGTGGGTGTCACAAGGTACCTCAATACTAGTGCAGCAGTATTTTCTTAACGTCAGATGAGATTTCAAAGTGGTGTTGTGCCTGCACTATTGCCCCATTGGCTTTTCTTGCTACTGAAACAAATTGGGTCAGACCAAAAACTGCTTTGTCACTCTTGGTTGTTATGCATGTATAACAAGAAAAAGTATCTTTTGGTTGTCAATAATCCCACCATTTGTTGCATTAGTTACAATTTGGGTGTTATCCTTAGCAAAGAAGTTCAAAGTCTGTTTCAAACTGAGCTCTGCACTTAGTGATGGGTTTTTATTCTCCTCAGATTCTTGCATTACAGCATGCAACTTGAATCTTTCTGTGGGTCTTCCTTTTCCTGCACAGCTGACTTGAGGTGGTGTCTCTCTTGGAGCTTCTCTTCAGGAGCACCATAGTTGGTCTCTGCAGAATGTTCGCTCTTTGTTTTATCATTATGTTCCCACTTGGTTCTCCAGCATTATGTAGTCAGAAATCTATTACCTTGTTTTCACTCCAATTTCTTGGCTAGATTTTCTAAATTTGTATTGCTTCAAGATTCAAATGAAGAATAAACATTAGATCTGTGCAGCTTCATATGTTTTCTACCTCCTCAAGCCTGGTTGAGATAAATCCTGATTTTTGAGAATTGTGGTATGAAACAAGAGGAGTGGGTAGATCTGAATTCAGACTGTTCAAACTGCTCAAGAAGAGGTGAAAATTTGTTTAAGTCCAATCTGTGGCCACGTCAGCACTTCAGGTCACGCACAGACGCGTAATCAAGTCTAGATACGTCTTTTCTTCACTGTGCAATGTGCCCAAGGAGGAAATATTTGAGTCTGTCCTACCTTTGTAGCTTAGGTCCCAGTGCAACTCTATCTGCTAAATACTCCATGCTTGCAGTGAGTCTACCAGTGAGATTATGCTTTTCTTTGTGTAATGTGGCTGCGTTAGCTAGACAGGTTTGCATCAGCCTCACCTACTGCTGTTGCAAACTTGCTTATTAATTTATAGAGATATTTCTGCAACCTCACCACACCACCATTACCTCTCTCTGTAAAACATCTGAACACCCTTATGGGAAACCTCATGAGGGATGTACCTAGTAATGCTCCTTTCACAAATTGTTACACAGCTTATTTGTCTGTCACGTGAAGGGGTAACAAGAGTGTCAAGAAAGCACATAGCTAGCATGGTGCTAGCTTTTAAGGCATGTTTTAGATTTGTTTATTATTTTGTCCTTAATAACTGTTCCTTCTTGCTTTCTCTGTAGTATTATATGTTTACAAAAGCTATCTTTCTGAAAGGAAAACAGACTTTGCTTTTGATTGTAGAGAACTTCCAGCATAAGAATTTGAAGTTCTGATTCTAGAACTGCTTTTTTTTTATTGGTCTTTATTAGTTTCTTAAAAACAAATATACATTTCACAGGGCTTCATCTGTCCACTATGTATGAAAGTGTGTGTAACTCCCACTGATCTGTCTGAACATTACAAGAGTGAGCACACTGGGACAGAAGGAAGACAGGAGCTTCGTGACCTCCCAGATATTAGTGTGGGTCTTGTTTATTTTGTTTCAATACCTTTGGTAATGGGCTGCTTTAAATGAATCTACTACATCTTTTCTTGTGGCTTGGGTGTTAGCTTTTTAAATTGTTTCTTTTGATTCCTTGCTTAAACATAATTTGATCTCTTATGCATGATTCCAAAGTATAGATTCAGCAGAAGAATTAATCTTTGTCTAGCTTTCTGGTTTGCAGTTTTCTGTCACATGAGACATTTGCAGTATTGGAAGACTTGCAGTCACTGATATATGCTTTTTTTTTTTTTAACAGCTTTTGCTTGATTTCCTTGTAAATAAGATTGTTTCCTTGTTTGATTTATTTCACATAAGACTCAGTATCATGATAAACATGGTGTTGGATCTTGCACATCCTTTGTGAAAAGAAATGTTTTGAGCTCTTATTAGTTAATTTTTTAAAGCAGATTTCTGCTGCAAGGTAGGTACATTGGGTAAAAGAACAGAGGACAGAAATATGAACTCTCAGAAGCTTCTCTTCTTGAACATGTTTATATTGCAGCAACATTATAAAAATAATTATAAAACCAAATTTTTAATACATAATCTTATTGGAATTTTTATACCCCCAAGAAAATGCAAAGGTTGCTTCAGTTAATAGACATAAATTGTAGTGCATTTCTAAATTCTTCCAGTTGTGGAGTGTAAAACCACACAATTAAAACAAAGTGTGTGGTTTTACACTGCACAACTGGAAGAATTTAAATTCTTTAAGTTAACAGCCTCCAGCTGCACATAGCTATCTGATATTTTTCTGCTGTGAACCTTCAGTGAGTAGATTTGACTTCTAGGGGCAGGCAGCTTGCTGTGCACTAAATGGGTTTGTGTGGAGATGAAGTTTTGCATTCTTTCTGCCAATGTTATTTTTTTGAGTTTTGAAATCAAAGTGTTTATTCTAGATTGTGTGTGTGACATGATTTTATTGTGTTTGTTGTTGTATAGATTTGCTAAGTAGTGCTTTTCCCCTTCCCTATACTTGATGTATATTTGCATTATAGTTTTGAAAGGAAAACTTCAAATTGTGAGATGTTATTCTGATAGACGATGAAAGCCATCAATACATCAATTATTCTAGTGTTGAGATGTCATTTTAAGGGTGAAAGGTCACCTGTTAAAGTGAGGAGGATCTGTGCTAAAACTGGCCTGTGTTGCTCTCCTGAAGTGGTGTGGGACCTCCTCAGAGCCAGGACAACTGGAGTATGGCTTTTGATTGGCTCCTCACTGCATCTTGTTGAAGCAGAGACCGTCTGTAGTGTTCTGTTGTGGTCAAGTCAGCTTTTTACTTTCTTCATCATCTGGTCACAATATAAGGTGCTGTACTTGAATAAGCTGTGGCGTTCTGATGCAATGGTGTCAGTAGATTGTGGAACCATCAGAGATGGTTTGATTACCTGAAGAAGTTACTGTTTTATTTAAGCTGGTTGGGCTTGGCATAATTTTATGGAGATGACTGCAGGGTTCTTGCCCACCTTGAATTTTTGTTTTTCCACCATTAGTCAGTACTTTTCACTTATCAACAACTGATTACATTTTTTTAACTTGATAAAACTTGTGTATTGAGCATAACACATGAAATACAAATTCAGTTGTTTCTGGCTGTTGCTGTTTCCTGTTGTTGTGTTTCTTTGTACAGTGGTTCAGTAAATATCTGTAAGGGGTGAGAAACAAAGAAGACAAATATATATGTATTTTTTTTTCCTAGTTTGATCTTTTATTGTATCAGCATGCCTAGAAGCATTGAAAAAGTGGAGAATTCTGTTAATTGCTATCGTCAATGCTAGTATGAAAACTTTCAAATACTTGACTACTGAAAAGCTGATTGTTTGCTGATGGAAAATAATAGTTTGTGTTTGTAGCGAACACATTGAAACAGCAACACAGCCAGGTTGTCACCCTTCATTCAATATTTGTTGTTCCTGGGACAGCATTATAACAGTGATATAATGTTGTCAGTGTCATCTTGTGTAGCAGACATGAAACGTTGCTGGGTTTGACTTACTTAAACTGGTGTTTAGCTTTATTGCTTGTGGATACTACTGGGAAAAGTTCAAAGGTATTTTATTGGAAACAATACTGAAGAAGCTTGAGAGTTCAGTTTTTTTACCAGTGCATTCTCCTTAAAGCAAGGAGATAGGATATGTTGCAAGGCCAGTGTTTGTTACACTTTGAGGGACCTGAAAAATTGTTACTTGGTTAACAAAAGCATTGCTACTTTGTTTTAATTTTTGCCTATAGTTTCTTTGCTAACACTGATACACCCTCCCTGCTGGTGAAAATTTTAGTAAGTCAGGTCATTTGCTTCTCTCTTCTTCTTGTCCTTCCTCTCTGTCCTCCATGCAGTGAGAGTTTGCGGTGGTTTGAGCCACCACAAAAATCCGAAATCCAGAGTTGATCTTGTTTTTCACACCTGCAATGTCCTGTTGTAGGAACGGTTTCTTGCCAGTCTGATTTATAGTCATCTTCTTAAACAGCTCTGTGCAGCCCTCATTTTTCAAACTAGGGATTGAAACATATGATAACTGCTGAAAATGTCAGTGTATTATGTTCCCTTGCCCCTCAGGCATTGATGAACCCTTACTTTAGAAGACAAAGGCTTATTCAGCTGCAGGAACAACCATCAAAATGTTGGCAAGTGTCTGTCCATGTATAGCCAACTCAACCAAACAAATGCTTTATAGAAGTCACACACATCACCAAGTCCCCCAACATTGTTCCCCAGCTTTCAAGTATACAGTGGTGTCGCTAACAAAAGCTGTGTAGCGGCTTCTGTTTTGTTTTCTTTTTCCCAAAGGAATGATACATTTCTAAACCATGCCCAGCATTTCCTGACAGTCTCTGTTGGACGTTCAGGACATCTAAACAGTGAGTCAGTTATAGAGGCATAGTTTAAGACTTCCTGTCCTGTTTTTATCTGAGGCGTCCAAAACAACCACTGTATGGTACCCCTGCAGTGTTTAGAATATAGAGGCTGTTAATATCTGTTTTCTTACCTACCATTGAGCTAAATTTAGGGCAATTTTTAAGCAGTTCTTTTGGGTAGTCTTCATAACTTTCCAGATGTTTAGTAAGTATGTATTTCTTGGCTAATACAAGCAAGATATGTTTTCTGAATAGGCTTTTCACAGCAGAATTGCCAATAGTGTAAATTGGTATACTGGTTATGCAAAAATGTGGGGATTTTATGTCTGTCTTTAAAAAACCCTCATTCTTTATGGTGTTTTTTCCCTACTTATATCTTATTGTAGATGCAGTTGATTGAATCTTCTGTTTTTATGCATGCCCTTGGAATGTTGCAGACTGTATTTGCACAGAACATCATGTCAATGCTTTACTGATGATGTTTTATTCTCTTTCAGTTGCTTCTCAAATTAGATTGTGCTGGCTGTTTTCACCTCAGCACTACTTGTCTGCTTTGCACAGGAACAAAAATCATTGATTGAGCTACATTAGTACATTAACTTTCTGCAACATCTGAATAATATTAAGAGAATGAAGAATTAGAGATACTGATTTGATATGACTTTGCTGCATGATGTGACTTTTCTTTAAGAAATAGAGAATCCACTGGATTAGTATTTCTAATTCATGACAAAATTGTAGTCTTGTAGGTTGTGACAGAATTTTAGATTTACTCATGAATAGCAATAGAACCAGAAGAGAACTGAAATAGAAATTATGTGGATTCTGTTCTCCTCAGGAGGAATCCACCTGTTTTTCCAGGAAGACATCAGTTCTACAGTCTGGTATAAAATAAACTAGCAATATACCATTGTTCTCTTTGTCCAGAAATGTGAATACTTACTTGTAAAATTGAAATGGACTGCAGGACATTTTTACCTACTTTGCTGGTGATTAAATAAAGATGTTATCTGAGGAAGCCACTGTCATCTTACTGTTTACGTAAACACAGAGGAAAGGGCTTTTTCTGGTGAAAGAAGTGAAAAAATGTCAGTTGTCCTTTTAACAATATGTAAGGAGAATGACCTGGGGAGTGACCTAATTTATTTATTCTTTAACTTAAAATATCTCATAATTTTCTTTTAATCAATATGTAAGCATTCTGAAACAAATTGTGAAATGTGGTCTTGCCCTTGCTGTCTAGGCAGACAGTTTAATCTGCCTCTGAGAACTTCCTGAAGATTCAGTTAATTGCTTTGATATATATTTGGGAAATAAAATCTAGAAACTAGTTGATGCATCTTTCAGCTCTACAATATCAGTATGGTTTTGCCTTCTGGCCGTAAGTATATAGAGTTTCTAACCTTCTGTCATGTAAAATCTTTCAGTCTTTAAATCACTGTGTAACTGAAGAATATCTGAGTTTTAGCTCAGACTTCCTATTTAAGTGTTGCTGAATATGTGTATCTGGTATTGGGGAAGATTGTGGAGGTTCACCTGCAATGGAAAAAAACATGAATGGTGTGCTTACTTTCAGATTTTTAAACATGCTGGACTTTATTCACAACATACAGCTTATTGTACCAATACAGTTGCATGAGAGTCGCTAATGTAAGTCTGGAATCTGAGAGATAGGCAAACATAGGTCACGGCTGGAAGGTGTTATAGCTCTGGGCTTGAATCACTGCTATTGGCTTTTTATTCATGCAGCTCACTGGAAACAGACTGTAACCTTGGGTGCTGACCTGGTGTTTCTGGAAGGTCAATGATGAAACTTAGATACTCAAATCTGTTTAAATTTAAAGCCTGGTCATGTGAATGCCAAGTGTGCTAAAGTGCATGCTGGTTTGGGCTAAGCTGTTCCTATAGCATGTATATGGTAGAATAATCATGAATGTTTTCCATATGGTAAAAGTATCAATTATACTGAAATTCTGTGGTGTGGGGTTTGTTTTTTTGGGGGCATGGGTTGGGGTTTTTTTTGTTGTTCACCACAGTACTTAAATATTTTCCAAGAAGAACATTTGTGAAATGAAATTGACTTCTCAGTGGAAAACAGTAGAGTTCCACAGTTCTTTAAGCTTGACTTATGACATAATTGCTAGATTAAAAATTCAAGATGTTACAGAAGCTCTGTTTGCATTAGTAAATCAAGCTCTGTGTGCGCTATTTTTGCTATAATGCTCTCTACCACACACAGCTGTAGATCAACAGCAATCATAGAAGCCTAGATGGGACCACTTGTTCAATTCTATGCAGTATTAAAATGGGATTGACTACACTGTCATCAGATATTGCAAGAAAATACTGAGGAAACTGAGTTGCTGTGGCTGTGACTTTAAAAGTTAGATAGGGTACCTTTTTTCTTGGATTCCAATGACATGAGCTCATCTGAATTCCATCCTGTAAAAACTGTTTTGCCCATGGGACTGTCCTTCAAGAGGTGTCATCTTTCTGCCAGATAACTCCAGTTTTAATTTGTGAAAAAGGAACCTTGAGTAAACTGTGCTTTCATTCATTAATTACTTAAGACAAGATTTCATATTAGCTTTACAAAGACCATTTTATTAAAGCTCTGGGGAAAAAAGGAGCAGTTGGCATCTATATGTAGGTATCTCAGGCTCCAGTTACCGATGATGGAGCCCTGGTAGTGGTTATACTGACCCTACCTATGGTATACACATTTGTTAAGTCAGGTCACTAGTTTCTTGCTCCATTAACTGTGTTGAATAGCTCTGCATCGGTAGTGATTGGGGAGTAGACATCTACATGTAAATAGTTGTGTTTTTTTTTTTTAAATCTCAATTAGGAGCCTTCAGCCTGTTGAAAAAATCATTAAAAGTAAGATAATAATCTCAAAAGGCTGAAACTTTAGAAAGTACTTCTTTACACAGCCAATCCTACGACCACTAGTCCTATGGAGTAATATAAGGAGAAGACAAAAAACCAGAATCCATTCAATCCTATCCATTAACTTTTCTGTTACATAAACTATTTCTGAATCAGTTTTAAAATAGTGTGAGGATTAGGAGATCTCTAGGGTAGTCTGCAGTCGTTCTGGTTATGTGCTTGTCTGCCTGTGGGTCTATGCTGCTGCTGCTGGGCAATATGTTTCAATGCGGTAGGCCAATGTTCTCCCAACAGTTAATAGCCCTGAAAGGTATGTTGGTACAATTAAAAAAACCACCACCACCAACAACAAATCCCAAAAAACCCAACCCACCAAAAAAACCCAAACCCAAACCTGCTAGTTTTTGTAGCAAGAGTTTCCTTCCGATGTTGCTTTTAGCATCCTGGCAGACTTCCCGAAGAATGCTGTCTTAATGATTCATACAAATGTTAACGGTACCGGAAAGAAGTCATTTACCTCGTATGCCTTTAAGGAAATAGACCACTGAGAAGCTTAACTTTATCAAACCTGAAAGTAAATCTTAACTAGTAGAGGGGAAAAGTAGCTTTTTTCTTCTTTGGGCTTATTTGTAAGTCTTATCTTGAGAAAGGCAGGTAAAAAAGCTTCTGGTGCTTCCATGGAGTCTGAGGTCTTTGGTGAAATTTTGCCTTATAACTCAAGCTGAGGCAAGATAATTTCCTACAAAACTTCTATATAGCAATTTTTGTTCTACTCCATGTGTGTTTTGGAGTCTTTGCACTGAGGAAGGCCTGTCCCACTATGAACAGTGTGGTGCTGTGGTGATGCTTGATACTGGGCATGGCTCATAGGCATCCACCTGAAAGAGAAACATTTCCTTGGGATTGCAGAATTGCAATATGAAGTTTAGCATCTCACTCATTCTCATTGGAATGCCTTGACCTCTGGGCCAGGGGCTGTTAGAGCATTAAGTTGTGTGCTGACTCCTAGTTGCTTGGTTTTGCACGTGTATGGGGTTTTGGGTTGAAAGCCTTTTCTTTTTACTATTCTTGCTTGGTATTGCTTCAGAAATTCTGTGGTGATCTCAAGAACTTTTTTCTGATAAAAACTAGTGCATGTGGGTTTATTTTTTTTTTTCTGTTAACTGACAGGCATCTGTAAAAATCTTTAAATTCAATAAATAGTCATTTCCTCGTAAAAAGATGATCTCTTTTTAAAAATAAAACCCAAGTAATCCTCCTTTAACTTCTTTTAGGCTCTTTTCTCCCTATATAAAGTGAAAGATAAAGCCCAGCTAGAAAAGTCAGTTAGGGAGTTATGAGTTAGAGTGTAGCACTGAAGGGGCTATAAGTGATGTCTTTGCCTTTATTAAATGAAGAATATGAAGTGCCTTTCACTTCTCTGTGGCTGTGCTTTATGCAAAGTAATTCCTAAGTGCGTGTTAAAAGGAAACCTACCAAAATACAAGATACATTGCTCTCATGCTTGCTTCTTCTGTAAAGGAGTCTGTAAGGATCCACATGCAGTCTTATTGGAAAGGATGCCTCAGCTCCTTCCCCCCAGGCTGTGATGACCAGTATTACATCTCATGGTTGTAGGTACAGAATCTCCTCTTTATCCAGGACAGGCATGGTCCCAAAGTAGGAATATATTGCACTTGATATAAATTGCTGCAAACTGACAGAAATGTTCACAAAATTTAAGCATCTCAGACTGTCAGGTTTCTTCTCACACACTTGTCTTTAGAATAGTAAAATATGCTTTTGCACATGTTTGCAAAGTTCATCTCAAGATGATACTGAGAGATACTTTTATGGCTGTATTTAATTTTTTTTTTAAGAGAGAATATAAGTGACCCACCAATCCAATTTTCCAAACAAGATTGTCACCTGGCACTGATAGTTGCAGGCCCAAGAAATCTTTACACTTCTGCCTGTTACTGCCTGGTGCCTAGGAAGATCCTGATGATTCTGATTTTCTTACTCTAAAGAGAACTGAATTATTGCTGCTAACATCAGAGTTGACATTGATTATTATCGGCCTATGAGATGCAGCTGAGTTCTGGGTTTGTACAGTTTAAGGCTCTGATGCGTGAACAGTGGTGCCTTGAGCTGTAGGAACCTGTGTTCCTGCCCACTCCATCTCTGTGCAGAAAGGATGACATTTTCTGTGGCAAGGATGCCCTGTTGCAGAAGGGTGACACCTTACTCTGTTAAAGCTTGTATGTTAGACCTCTGTAAAAAGCGACGTTAGATTAAGGCTGCGTGTGAGAGCTGTAACCCAGTGCTGACTGCAACAGCTGAGGCCAGCCGTGATCATGGCTGTGCTGGTGGAGAGGCAGGGACTGGTGGCTGATGCATTTTTTATCCCTGCCTGTGTGAGAGGAAGGCAGTTTCTAGCATCAAGAGGAGGAGGTTTTGTTCATTCTTCCCTGCTCTGTTTATGAGAGCAATGTCTGCCTCCCGAGAGCTCTCATCCACCCTGCAAGCTCCCAGCTACACACGTTCCCAGAGTTCTGCTTTGCCTGTGGCCCCTTGTCCTTGTGGACCTTGCCTTCAGATCTGCCTGCCTGCCTGAAAAATCTTGGCTGGCTTTGCCTAATAATTGAGATGAACGGTTGCTGTCCCCTTGGGCTAATTGCACATGTAATCTATTGTTTCCTCTTCTCCAGGCCTCTTCTTTCTACAGAATAAACTCCAACCACAATAAAACCACAAAAAAAATCCAAGCAGAGAAACAGATTTTGCTGTTTAAATGAAAAGCAATGAAGGGCAAAAGGAAACAGAGGCCAGAGTGATTTTCTGCATTCATTCTTTTTAGATACACTTACTGATGCTATGAGGAATATTTGCTTTTCTCTGTGAGCAGCAGACCTTTCCATCACTGGGAAACTAAATACAGTTCTGAGAACTGCTTGGTAGCATTTCATCCCAAAAGGATGCTGTTGCACTGTCATTTTATGAGACTGATTGCTTTCTGACTGACATACTAGGAAAAAAACCCATGTCCTTATTTTGTGACCCCTCCTATCATTCCTTACCATTGCTGTATGCCAGGAAACTGCTCTGGTTCTTTCACTCAGAGTGACTGTCACTGGCATCGTATGCTAATTCTATCAGATAAACATTACTGGGTGCCTAGTAGCTAAACAAGTTTTCTGTAGCCATTTTGGCATGTGTATCTATATGTGAGTTAACTTGGTTTAATCTGCAGTGAAACTGTGCCGATCAACTCTGCAAAATGGTTGTTAAGGCTAAATGCCTGTCGTCTGCTTAGGAAGGCGTACACTGTTTTGTTTGGTATATCAGTCTTCAATATGATATGTGGTGAACTTGATAAGCAACTGTATTTAGTAATTAATTTCTGAAACACTAAATAAATAATAGAAGTTATAAAGACCCTGTTCAGAGCTGCAGTCATGTTTGACTGGCTGAACATGATAGTTTTCCCAGGTTAAATCCATGTAAGTTTGGTTGTTGAATTCTTGGTAACTAGTGAAACAAAACACTGTGAATGTCAAGTTAAAAAATGAGTGCTATTGTGGTTGTCAACATACACATTCAGTATGTCCACTTTGTGCTAATATTTAAAGTTCTGTGTCTTCTCTATTAACATCCAAATACTAAATTAAGAGCAGAAAAGGAATGTCAGAACTCTTCATGTGTCCTTCATAAGTTGTATGACAGCCTAGGTTAAGTGAAGTGTGATAATCCCACTCTTGTTTTGGATAATGGAGAGCTTTAGTTTAGCGTTGGAGTGTGCTACAGTTTGTAGTGGACTTAAGGATAACACATAAATGTACAAATTCGTATCTGAAGTGAATTAAAGAAACAGGGGGGCTTAAAAAACATTGAAGAAACAGCGACCTCACTTACATGAGGTTCTCTTTGAACAGCTTGGAATTACAGGGAGCCTTTAACGTGGGATTCAATTTTTTACTCTCACTCTGAAAGGTCTTAGTGTTGCTACCATGTTGCGTATGGGCTGAAGTGTAAATGGGAATTTGGGTCGGAGTTGACTTGATAACCAAATGAGCAAGACACCAGGACAAAGTCCAGCAGTCAACACCAGATGTGATAAGTTGTAAAAAATGAGATGGATGGTACTTCTGATAAGTGGTAGCTTGGATGCTCCAAAAATGTTTAGAAATACATAAACAGGTACATAACTCTTTTCATTTGTCTGTGGGCTAATGGGTAGAACAAGGGCATCGATCTGCTAAATTCCCACTCTGGTAAGCTTGCAGGATATATACTGGAAAGAAAATGGATGATTTCTGATTCTTAAGGTTGTAGAAATCTGAGTTTCTTGAAGTGGTATTTATCTGAATTGGATTTACTAATTAATTCCATGCAAGGTAAAATGTGGTTCTGTCTTCTGGCCCATATTAAAATCAGTAGTTTCAATATGATGTCAATATGTGTATGAATAACAGTGCTTTAGAGTGGGTTTTTATATCTCTCTTTTAAAGACCAAACTCCAAATGCTACCTTCTCTTTGGAAGAAGAACGTGATTTTATGAAAAGTTGTATGGAAAATTGTTTTGTTGGGGGAGAAGAAATTGCAGAGCAGTCCTTCTGAAATGACTTCTAAAGCAAGTTTTATTGCTAGTATGTAATGCTGTTGGGGAAAAAAACCTCACTGAATAATGGGATATGACTTTTGTAGCTATTTTCTAACTTTTTAGTTGCCAAAACTGTTATCAGAGCATGAAAGAATTAGTATGAATCTTAAAAATTGCATTTGCTACTTTTTAGGTACGCAAACAAAATTTACGGTTTTGTGTAAAAGTAAGATGGGAAAAAAAATTGCATTTCACATCTTTTTTTGTTTGTTTTTCTTTCCCTTTTTATAATAGGGCTTTATTTGTCCTCTTTGTATGAAGTCTCATGGATCAGCTGAGGAGCTGTTCAAACACTATGAAGCAGTTCATAATTCTGGCATTGATTCAACTCATGGAGGGGAAAGTCATCTGTCACCGGAAAGGTGAAACAGTACTCATTTGTGCGTGTGCTTTTGTATCAGTGTTGAGCTGCTTCTGATTACACTGAAGGCTGTATTTATTTGAACACTTACTTATATAGTCAACTATTTAAACGTTCATGCCCTATTTTTCCAACTAGAATTAAAAAGCAGCTTGAAACTTACATTGTCTGATATGGATCTGAAAATAAATGAAAATCAGATAGACATGTTCATGATATTAATTAAGTCACCTGTTTCTGATGCAGCTGACAATGCAATATTACAGACCAGAATGATTTTTACAAGTGTGGCAGAAAAACTAAAGGTTCCTTCTAACTTCTGACATAGAGCTGAAATATCATCATCTGAGGGTGGGGGAGGACAAGGTAGGGTACTTACTGGGTAATTACAACATCAGTATTTGCCTAAATAGTTTCCCTTATTACCTAGTTATTTGCAAATCTGAGAAGTTTCTGTCTGTGCCTCTAATCTGCCTTATGTGTTTCAGAAACTCCATGCTGTTCTTTAGAAATCTTTTCTAATTTATTTTATTTAATTGTTTGGTCAAAACTGTATTGTTAAATATATCCCTAGGAAGCATATCAGGTCGTTTTATTTTTGAGAGCAGGAACTGATAACGTGAAACCTTCCCTGGAAATGTTTTACTATGTAGTCTACCTGTGTTGGTTTGGGAAGGTTTCTCTTGGAGGTAAAATTTATGTAAGTTTCCTTTTGCTTCCTGCTAGTTCTTTTTCTGTTCACTGCTCGTTTTGCACTGTTGTAAATAACAGTCCATGGTGACACTCCCCCAGACTCTTTCTCAGTTTTTACATAGGAGGGTCAGAGTGGGCAGCACAGAGGTACACATCACAACCCTGTGGCTTCTGCTGATGTTGGGAAGTAGACAGTTCAAATATTTTGTCACTAGCAGAAATGTGACCCAAAATGATAATTACATTGTAAGAAATACCTATATTTATGTAACTAACTCAAGAAAGGGTGTTTCTTTGGTGATAATAGAGTGTGGAAGGTGACATATTTCAGTTGTTTATCCAGATGCAGATCCGTATCTCCCCAGTATTGTGCAGAGCTGGCAAGCCAGTAGGAGCCAGCATGAGCAGAAGTCTTGTCTTCATGCGTGGATGGCTCCTTCCTTGTGGGTAGCTGCCTTCTCTGTCAGCTGCTGCGACAAAAGAAATCAGAATTAGGCCTTTATATAGGACCAAATGATGGGGTACTAGTGGAGTCATACTGGGTTTCTGATGTGCACATTTATTCAAGAATGAATATTTCTTCTTTGTCTGGTTTCAGCCTTTTTGGAGTATTACAACTTAGACCTGAGGTGATAGTTTAGTAGGATAATAGCATTCACATGGGGGAATTATTGGTCATAACTATATTGTTTATATAGTTTATGAAATATGTACTTTTTGTTTTTATGCTTGCAAGTTTCCAATGTCAACCAGATGTTGGTTGGTGAAATTTATTTTTTTTTTCCTGGCTCTTGACAGTTTAAGGACAAGTGGTTTTGTTTACTCTCACATAATTGGAAAAGTGGACAAGGTCAGGGAGTTTTAATGGAGTGAAGGGAATCTAGTGAGAGCCATTGTGTAACACATGAGCTATATTTTCCTATTAGTGTGGCATTCTTTAATGCTTCTCAGTTCTATGCTTTCTTGAGAAAACTCTCATTCAACATAAGCATGTTTTTCCAAGACTTGGAATTCCATATTAAATATTGCAACCTGCAGCAGGGAGCCACTCCATTAGCTCTCAATGAGTGAAGCTTATGTGTAATTCATAGGACCAAGACTGGGAGCGAAATTCCCTATTTAGTCAATAGGGAAAGTTAGGTAGTATGAATTACATAGTGTCCTCTTCCTCCCCCTCCCCAATAAACTACCATGATTAAGTGCCAAGAGTAACTCGTGTAATTCCCCCCAGTGCAATTCAGCAAGGCCATCAGTACTCAATCATAGGATAGAGGCACTAGTGGGGAACAGAGTGGAGCATAAGGAAAAGGTAGTAGGGATTTGCTGGATGGAAGACTCAGATGTGCTGAGAGGAGGAAGGGATTGTAACACTCCTAGCAGAAAAGAAGGTTTGGTGAGGATTTGGATGACAGGAAGAAAAGCAAAGTTATATCTGTAGTGATCCCTGACACTAATTATCACCCATTTATTTTCCACTGCTCAGTTAAACTGAATTTAGGTTTCATCTTAAAACTGTCAAGCAAAGTCTTGTGGGAGATATCAAGGCAACTTCTGTAGAAGAATCCTCATATTACAAACTCTTTCTTTCCCTTCTCCTCCCCTCCTACTTCCCCTCTACTACAAACTAGTTTTATATGACTCAAACCCTTTAATCTACTGCAAAGACCAGAGCATTTAAATGCTTTCGTATTGCAGTTCTGGTATATATTCAGCCTGATTTCAATATAGTTAACTGTTTCACTTTCCTGAGACATTATTTATAATCTTAGATGTGAATATTATCTGATTCACTTATTCGTACTGGTAAGAAAGCTGCTCCCTCTTCTCCACCCACAACCAGTGTATGGGTTTTGGATTACAGCTACACCTGCCTCAGTAAAGTTGTATTTGTAAACCTCTAGTGAATGTATCACACTGGCAGAATAATATGTACATAACAAAATTTTCTTCTGGAAAAAATAAATCTCCCAATATCCCATGTTTGTTTTGTTGTTAAAATTGGTCTGCCTTGGAGTTCTTGCTCTACTGGTTCAAGTGCATGCGTTTCACTTGCTATTTGATGATCCTGACTTGCTGTTAATAGGCTGATGTGGATTGAATCTATTTGTTACCAGTTTAGCTAAGAAATAGCTTGCTTTTGGTGTTTTTTTCCTCCTAAGTATGAGATAACTTAAAAGAACATCTGTGGAGGAGGGGTAATGCAACACAGCAGCAATAAATTTGTGTGATATAAAACTGAGAGAATTTGTTGGCACTGGCACCAACATGTTCTGTATGTTGCCACTGTGCAAAAAATAAGGAGTATTTTTTCATTATATTAATGGCACTTGTATTCTGGATTTGGAGTGGCTGTATCTCAGTAATGCATTATCCTTATATGTGTCATTGTGCAATTCTGTAAGGAGACTTGTGATTTTGAAGGGTGCTGTGTGAATCAATTAGTAACAGTTGTAGCCATGGATCTTGTGTTCTTGCATGGCTGGAGGCTTGAGTATGAAATTTGAGAATTTAAAATTCTTGGGCTTTAAGTATTCAGACCATTAAATAAATGTGTCTGCCGGGCATACCAAATTACCATGTGGATGAAAAATTACATAACTGCATATTTTAGAAGGGGTAAGACAGCATGTTGTCACTTACCAATATTTCTTTACATGATACGGGAAGTAAAGGAGAATAAATCTGTCCTTTTTGTAAAGAGGCATGCAAAACCGTTAAATGTTCCAATGCACAGCTTTGTTACTCTGAACTCATGTGGCTGAACTGATGCACTGATTTGGATTTACATTCTGTTTTCATGAGACCTTTTTTGTATCTTTATCCAGTTAATATGTTTAGCATTTTTCAAGTGATATGCAAAGTGATATTAGTCTGGTTTGTTCCAAGTTTCAAAAAAATCTAAAAATACCTATTCATAATTATGTAAGTTATATTTAGGTGGTACATGGCTATCAGTCCAGTTACTTAACACACATTATAACCTGTATGTAATTGACAAAATATAACCACTTTGTATTCATTTTCTCCACTCTGTGGATATATTTATTCAGAGATGAAGTATCACTGCTCCGACAAGAAGTCCAAGACTTGCAAGCTTCGCTGAAGGTTGGAAATGTATTTTACTTGCACTTGGTTCTTTGTTTCAAATTGCAAAGTGTCCCACTGTCCTAAGCAACCGAATTTATAGTTCTCTCTTCCCATCTTCTTTTTTTTGTTTTTGTTGTTATATTCCCCCCCCCAGGAGGAGAGGTGGTATTCAGAAGAGCTGAAGAAAGAACTAGAGAAATTGCAGGGGCAGCGGCAGCAAGTAATTGCTTTAAAATACTTGAAGCAGGTTTATCATCAGCATTGACATTGAAGATTAATACCATTTTTGTAAGGCACGTGGCCTGATTTAGTTAGTTCTGTAATTTAAATATTGACATGTTCTTGGTAAAACAAAGCTAGTTATCTCTCCACAACGTAACTGTATTTATAAATGTGAAGAACAAAGTCAGAATAGGTAATGATTCCTCCATGCTACTCACTACAAATTCAGTTCAGACTTCTCCTTCTGTTAGGCTTATTGAGAACTTAGATTATTAAATAAAATAAATTGAATGTGGTGTTTCATCGTTTATGAGAAAGGGCAGTGAAATCTTTCTTGTAAGAACTTTTGGAAAACAGCAGTGGGATTTTATAGGTATCCAGATGAGCTCAATAAACAAGGCAAGACAAACTGTGGTCTGTTGTGCCCTAAAGGAAGCTCTCACTTCTTTTATTACTATGAGCTATTTAGATACTGGATAGTTACAAACCTCAGAAATTGCTTTCTGACTGAATACCTTCTTAGAATGTACTTAAAGATATCTGTAACCTCTGTTTTTAGGGCAGATTTCTATAATGAGGAAAGGGAGGGGGAGGGGATTGTTACTGGAATTTTGCAAGTGGAAACCTTAATAGTGTAGTGATATACGAAATGAAAAGTCTTTTCCAGTCTTCCAGATATAACTGTTTAAAATCAGGTATTTTTATACTGCTGTGCAGTATTTGAGCACAGAAGTGCTTTCCCTGTCTTTTCCAAAAACTGGATGAACTTTGGAAGTAGTAGTTTTTATTCTTACTGTCTAATGGTGCATTTATTCTGTTTTCTTAAGGATTCTAAGTCTGATGGATTGACAACAGCTACATCTACAGGTGGCTAACATTTTATTATATTAACTTCTGCACTGTTTTGCAATTTCTTTTGGTGTAACTTAGGTATAATAGCACTTTTGGTACATTAAAGAGCTAGAAAGCTGTAATGGTACAATTACCAGCAAAAAAAAAGTTCACTGTAAGAGCTATCAAGAGCTATCTATCTTAAGCAGTAGTCTGGGGAAATGTTCCAGACGCTCAGGGTTTGAAACTTCTAAAAGCAAGGCAAGAGTTCTCCTGACTCTGACAGCAGTACTTGTGAGTCATTTTGAACAGCTTTTTAATCACTATATATTCAAGCAATCAGATATTTAAACCATAGCATTTGTCAGGAGTGGTTTTGTTTAGTGTTTTTCTTACTCATTACTATCAAAGAAAACAATTAAATTTGTTTTTATTTTGCAGACCACTAATTTTTGCTCTACGTTTTTCTCCATGGGGCACTCATAGAATAACGTTTTCCCTATGTGTACATAAACTATTTGACCGATATTGATTAAAACTTTTAAGCACAATTCAGGGCTTGGAATTCAGCAGCATGTTGCAGTGATCTGAAGGGCTGTTTGTGACCAGTGAAAACCAATATGTACTTAATCCTGCAGAGCACTCAACTAGTGACAGGTTCCAGCATCATGCTTGTAGATATTTAACTTCAGTAAAGTTGTTCACTTTGCTAAGTTGATTGGACGTTAAGGGATTTTGGATTACATATTTACCTGTTGTGGTTAGTCATGGGCATGAGGAACTGTATTGTCCTTCCTAACTCTTCTAGAAAATAATACTGTTCTTTTTATGGAAATAGAATCATTAGAACGGCAACTAGAAGAGATCCAAGTAGAAAATTTTAACATTAAGCAAATGAAAGACTTATTTGAGCAAAAAGCGGCACAACTGGCCACTGAAATTGTGGGTAAGTACATTAATATCAGGTCTGATTCTGTCCTTTACTTGTGCAACTTGTGCAAGGGATTTATTCAACTTCCTTCTTACTAGATCTTAAATCAAAGTATGATGAAGAAATCAGCCTTCGGGAAGGTGCAGAACAGAAAGTAACAAACCTGAGACAAGAACTGCAGAAAGAGAGAAGTACAGTGGAAGACTTAAAGACAGAGCTGGTATTCACATCATATTAATGTTTTTTTATTTTCAAGTCAAGGGAGGGGTATACTTAAATGCTTGTAAACACAGTTTTAAAGCAGTCAAACTCTGTTGTACTAGGATATGTCTGCTTGTGGTCTAAAAAAGTTCAGAACACCATTGTTTCTGATCTGTTTCACTGATCTACATTTTCAGTGTTTTTCTAGTGAGAAACTATATATTTTTTCTGTCATATTTTAGAATTTACCCTTCATTATATTATAGTCTGCTTGTCTGATCATAGAATCATGGAATCATAGAATCATAGAATCAAATGGGTTGGAAAAGACCTCTGAGATCAAGTCCAACCCTTGATCCAACCCCACTGTGGTTACTAGACCATGGCACTAAGTACCACACCCAGTCTCATCTTAAAAACCTCCAGGGATGGTGAATTCACCACCTCCCTGGGCAGCCCATTCCAATGTCTGATTACCCTCTCTGTAAAATATTTCTTCCTAATATCCAACCTAAACCTCCCCTGGCACAGCTTAAGACTGTGATGCTCTACTGTTTAGCATTTTTGCAGGGTATTACGCATATAGGTGTGCTGTGCAGGCCTGTACGTGGAGCACGGTATTGCTGACTTCCAAATCTTTAGATCACCCTTTTTCCATGAGGTTATGCTTTGGCTGTCCTTGGACAGCTGCATTTGTAAGAAGTGCTCAGAGAGGTGTTTTGTGACATGGTGGCTGAAAGACTGGCAGCTGTCATCATCATGCCTATGTTAATCTTGTCCCTCTTGTGCTTGGCTGATAGTACTGATGTGTGTGTATTGTAGGATTTTGGCTCCTGTTGACTTTTATATACAGCCATGGCTCCAGGGAGCAATCCCGGTGACTCAGCAAGTTGGGCCACTTCTAAACAAGTAGTGAAAGGAAGTTCCTAGTTTCACCCACTAAGCTACTGCTTAGACTCTGGAGGACAGTAGGACTTGTTTATCCCCTTCTTTCCTGTAGCTGAGTGCCCTGAAGGGCTTCTTGGCCATTCCCAGATGCTGGACCTATCCATTCCTCTCTGTTCAGTTGTTTCCTGTCCTCCCTTTTCCTTCTGCATTCTTATCCTTTTCCTGTACCTTTTCTCTTCTAGAGATGCCAGTACTCCTTTTCTCTGCTTTCTTCAGTGCTCATAGTTGCCTTCCGTCTCCTTTCCCTCCATAGCACTTCATGTTGAGGGATGTTATGGTGCTTTAGATGCAATTACCAACAGATTTTACCTGTGGGTTTGGTATGAGGCATATCTGATGGTGTCTTCAAGACATTTCCTTCAGCTACCCTTTTGTTTTCTGTTCTTGTGATTTTCTGAAACAGTTCTGGAAGATAAGGCAGTATCCTGTATCTAACCATCTACATACATAAAAATTACAGAAATTTAATCTTTGGGACATTTTTCTATTTGTCAGATTTGGTTGAAATCAATCAAAAAGTTCAAAGTTTAGCAGGCAAAAACGGAAAACCAACCCTTAAGGTCCTGTTTCCTTTGGGGCTGATAAGTACTCCTCTGTGGTTTTGTTCTGGGGGGGGTTTCTTATCTCTTTTTTTTCTTTTTTTTTTTTCCCCTCAGCCTAGCTGTAATACTTTGTATGTCATCTTGTCTATAAATTGATGATTTGATAGATTTTTAGAAATTACATTGACACTGGAAGCATGTCTGCCAACATTATGTTGCTCACTGCTATTCAACCTTTCAGCTACAAAGGCCTGGTGTGGAAGATGTGGCAGTTCTGAAAAAAGAGCTGGTACAAGTTCAGACGTTGATGGATAGAATGACTCTGGAACGTGAAAGAGAATCTGAAAAACTGAAAGATGAGTGCAAGCACTTGCAGGCAGAGCAGGCTAACTCAGAGGTAATAATCATACCTAAAGATGTGTGTTCTAGCTTTATCATGATTATCATATGAAAATGGAATATATTGCTTAATCATTATGAAAAACTCTTTTTCTTAATTGAATCTTCTCATTTATCTAATAGACAGTAAATTGCATAATTCTGTCAATATTTAATCTCCAAAAGCCCTCATGCTTTTTATTGCAAAACCTTTTTTTGGCATAAAATGTTATTACAAGATCCCAATAGCAATGGAAGAAACCCAGTGGAACTGTGTTCTTTCTGCAGGGAGAGAGAAATAGAGCAATACCTGTGTGATTCAAAGGCTTGTTTCTCTTACTGAGATACATGCAGATAAAAACAGTTGTTACTGAAAATGGTGAGTTTGGTTAATGTTTGAGTTGATGTGCCTGCAAATGAATGCGAGGCTGTTAAAATACATTAAAAAAAGATTAACACAAGATGGATGATAATTTCAATATGCTTATAGGATGTATGTAATTCTTGAACTTACACAAGATTTAAACATCTCAGTGGATATTGTAAACTGATTTTCATTCTTTTTTCCTTGTTTTTCCTTTCAGAGGGGAGGCCTTTTTACACCTATTATTTAATGGAGGAATATTTTTGTGTGTAAGGGAAAAATTTGTTGTGTGCACATATACCCCCGCCTACCTCTCTGACAGATGTAATGTCAAGAAATCCTAATAAACATACAGTATCACAAAATAGGCTTTTATCTAACCTATAATTTATTCTATTTAGGAGTTGCTAAATCCATACCTCTCTTGCTAGGTGTTGTTGCACCTCACTGGTGGGTTGGTTGATACAGTTTTACTGGTGGATGACTTGACAGTGTTACAATCTTCACAGAAGACTGTCAGCTGTGTTTGAGACCTTTTAATTTTGCCCCCTAGCTCTTCTGTTGTCCCCTACCAATGCAGCAATGCCAGCAAAACTTGTCAGTGCAGAGCTGTGGTCCCTCTTAAAATGGGGTCCTTGCAAAATTCTCCAGCTTACATGCAGGAATGCCTAGGGTTTCTCTAGGACTCCTAGTATTCTCTGTCCTGTTGAGATTTGTGGATATGAAGAATTTCTGATGTACTTTATTCTGGGGTTTCATGTGCCCTAGATTTCAGAACTGAAGTTTTAACTTTTTATTTCTTCATTTGCACTGTAGAGCTTTAGAGAAATATTGCTGGGTATTATTCCAAACTCTTTCTGTCTCACCCCCCAACAGGTATGTTTAGCTCCAGGAATTATACAGTTTGCACAGTATGTACAATACAGTATGTACAATATGTACAGTATTGTACTAAACATGAATCTACCATTGTTTTCAAGTTAAAATTATGTATGCCAAGCGCTTCATCAGATGTTAAAAAGGAATATCAAGTTGGCATTATGAATGTAATGTAGTATGTGGCCATGTAAGTTGCTGCATAATTGTGATTTGGTTTTAACTGTGAGATCCCACAACTATGCTGCAGAATTCAAGTTTCATTTCAGAATACTGTCTTTTTAGTCTTTTTGTAGTTTTGGATATTTAGTTTTCATGCGAAGACAAAATGACATGGGCATAACAAAAACCTTTCATCTTAAAAACATTTTCACAGAAGCATGAATTACTCCTGTTCCTCCAAATTAGGTATATTTAAGTTTTGACATAAACAGCCATTTTAAAATGTAGCTATCAAGTGCAACCTTTAACACGAAAAAAGACAAGAAGGCTTTTTCAGTCCCCTGGAAGTATAACAGCAGATGGGGGAGAAGGCTGTGGGATGCCCCTAGCTGTTATGATGTATCATATAAGAAGTCTTAGATGTATGGAAGGATTATAAACTACATTGCAGCAGTTATGATAGTATCATATAGCTGTGTAGTATCATCAGAATGTAAGGTGAACCAGAGAAGACCAAGTTGCTATGTGGGATAACATGGTAAGCGGTGGCAGTCTGGTTCTTCTCAGAAGTGTTATTGTCTGCTTAATTTCAGCATATGGTGACAATAGCCTAAGACATGTTCAAAATAAATGTCAATGTAAAGTGACAGGTTAGACTTTTTAAGAAAATAAAAATTACTCAAAGTCATAGTAGTGAAAACTTTTCTACTTTTCTTAAAATGTCCCGCACACAGCTGGGTGAACACATCATATGGGGGAGCAATTGTCTCATGGGTCGAGCACAGAGGGTAACAGTGAATGGGGGTGACATCAGACTGGCGGCCTGTCACTAGTGAGGTTCCACAGGGCTCTATCTTGTGCCCAGTGCTCTTCATCATCTTCATGAATGACTTGGATGCCAGACTGCAATGGATACTAAGCAGGTTTGGAGACAATACAAAACTGAGAGGAGCTGCTGACTCCCTCAAAGGCAGGGAGGCCCTGCAAAGAGACCTCGACAAATTAGAGGACTGGGCAATCACCATATGAAATTCAACAAGGGGAAGCGCTGGATTCTGCACCTGGGATGGGGCAACCCCAAATGTACGTACAGACTGGGGAATGAGATGCTGGAAAGTAGTGCCACGGAAAGGGACCTTGGCGTCCTGGTCAACAGCAAGTTGAATCTGAGTCAGCAGTGCCCTGGCAGCCAGGAGGGCACTGGCACCCTGGAAGCCAGCCGTGTCCTGGGGGGCATCAGGCAAAGCATTGCCAGCTGGTTAAGGGAGGGGATTGTCCCACTCTGCTCTGCACTGATGTGGCCTCACCTTGAATATTGTGTGCAGTTTTGGGCATTGCAATGTAAGAAAGATATTAAGCTCTTAGAGAGTGTCCAAAGGAGGTCAGTGAAGATGGTGAAGGGCCTTGAGGGGAAGCTGTATGAGGAGTGGCTGAGGCCACTTGGTCTGTTCAGCCTGGAGAAGAGGAGACTTGAGGGGAGACCTCATTGCAGTCTACAACTTCCTTGTGAGGGGAAGAGGAGGGGCAGGCACTGATCTCTTCTTGTTGGTTTCCAGCCCCCCCTCCCCTAAGCAAAGACATTAGAAACACCTGAATATTTTAAAATAAAGTTGAAGAAGTGTGTCTACTAAAAGCTTTTGTGACTGCTTATTTCCATCTTTCATAAGCCATTTTATTTTTTCTGCTTTCTAGTGCAGACACTTAAGGTAAATTTCTTTGGAAAGCATTTTATTCTTGTCACAGATTTCTGTTTTATCAAGATAATTTCAGGACATTGTTAAACAGAAGAATTCCTGATTTTTTTATTGGTTCATTAATCATACAGACACACCAACAAGACAGTATCAGGAATGAATATTTATCTAGGATGTATTCCCGTGTTAAGAATGGAATGTGGGAGGGACTTAATGAATTGTGAAAGAGAAATGAATCTTTATGCATATAAATTATGATTCTAGTTGGAAAGGCTGCAGTGATGTCCTTCATAAACTTCTGCATGTTTTCTGAATTATATTCTCTTGGTATGAAATATCTATACTCTGTTTTTTGATAACATCCTGGAATGTTTATCTGACAAAGACAGATCCTAGGGTGTGTTTTAACTAACATCTCTGTTACGAAACAGTTTTGTAAATCACAGCATTACAGAAAGTCAATTAATTACTATATGTAGTCATATAATATGTTCATATGTTCTCTTTGGTGTTCCTTTTTCTGTAAGAAGGTTGTAAATAGTATTTGTGTTGTCTTCTGTTCTGCTTTAGTTCATTCTTGAATTCCATATTTGTGGTGAAATCTGTGGTTACAAGAACAATAGGAAGAAAAACTTATTTAAAAAGGTCACTATTATATAGTGTATTTGAAATGACTGCACTAATACACAGCATGCTTTAGGGCAGCCATGCCCTAAAGTGCTTTTCTTGTTTTCTTCCATTACTGTATTCAAATACTGTGCAGTCATTGATATATTGTTTTGTACTAGTCCTGATAAATGGCATAGTATTGTTCCTCTGATTATGCTGACCTGCAGTGTTGATCTGTCCAAAAGTCACACACCAAGTTTGCATCAAATGTCAGACTTGCTTCTAGTGCCTTTTCCAGTACATTACCCTTACCAGGGCAGCCAAGATTTTGGCCTGGTAACTGCAATGACTTGGAGAAGTTTCACCTTGAGCTGGTAATGATAAATGGATAATCTGTTACAATTTTCATCAGTTTTGAGCTCAACCTGGCATTTGCTGTTGGACTGGATCAGGTTTTTGTCTTCTGAAATGGGAAATGATTTGAATAAATCTCAGCTGGGAAATTATGCTCAATGGTACTTCTATAGCTGATGGTGCTCTGAGATTAGTTTACAGGTGACTTTTTTCTTAAGCTGTTTATTTGTATACAAGAAGCTTTTTATTTTGCTACCACACATCTCTCTTTTGTTGGATTATGCATGCAAAGCTTTGTTTTAAATGTGGATTTTTCTGTTTGTCTGTTCAGGCTACCATTAACCAGTTAAGAGCTGAACTTGCCAAAGGACCTCAAGAGGTGGCTGTGTATGTTCAGGAGCTGCAAAAACTTCAAAGTTCAGTCAAAGAGCTAGAACAGAAAAACCAGGTGAGAATGCTGTTATTTCCTATGCTTGTCAGCTCACATTAAAATGGAAACACATCACACATTGTCTTGGGAAGCGCTGAAGACTAACTTTGCTTCGTGATGCTGCAGAAGTTGAGAATTCCTTTTCCGTTTTGCTTAACATGAGGAATACCATAACATGCTATATATGCAAATGCTATATTTTAATGGTCTTCATATGGTACAACTGAAGTCCTTTGGGTTGTTATGGTTGCAGATTTCTAATTGCAGTTTGTGCTTACATATCATTAAGCTGTCTGTATTGCCATCTCACACATTAAAAGAAAAAAGTAGTACCCTGTGAAATACTACATTTGCCTAAAAATCATAATTTGAAAGATATTTTGAGCTCTCTTCGTTGGTTTTCCAGTGTCTTAACTTTTAGGCCGTACTCATGTCATGTTTTTCTGGCTGTTTATCAGAGTTGTAAGTGATAGAAAATGCAAATAAACTCCAGAAACTTCTTAGCTTATAAATATTTCTTGAGAATTGTTATCAGAGCTCTTTGAGCTTGCTGTATTTTGTATCTGCATTTGTAAGTCATGTATTGTGGGGTAATAAAGGTAAGGGAGGAAAGAAGGCAAGGACAAAGATGTATGCTGCTTTTTGTTGCATGGATATGTAACATTATGTATGAACACATTACATACATGTATTTACCAGCAACCTTTTCAGTCTTGGAAAACAGGAAAGGACAGGGACCAAACAGACTGTATTTAATGTAATCTAATATTAAAGTAATATTTGCAAAGAATATTAGAAGATGCAATTAAAATCTGGTGAATGAAACTGCCTTTAGTAGGATGCCTCTTTGTTTGGCTCACTAAATCAGGGGTGGAACTGAGCTGAGGAGAATTGTCATGCTGTAATTTTCCACAGACCAGCAACAATGAATCAAGCTTTTGGCAGAATTATTGCTATACAGTATAGAGCCCTTTCCTGAGTATATTACTATTTCATTAGCAATGTGGAGTGAAACAGATTGATGCATAAGATAATCACACTTTAGAAGAAAGTCCTCTGCTATGTCAGGTTAATGACAAACACCACTTGAGGAAAACAAAGTTTTAGTGAGCTACTTTTCCTCTTCTCAGATTCAGTGACTCAAAGCAGCTTACAGCTATCTCTTTATGCAGTTTTTTGAAAGATGGTATCCGTAAGAATGATGTGCTAGCTAAGGAATCTTGGCCCTGGAGGAGTTATACCTAGAATTGGAAAAGGTAATATTAGCTTTCAATAAGAGAAATTGCTTCCACTTTGAACAGTTTGACATCCTTGAAGAAGCTGTCAGGGAGGAAGGAGGAGCCATTAATTCAGGATAGAATATATGTACAATAGAATATAATATATTTGATATATACATCCATTTATAATCCAATTGCAATGTGGGAAGATATTTCTGTGTGTTGACGCAGAGTTTATCAAGCTCATGTACAACCTCAAGCAAGCAAGCTTTTTCTTATATTTTCAGGAGCTATACTGAGAAGAACAGGTGACAAGTATATAAGAGCAGTTCTCTGACACCAGGAACTCCCTTTTCTTCATTTTTAAAGCACTGTAATTATGGAGCTTGGCTTGCCTTGCAGAGGCCAGTAAGGGCCTGTAGCCCGGAAGAGACCTAATGTGTAAAACCAGCATAACGCCTGAAGTATAAGACTTGCTGTAATTCTAAACCCATTGCATGGTTGCTTTTTTGGTTTGGTGATTTTTGGTTTTTGTGTGGTTTTTTTTCTTTTTGGAACGATTGTGATGCGTAATTTACAGGGAAAATGCACAGTTTACATAGTTTCTAACCTGTTGATGTAACTATTTTGAAATCCGATCAGTGGTCACGGAGTTTGTTCTTTGATGCCTGGCCACTCTCACTACTAACATGTATTATGTATAACTTTCTAAGGACCATTTATAAAAGAAGGGATCAGTGTGGTGTTTCCCTTGTATCTTGTGAGCTTTGAAGGCTCAGGATTCTTTGTTGAGTGCTGTAATATACTGTCGTTCCCTGTTTCTTTTCTGTGGAAATCGATGCTCAGGGAAGAGAGGTGGCTTGTGTGTGCTTACCTTAGCTCTAATTTACCCAGCTGTGATGAAAAAGGTTCTGTGATGTGTTGGTATTTCAGGAACACTACTCACTACAAATGTTAATAATCCTGCCTGGTCATTTCTCTTTAATGAAAAAGGGAATTGCAGCTTTATTTTATATTCTGAGGGTGAAATATATTTTAAAAGCAGTGGAAGCCTTGCCACTGTCTTCAGGAGAGTAAAGATGGATGAAATCTGTATGATTTTTTGTGCTCTATTCCTGCATTTTTAGGTATGCATATATAAAAATTGCTTACCTTGCAACAAGTCTTATTTTTCAAGAAAATTTCAAAATAAACTTCTTCAGGGCTAGAATTCAATAGCCAGACTTTATTCTTGAGCCAGAATTTTTTTCTAAGTTGTATGCTTTAGAAAGTTGTGGTGAATTTTTTGGTGGTTTTTTTGTTTGTTTTGGTTTTTTGTTTGTTTTGTTTTGGGTTTACTTTGTTTGTTTGTTTTTCTTTTATTACCATAGGGCAGTAATTATATTTCTTCTTACATAGTTTGCTGGACTGATAGAGTTGTCTCTTGCAAGATGGCTTGTTTTCTAACTTTTTAAAAATAAATTCTTTTATCTTGATTGTAAAATAGAAGTGTCTGTATATGATTTATAACAACCAATATCATTACAATTTCCTGAAATATGTAAGGAACAAAACTGTTTCACTTACATGAATATTTTGCACTTTTTTTTTTCCTGGCAAAACAGAGTTTGTGCCTGTATACTGTGCAGAAGTGTGCTTTTAAGATGCCAAGCATAGCTAGAATTGCAGCACTAACTGTTTTATCTTTGGAACAGTGTTATTCCAAAGCTGGAGAACTGTTCAAAGTATTGATACATAAGACTGACCTCAGTGTTTGCATTTTTTTCAGGCTGACATGCTATAATTGTTCTTTATTTTTCTGTATTTTAATTGAAAGAGAACTGGAGAATATAGTAGTCACTGAAACTGAAAGAAGAACACCAGACTTTAAAAAAGTTGTGCGTACTATTTCAGCTTTTACCCAAGAAAATCCAGTTGTAATAACCTTAATTTGAAGATTCAGGGAAAGCAAATTAGTCTTCAGGATACAGAAATAGTTTGAGTGGTGTTCTCAGTTAGAGGAAGTGAATTTACGTGAGAGTATGAAAAACACTCTTTCCAGTCGAAACTGTGTGCTGCGTGGACTCCAGAAATAACTTGTGTAATACAAGATAGAGGTCAATATTTTATTTAATAATGTTTTTGAGCAAGTTCTTCACTGTTCAGCATCAACACTTAAAAAGAAATTTGAATAGTGCATTGAATAGCTGCAAGCAGAATTGTACTTGAATTGCTGTGTAACTCTCTTCTCTTCATAGAGTCTGACTGAGAAGCTGCTGAAGAAAGAACAGGACTACACCCAGCTAGAAGAAAAGCATAATGAAGTATCTGTGAGTAAGAAGAACGTGCAGGCAAGTTTTCACCAGAAGGACCTTGACTGCCAACAGCTTCAGGCAAAGCTGTCTGCATCTGAAGCCTCGGTACAGAGATTACAGGCAGAGCTAGGTGAGAAGGGGGAAGCAAGCCAAAAACTTAAAGAAGAGTTGTCCGAAGTAGAGACAAAGTACCAACATCTCAAGGCAGAATGTAAACAGCTCCAGCAGCAGAGGGAGGAAAAAGAGCAGCATGGCCTGCAACTCCAAAGTGAGCTCAGTCAGGTAATGTTCTCTAAGCCTCCTAGACCGTCCTATTCAAATGATTCCTTAAACCATCCCATCAGGGTTTTTTTAAACTACATACATTTTTCTTAAGCACACACAGTTGGATTTCCTTATTTTAAGGAGAGTAATTAACCAGTACTTGTATTTGAATAAATATAAAGCTAGCTGGTATTTTAATAAATATAAAACGTTCTTTCTAACATTGCAGAAAATGAAATACAATTGCCTCTTCCCTTTAGAGAAGTAAAGAAAAGAACAGGCAAAAAGAAGAGGCTGTGATAAGAGTGCAGAAATTCTTTGGTATTTGTTTGATATTGTGTCTGAATCTTTTTAGGAGGACCAGATTCTTCTCAGGAGCAAATGAGGATAGTTGTAGCCCCTGTGTCATAGTCAAACTCAGCAAGAGCCACAGTTATAATCACCTTTCAGCACTTTTTTGTCTGGGAAGGCTAATGTCATTTTTGTCTCTCTGTATTATAATTCCCCTGAAAGGGAAATATCTTACTAATTCTGTTCTATCTGGAACTCTTCTTAAAACTATATGATTTCGATTTTAAAGATTTTAAGGTTGAATGAGCATAAACTTTGTAGCTTATTTCCCATGTTTTGATTTGACTTTTTTTTTTTACATTAATGGAAAAAGGCTTTAGCTCTTCTGAGACAGGGTTTTTTGTTCACTCTTCTTGTTTTAGAGTGTTAAATGAACTCTTCTTTCATACTGCAGCTTTTCTGCTTGTCTTTTTTGGTTGATGCATTCCCTGAAATAAATGAAGTATTGTCAAATGAGAGGGAGGGCAACCCAGGATACTGAGTTTGCATGACAAATATGGTAACAGATAAATTCTAAGAAGGCAGCAAGGTTAGTTATTCTGGTTGAGAAGGGTAACTGAAGCAATAATGAATTAAGGTTATGAGAAAATAAAATTCAGGTACAGTAACGGTTTCATTTCTAGTAGTAATTTACTACTCTATAGGAAGTTTGAGAAAAGTGAGTCTTTTTTTTACTAGACTGATTGGAACTGAACAGTGCTTGATTGGCTTTAAGACTGAGTAGTGAATATAGCAGGAAATACTTAGTGTGAAAAGCTAGGGTAATGTGAAGTCTTGATACTGCTTCCTTAGTGTGTCTCCACAAACAATTTCTCTTTATGTTGCTGATAGCTGTGAGAGCACTCAGAGCATACATCCCCACAAGCAGAACCTATTGTTCTGCTGGGTCCAATGACTTATAGAAGCAACACTTTGATATATCATGGAGCACGGAGAAACTTGAGGCCAATTGAATTCAGTTTAATCTAGTTTATCTTTTTGGGGGAGTAATGTATTAGACTGGGGAAATCCTGTCCAGTCCTAAGATGGAAGAAGTAATATCATTTTTGTTAGTATGACGTACTTCATTTTAATCTCCTTAAAGCTTATTTATTTTAAAGAGAGTATTACTAATTTTCAACCCTTTGTCAAGTTGAAATATATTAAGTTGCAAGCTCTGTGTGTATAGTTTATCTTGGAAGAACTGTGACTTAGCAAAACTTTGTTTATGTATATATTACATCCCCAGAGTGACTATCCTTCTCCCATCAGTCTTCTGTCAGGACAAGGGGAGATAATTATATTAGTTATCTGTTAGGAATCTGCACTTGGTAAAACTGGCTCAGTCTGCCTAGGCAACATGTATGACACTTAAGAAACATAGCCAAGAAGTTGAGCTGAAATCTGGCTTCAGCCTGAGAGGGCGTTTTCAGGAAGAATTTTTGGGGTGGCAAAATCAAGGAGGAGGAAGGTGAGCAAAACATTGCTGAATGAATTGCTATGAAATGATATGGAGACATGACAGATCCTCTGGTGATACCATTGGGAAGGAAGACAGTCTTAAGTAAGAACAAGCTACTGGACCTCAGGATGTGTTTTAGAATTATATAGTAAAAGAACAGTGGAGGACAAAAAGCCTTTTGTACATGGTATAAAATGAAAGCCAAGCAGAAACATCTCTTCCTCTCTCTTCCTCCAAAGATGAGTTCAATTACTATTGTAATGAAAAGACTAAATTTCTCATATTTGTTCACTTAGTACTTCAGTGGAATTATCTTTTTATGCATGTAGTCCAATAGCTTACATTGACACAGTGAATTCTGCTTATGGTGGTATATGTATAATTGTTTAGTCAAACCACATTTTCAGAGAATCCTTGTCGTCTTCTCTAAATTCGTTTGCACAGGTGCATGTCTGGTTAAGTTTGTATATTTTAGAATCTGGGTGACATGGAGGAAGTGATCTTCACAATGGAAGGAAACTTCAGTGATAGTGTTGATTCCAACACAACAATAGGAAGAGGGTAACACAAGAAAGTATGGACTCCTTCAGTCCTGAAGAAATGCTAATTGTTATTAAATACTGTTGTTGTTGAGAAAATTTGAATCTAATTGATTGTATCTTTTAAAGTCTAAGTATTTTGTTCATGATTTTTTGCATTCTGTAGCATAGGTTAATCCTGGATTTTATGGTTCTGTTTACTTAATCTTAAAGTTCTTCAAAAATACTTAACCGTGCCTATAATAAAAGTAACTTGTGTAAAATATTGTTTGCTGATTTCCCCCTTTCCAAGTATTTTCTCCTGGTATTAACATAGCCATGAATAGTTACAATAGTTATTGTGTTGCACCCTTTCTTCAATAGATTTTTTTTATCTCCAGCTCTTGTTTGTATTTTTAGTGAGGAGAAAGTATTTATAATTTAGTGATTCCTGCAAAAAAAGACAAATGTTCTTGATTACTGGAGGAGAGATTATGGTCCTTTTCTTACCCTGTCCTCCTTCTTCTCCTACATCTTTCTTTACTGTGCAGTCATAGTTAACAATCAGCGTCTTGCACACATGTCAAACAGCTTTTCACTCACAATTTTTGTGGTTGTGGGCAGATAAATAATTTAGCTTAATTTTCTAAGAAAATAAGTCATGGACACATTTATTTCCCTGTCTCCACACCCTTTAACTTTTGCATTATTTGATAACTTGAACCAAATTTTAACAGATGACCCAAAGGACTTCAGCATTAGGTCCTTCAGTGTTAAATTCTTGAGGAAACAGGCAGCAGGAGAGAGGCTTATGTTCATGTCTCACCCCCCTTAATGCATGGGTGGAAGATACAATGGTACCGCAACCACTGTTCCTTTTTCTGCTCTTTTAGGCAGTCAGCTGTTCAGAAAGTGGTTGCTTGCAGTGATCAGTAAAATTGGGCTGCCTTTTGCTTCGATATTACTAGGGATTTGAGGAAAGCATGAGGAAGGTGTAGGGATATTGAAGGGAGGACCTGGAGAAGGTGAATGGTTTGAGGGGCTTAGACCTAAATTCATAGGGGAAACAAGCTTCGTTCATACTGATACCTGTGGAAAGTTCTTGCTGTGCTGCAAGGTCTGATCCATTCTCTGGTTTTGCATTGAGTTAAAAGGTCATTTGTGTGTCCATGAATGTGTTCGTGTAGAAATAGGCAGGAGGTAACTGAGGACCTATAGTGGCAGTTTCAAGTAGAATAAGCTGATTTTATGAAGAGAGCTTTTTAGAACAGTGAATTGTAAAAGGCCATCCTTGCACTTTGAAGATGGTGCAGTACTGCTTTTTGATGACTGAAAAAAATCACAAGACAGGTTTATGTGCAGCTCGAAAAGCACATCCCTCTACTTTTTGCTGCTGGAATTTACTGTACTATAAGCCATCACTTACTATATACCCTACATTGAGGGTTTGTGTATCTCTTCTCTGCAGAGAATGAATGCCACTGATGTAGCCAGGTCAAGCTAAAAATTACACTCTTACTGTTCTAGCAGAGCAGTATATTGTGGAAGGCAGTGGAGCAAGTAAAGGCATGGTGCTTCAGCCACTGAATCTACAAGAGTGAGTGTGTGAGATGGATAAGCTGAGATGGCTCTAAGCATCACTATTTTACATGATAGTCCTTATGCCTTTGAAGGATGACCCTCTTTGTGTTTCTGTTAAATCTCTGTAACTCCTTTTGAAGGGCTTCTGTAGATAAATGAGGGTGTTTCTGGGTCCTTCCAACCCACTTCTCTTAGTATTTGTTCATGCTTGTGCAGCTGATGCTGTTTCTTAACATGATTTGTGTATCTGAGGGGTATGAAATTCATACATGACTTCAGGAGCTCTTGTTTTACTCTGGGTTATGAAAACTTTGGTAAAAATCGCACAAAATGAGTCTAAAATACATCAGTGTTGTCTAAAGAATGATTGGAAAAGTGGATGACTCTTTTTTGCAGTTGCACAGTAAACTTCTGGAAACAGAGCGCCAGTTAGGGGAAGCGCATGGGCGGCTCAAGGAGCAGAGGCAGCTGTCCAGTGAGAAACTGATGGACAAAGAGCAGCAGGTGGCTGATCTACAATTAAAACTTTCTCGTGCTGAAGAGCAGGTAGGGGTTTTTATGCAGATTCTATAGTTTGTTCTGGTTTGGGTAGTATGTCTGTACACACAGTTGTGGTGATGTTGCAGTTTATAAAGTTTGTCCTTGTGGGAATTTCATTTGACTAAATCTGTCAAAGTCTTGTGGTAAAATTATCAAAATATATTTAAATGCCACTTGTCTTTACAGATTTTTGTAAGGCTAAATGCTCATCAGATGCATTTGTGTTCATGGTGCTTAACAAAAGAACAAAAGTTGTGCACTTTGCACTCCTGAGCTCTGTCTATGGATGTTGTGAAAAAAATACTTAGGTGCACCTAAGCCCCTATGGGTAGCACTGTGTGTACATATTTTTGTGTGATAAAGCCCTACATGAAAAAAACTGAACATGGCACTGCAGGTCATTGATAGTTAATAATCTGTGTGGAGTGGATGGGTAGAAAATACTTGTTTTATTAATTTTTATTTGTTTTAATGAGTATCTTGTATATGTTGCTGATTTTCTGCCGACTGTATGGGGATTGGCCAAATATCTGAATGGTATGTTTTCAAAGCTTTAAAGCTTTTTTGTTGCTAATTTGCAAAGCCTTGACTAGTGTAGAGACTGCTAAACTGAAGTTGCTACTAAAACTGTCAATAATAGTAATAATAATGTTGTTTTACAGGTATCTGTAATATCAGTCATGTTACATCTTAACAACTATTGGAAAAAACATACTAAAAATTTCTTATGTTTTAGATTTTATGGGAGCTAAATTACATCTGATAGTTTTATAGTTCTCGCTTGTGATACAGAATCTCACCTATTAATAGTAATGAGCACTTTGATTAGATTTCGATTGTTTAACTATTATTACAGATTATTTTTATACAAATTTTCAAATATCCATGTTTACACTAAAATCTTCTAGAATTAGAATGAACATTGAGTAATACTGGCATACTGAATGGTGCTTTTTCCACTCATTAGTCTGGTTTGTTTGGTATTTGGTTTTGGTGTTTTTTCAGCTAAAGGAAAAAGCAGCAAATTCCACAGAATTGCAACATCAATTAGATAAGGCAAAACAACAGCACCAGGAACAGCAGACGCTTCAGCAAAATACAACAGCAAAACTACGAGAAGCCCAGGTAACATAATTATGTATCCTCATGTGAAAGTCTATTTCAGGATTTCGTTATTCTAAATACTTTTTCTCTGTAAAAGTGATTTGCATGAATTATGCTAGTTTCAATAATTTAACTTATAAATTTAGAACAGAACATACAGAAAGTGTTTAATAAATTTAACCAACATTTTATGCATTAGAACTAACTTTTAAGATCCTTATAATTAAAGAGGTTATTACGTGATTTTCTAGAATGATCTGGAGCAAGTACTACGACAAATTGGAGATAAGGACCAAAAAATTCAAAATCTTGAGGCTTTGCTTCAAAAAAGCAAGGAAAACATCTCTCTGCTAGAAAAGGAAAGAGAGGACTTATATGCAAAAATTCAAGCTGGTGAAGGAGAAACTGCAGTTCTTAACCAGCTACAAGAGAAAAACCATGCATTGCAAATACAGGTAAGAACTTCAAGACCTGTTTCTTTTCTTTCATTCTCATTATTGAGTCTTGTTTCCTTTTTTTTCCTATGTCATCAGATATGACACTAATCTTTTCTATACTGTTCTGTTTCTTTAATACTTACTTTAAAGATCTTACTGTAAATTTCACAGGACTTGTGTTTTGGTGACTTCCTTGCTATGAACACAGGGAAAGGAATTCCTAGATGTTTACTGTGTACATATGCTAGTAATATGCTATGCATATAGAAAAGTTGTTGGATATATATATACACATATACGTTTGTTTCACTTATTTTAAAAAGAGGTTTAATTCCTGCGTTCAACACCAAAATTCAGTTTAGTCTGCATCTGTTGTCTCTTTAGTATCTTGTTTTTGTTACAGTAAGGCCAAATTGACAATTCCCTTTTGCTTCTATTTTCAGCTGGTAACCTATTTAAACTCTTAATATAGCTTTACTGTGATAGTTCAGGAAAAGAAATGTGATAGCATTGAGTCTCCAGAGCCATAATAAGACACGCTAAAATTAATTTTTTACTTCTTTGGACATACTGTTCCAGCCTTCTCACATTTTTTTTCACTGCAGGTAACTCAGATGACAGAGAAGCTGAAGAATCAATCGGAAAGTCATAAACAAGCCCAAGAGAATTTGCATGAACAAGTGCAGGAACAAAAGGCACACTTAAGAGCTGCTCAAGATCGTGTGCTTTCCCTGGAAACAAACATCAGTGAACTAACCAGTCAGCTAAATGAAAGTAGAGAGAAAGTGTCACAACTTGATGTGCAGGTAATGGAACTCTCCATTTTCTGGTGATGTAAAATCCTGGTTGTGATATCTGTATTCTCTCCAGAGCATGTACAAAGCCATTTGGGAAAAATGGCATTTTTCTACTAAGAGATAAATGAAGTAGAATAAGGTAGATAAAATTGAAGGAAAACGAAAGTGGAATCATAAAATTTCATAATTGAGTTGAAAAATCTTTCATCAAGCATCACTCGTATTTGTAATGTTTGGCTGTTCAAAACCCTGCTCTTACCAGTCCTGGATTCTGTGCACCAAAGTGAAAAATCTGTCAAGTCACTGAGATCTTGGGGTTGCCTAAAATTTCCTATGCTGATGTCTTTTGTCAAAGACAGAACAAAAATTGTGGGCCACCTTGTTGCCAGTTTAATTTACTTAAATAAGGAAACTTCCTGTTATGGACTCAACATCGACTCTTCTACTACTAAGTGCTGTTTAAGCTACAAGCTGCTAATTATGTACAGCTATTTAAAGGATAAATAAGATTTGATCAGAAGTTCTTGCATCAGTACGCCTGGAGCAGCTACTGTTGTTGTTGGATTGATACACTACAGTGTTACTCAGTTTCTGAACAGACCTAGAAACTTCTGATGAAGCTTTGTGATGTTTTGATGGGCTTCAGCACACTATCTGAATTGTTTTTTCATTACATTCACATTAGAGCTAGAACTGAATTATCTGTGGACCATTGCAACTCTTTTTAAGGCAATGTGAGCTTTCTTAGTCTTCAGAGATGTAGCATTTATATTAGGGAGAAAAACAGTAAACCACAATTGCAGGTGACCCTGAATATTGCCACACTGCACCAACACCATTGATACCCACCTTCTAAATTTTGTTTGCTGGTGTTTTGAAAAGAGAAAGGTTGCTCCCTAACAGACAGGCAGGAACAGAAAAAGATACTATGCACATGGAAGCACATTTTCGTTGTTATTTATTCTTTTTCCTTTTAAAACTTCTGGGGGGCCTTAAATGTGCATGTAGTTGGAGGTTATCAAGGTATGCATGCGTATGAATACAGTACGTAAATCACATTGTTCCTTGTTAGTGGTAAAAATATTTTCCTACAATTGTACATAAGTGGAACTGCTGTGTTTTGTTTTGTTCTTTTTTTTCTTTGTCTGTTTTTTTTTGGCTCAAAGTAAGAACTCACTGTGACTTAAAATCCTGATACTTATCGAAATGTCTAAAATCTTTCTTCCTTTTTTTAACACTTAACACATGAAAACTGCTGATTTTATTATTAAACTTACTGATGACTGTAAACAAATTACAATGAGCTATGGTAAAAAAGGTGTTTTAGTGAAATACAATTTGTCTTTCAGGTAAAAGCAAAGACTGAATTGCTGCTTTCAGCAGAAGCATCAAAAGCTGCTCAAAGAGCGGATCTCCAGAACCATCTGGACACAGCTCAGCATGCACTGCAAGATAAGCAACAGGTTATAAGCAACATATAAAGTTTCTATGTTACCTTAAAAACTTAAGAATAGTCTGTTTACAAACTAAATAAACATGTGAATATGCATTTGGAAATGATAATTTAGGATATTTTAACCACATGCTATACATTCAGTTCTTTTTGCTGTAATCCAGACCAGATATATTTTGCAGTGCAAAGAATTTACTTGGGAGTCCACTCCTTGATATGAGATTAGGGTTCAGAACTTAAGCTGTCCTTAGGTATTACTGAGGTATTACTCAATTCTCATGTGTATGATATGAAGGTTGTAGAATGCACTGAATACAACTGAAAACTCTTAACTCTTGCTGCTGACTCAGATAAATTCCCAATCAGATGCAGGTATTCAGAAATAATTATCTGTCTGCCAACTGACACAAAAGCTCAAAAGGCTGTTGTTAAAATTACGTGTTTTAATGTATAGTAATCCTAGTGAAGTATTCCACCAGCTATTGAATCAAATATTTGCATTGTTAGAATCAGTGTTGCTGTGATCTTCATGGAAATATCCACCAGATGCTAATATAGCATCATTTTTTAGCATGGCAATGTAATTAATTGCTGTGAACAGAAGACAACCTTTTGCAGCCATTAAATAATTAATTAATAACTAAATACATCAGCTTGGTTGGAGAGCATGTAGCTGTCATCATAGTGGTTACTAGGTGAATGTATCCATATCTCTTGCAGAAATTATTTGTTTTGTGTTGAACAAAATGTTTTGAAATCATCTCTGGTATGTGGAGAACTGACCATTTCCATGTTATTGGCTTTCCTCTTCTGTGGTGCTTGATTTCATGACAAACAAAGACAGTAAAAATTTTATCTAAGGTTTTGTAATGTTATTTTCTAGTTACTGTTGTACTAATTTTAGGATCTAGTGCCTTTATTACCTACAGTTCCTCTTCCATTTGCAATTTGAAACACCTTTATTAGCATTTAGCCCACAGCCTGTAAAGTTTGAGAGGAATATTGAAGCTTTAAAAGAATTTTTTTCAGTGTAACGAAGGGAATTTGTGCATATGTTTGTTTCCTCTCTCAGTTTCCTTCCCTCAGAATAAAAAAGATTATTTTCCTTTTTAATTTGAACACACTAGATCATTTAAAGCATATATGATGTTAGTAATTTTCTGAAGTTATTTCAAAACTTACAACCCTTGTATTTTTATTTTACTCAGGAGTTAAATAAGGTCAGCGTTCAGTTGGATCAGGTTACAGCTAAGCTGAATGACAAGCAGGAATACTGTACTCAGCTGGAAGCCAGTCTTAAAGAGTACAAAGAAAAATGCCTTTGTTTAGAACAGAAAACTGAAGAGCTAGAGGGACAGCTTAAGGTTTGTATTGAACACAGTATCTGAGCTTAGAGAAACTGATCTCTGCTGTTTGGTAGCATGTGACAAAAACTGTGCTCAAATTATGGGGAAGGATTATATCAATATTATATCAAAATTTTAGGTTTTCTTTCTCACTAATGTTTCCTGATTCACCATTTAATCCTGTTCTCCTCTTCTTCCATGCTAGCATATCACACTAAGAAGATAGGCCTAGGACATTGCCACTGTACTGTCATTTCCTTCTATATGTGCTTCTATCAACCTCTGTGCTACCTGGAAATTTTTATGCGAGGGAACATGAATATGTTCCAGAATTAGAGTCTTCAAGTTCAAACTAACACACTTCAGAAGTGGTAGCAGTGAATATGTGTCACACTGGTTAGCCCAACTTAACACCACCTATCTGGTTTAATTTATTTCTAAAGCCTTTCATTAGTCTTCTACAGAGGCTCTTTAGCAAGATTTATTTGTCACTATTTTATCTCTAACTTATCTGGAGTTTTGCACTCTAGCTCTGAAATCAGTTTTTCTTTTGCAGAACCGTTTGGTGTTTTGATATTCTAGTATTTTCAGCTAAGGATGTGAATTAGTCCTAATGCTTGAGAGTTTTAAAATTTGGGCTTTGACCTTTTTTCAATATTTGTTAAAAATTCTTGGTAGTCAAAATTCACAACACTTAAAAGCATATGATACAGGGGGCTTGGGAGCAATGCAGAACTGGTTTTTCAGTGTTGTCTGTCTGTTCTGAGGGAGATTAGTAGTCTTTATGCTCAAGACTGAGTTGGGTGTTTTTCCTAGCTTATGAGCTCTGTAGAAGAGAAGGAAGATTGTTTTCCCCATAGGAAATTTCAGATCCAATGCTATTAAAAAATAAAGCTGTCATGCATTTCATTATCAGCAAAATTATTTTGTGCATCTCTTTCTCCTTTTGAACACTGGGGTTTTTTTCTGCCTACTTTCATTTGTGTTTTTATTTTTCATTCTTTTGCTAAATTTTCACAAGTAGCCAAGAGACACAAGTGCTTGGGAGGAATACAGAGCTTGCTTGCATATGATTTTATTAGGTTTCTGGTAGCTGAAGTGTGAAACTGAGCAGGGTTGTTGATGCTGTCAACAGGAATGCATTCTATGTAAATTCTTGGCATCATCACCATTCTTTGAGATTATTCCAGTTGAATGTGTGGCATTTAAAAAAGTAGGAAAAAAATAGAAAGCAAAAAGCCCTCAGGAATTTTCTTGGAGAAACTTGACCATTTTGTTTTATGGCCACTGTTCAAGCAGAAGTCCCTGTAAAACAGCCAGTGTGTTGAAGAATCTAAGCAGTGCCCATTTGCTGAAGGCTCCTCTGTTCTTTATACTCCACATGAGTGAACAAGAACTTTTGGGAAAAAAAAACACAAGAAAAACCTCTTCTAGGTGAGCATAGGGTTTCTTCACAGCTGTGGTTTGCGTCTTTGCTTTTTCTATGAAGAACAGCAGAGTTATGATATGTAAATCAACAGTCATTTGAAACTGCTGAAACTACTCAGTAGTGGCTGAGAACATGGCCCCAAAGCTGAGCACTGGGTATGATCTTTTTTTGTATTGGTGTTTTGGATAGCCTCCTTAAAGATTACAGCTTTTTATCTACTACTTTGCAGTAAAATGCTTGTTTGACCTTTAATTTAAACATGATTTCAGAATGTTTTACCAAAACAGTTCTGGAGGAGCAAGAGATTTGCAAGAACTAAATAATGAAAATTAAATAGCAAAGTGATGAAACAGGTAGATGATATGTGAGAATTGTGACTGCTTTCTACAGTAAAGACTTTCTACAGTAAATGCTGCTCATAGAATAGATGACTTCCACATTTAATTGCTATTCTTATTTTGTTGGTTGTTCTCTGATGACTAACTTTTGATTTTTTTTTTCTCAGAAACTTGAAGCTGACATTCTTGATGCTAAAGCAAGTAAAGAACAAGCTCTTCAGGAGTTACAGCAACAGCGACAGCAATCTACAGAATTAGACCTCCGAACAGCAGAACTGAGTAAACAACTTGAATCAGCAAGAGAAGCGTATGCATTTCCTTGTTCTAGTCCTTTTCAAAGTCAGACATAAAGCTGGAGTGGTTTGGACTAAAGTGGAAATTTTCTGCTTCTCTCCTGTGATTTCATAAAGTCATAGATAAGTGCTGTTCTGCTACAAGAACTGAGTTTTACCCCGCCTGTTTTTTTCACTCCATCTGCCCTATTACCTCTGTGATTCACTACAGTTCTTCAGTTTATTCACCGTGCTTGTTGTCAGCTAAATATCTGAACCTTTTCATGTAGTGAGGTCCATCTTTAAATATCCATAGCTCTGTAACAGTTTTCAAGTAGAAAGTTACAATTTCTGCATAAGCAGCAAAGGGGTAGTTTCTATTTGTTATAGTTGAGGAAGAAAGATACATCTGAAAGCTAGTTTTTAGAGTTACTGTCATGTCTTCACTGGAGAGACATAATGCCCATGGATGAAAAAGATATGCTTTGAAGTAGTTGTACAGTTTATATATTAAGTAATAGAGATATTTAATGATATAAAAAAAAAGGTGAAGAAGAAATTTTAAAAATACGTTTTTTGTCTTTCTATTTACAGAATGTCTAATGCTAAATTGGATTTGCAGAAGCAATCTGAGGCCCTTGACCAAGCAAACCAGCAAATTTCAAAGCAGGAGGAGGAGAAGGCCAGTCTGAAACAACACCTTGAGAAATCAAATCAAGATACAAGTAAACAGCTTAAGGAGTTAGACTGTAAACTGCAAGCGGCCACATCAGAGCTGCAACAAGTGAAATTAGAGAAGGATACTCTGTTAAAGGATCTTACAGATACCAAAGATAAGCTCTCCAAAAGTTCTGAATCCTTCAAAAAAAGAAAGGAGGATTTAGAAAAAGAAATTAAAAAAGGAAAAGTAGCTATGGCAGAAATGGTTAGTAGATTCTTTAATTAGACATTGTTTGGTGTATTTACAGTCTGATAAAATGATTTTGCTTGCTATCTGAAAACAGTGTAGATATGATGACAATGCATGGAAATTAACTACTGTAAGAAAAAAAAATTGTGATTTTTGGTAGTTCATATGCATTTCCTACCTTGCATTTTTGCCTGAATGTTTACTGTAGTAAACATCAGTCATAGCACATGACAGGATCCTTTCTTCCTACTACATGCCTTTAACATAGTGAAGAAACTAAATGGAGGCAAGTGGTGAAACAATTTGACAGGAAATGTCCTCCTTTAAAAAAATATATCAGCCGTATTATAACAACACAAAGTTACAGAACCTTTGCTAAAATACCATTGTATTGAAGATGATGTTATTTTTCTGAGGCCATCTGAGTCTCCTTTTTGAAGCCTTTGTATATAGAACTTCCTGTGCACTTGTCTGGACATGCTGGAAAGCTGCATGCTGCAGGTAGAGAGAGAGAAACATCATCTGAGTGCCTAGATTAATGTATTTTCAGAGTACTAGAACTATTTGAGTTTCAGAAAGATCTCACAAGTGGTGGTACAACAAGTGCTTGAGCACTAGGGCAACCTATTATGATAAAGAAAGTGAACTCTCACTAGCTTTAAAATATACCTCTTTTGCCTTGTTGGTAATATGAATGGGCACTACATGAATACATGTTTTATAGATGCAGTTGTTCCAACACCCTTGCCTCAGAAACGGTAGGGGTGTCTTTCTCATACCCTTCTCATCTTAAATGTCACCATTCCCCAGAACCCGTTCAGAGCTGCTTTTATTCTTGTCTAAAAAAAAATCTGCTCCTAGTTAAAAATAAGATTTTTTCTGTTACTCATTCACCTTTTAAAGATAAGTTCCTTTATTTGCTTTTCTGAGTTACTGCTGTTCAAATATGTTTCTCCTAAAAACTCAAAGGATTTTCTCCCCAGTTGAGACTTGAAGTTAGGAGTCCAGGTTCTGCTTCATATTCTGTAGTCCCTTAAAGACTTGCCACTGTTTTTTATGTGTAGTATTCAGGCTTAACATGTAGTTGTATTTGCATGCAGGTCCTGCAAATGTACTTTCTTCTGAGTTTTAGAACATGAAGGAATTTTGGATCCTGAGGAGAGTAATGAGCCTACTGCTTTCCATAAGAAGGAGAAGGGCTGCCAACCACAGCTTCAAACAGGGAGACTATCTCTAATCAGAAAAACTCTTTGGCACATGGCTGGTTTTGTTAGTATAGGGGATCAGCTGTGTTCAGCTTAGGTTTGCCACTTAAGGTTTTGAGAAGTTTTGAACTGAAAGTATGTCTGCAGCTGAGAAGGATTTTCCACTGAAAATGAAAGCATTATTTTTCAAGGCTTTGTATATCCTGCAAAAATACTTGGTACTTGGTCTTAGAAGCTAACAGGAATATTTCCTTGTCTTATGTTTTTTAGGAAAAATCTTGCCAAGAATTAAAACACCAGCTCCAGATACAAACAGAGTCTGTAGCTAAAGAGAGGAATGAATTGAAAAACTCACTGGAAAAAAAGGAGGGGGTAAGCTGTCCACTTAGTTTCAAAAATCTACAAACCAGTATAATAAATGTTTAAAAGATGCATTTTCAGTTTCACGTGGTGAGACTGATGAGAACTAAAGAGGCTTCAGTTCTCAGATTGTAACCTACCTGGGGTGTTGAAATAAGGTGATAGTAAAAATTTTGTAGATGGTAATATAAAGCTTTAAAATACAGGTTTTAGTCTCAGTTTTCTGTGCCCCACATACCTTAGCGGGGGATTTTAGCTCTTTATGTTTTTTCATTAGTGAAACAGCTACTTGATATTACCGTGTCACCATTTTTTGTTTTTACTTCCATACAATAAAAGTTTTTATCTCATATCCTTAGATCTGTTTTATTCTCAGGCTTATTCAGTATGTTCTCTGTGTGGCTGACAGGACATTTTTAGGTATCCTTCAAGAATTGAATTGCTTTTTCAAACTTATGTAAGTCACTTGCTCGTGACTACAAAGAACCAAATGTACTTCTTTTTTGAAGATGAGCATTCAGACTGCAAAATCATGTAGTCCAGCTGGCAGCCTGAAGGACAAGTCTGCTTTCATGGATATCTTTACCCAAGCTGTCATCTGTTCCCTAAAGGAATAAGAAAAGAGATGATCAGTGGACATAGTTTGGTGGACTGTGATGGACTCTTACTGTCTGAAAAAGGGTTTAGGTGTGTGCTGGTGTGATGGTAATTGCTCTATGACTACTGCTCCTATTCCCCTGGCTCATCTGTGGTTCAACAGAAGCACCATGGTGCTCTGTGTAGAGTGCAGGAGGATGACATTGGTATATGCTGCACAGTTGGCAGCAGGAGAACCCAAAGCACTGCTGGTGTGAGAAAAGTTACCTCATCTTAATTTAGAATGGTTAAAAAAGTGCTGTTGATCTATGAGTAATAAATAGGGAATAACAGATTATTTTAATGTGTTATGGTAGTTGTTAAAATCTTCTTGCCAGTGTTCAACTGTGTACCTCTTAAGGAACAGTGACACTGTGGGATGGTCTGTTTCAGTGTACAGCATGTACAAATAGTCATTTAAATAAAAATTATATACAGTTATTTAATATTTTTTGAATATAGATTTCTAAGCAGTTGTCGATAGACCTTGATTCAGCACGAGCACAACTACTGGAAATCCAAGGTCTTCTGAAGGACAAAGAGAAAAGTGAGCAACATCTCCAGGGAAAGCTGAGAGAGTTAAAGGAATCTTTTGAGCAGAAGAAAAAACATAGTGAGACACTGCAAGCTGAATTAAAAACTGCCCTTTTAGAAAAGGTAAGACTATCCTCTCTTACTCTTATAAAAAAGTGATTGTAAATTTCTCTGATAAATACTGAAGTTTTTATGTCAATATCTTTCTGATAAACTGTGTTTGCTGTAGTCTTGTTGGAAATGATAAGGTAAGGATGTGGAAATGAGGTCTTCAGATGCTTTTGCAGATAGAAACAGCAACATAAACAGCAGTAATAAAAAGAAACAGTGCTGAAATATGAATTCCATAAGAATTGAATTTCAATAAAGTGATAAAATTAGCTAGATTGAGTGTGATTTTTTTACTCTGGGAGCAGGCTATGAGGTGAGAACTGCCATTTTCTTGTAAAGCAGTAGAATTTTGTGAGAGTATTTTAGACAAACTCTGCAGTGTTTTAAAATGTTTTAACCAAGTTAAACATTTAAACCAAGTTTAAACCAAGTCTTCTCCTATTATACAAAAAGAATTTATCTTGGTGACGGTATGAAACTCATGAACCAGAATGGAAAGAGTTCAAATGTCTTACGACATTATGGAACATTGTGCTGTATGCCATGCACTGTTAAATGTGTCTCCAACTTTGGCTGCCCTATGCTACATGGTCATATTTGTGCTTTAGGCAGCCTGTGGAAACATTAGATCTTGGTGTTGTGGTTTGACCCCAGCCATCAACTAAGCACCACAGAGCTGCTCGGTGACTCAGGAAGACAAATGCCATCACTCCAAATGTGCCTCCCCTTCCTTCTTCTTTCACCAGCTTCATATGCTGACTGTGATGCCATATGATATGGAATATCCCTTTGGTCAGTGGGATCAGCTGTCCTGCTGTGCTCCCTCCCAAATCCTTGTGCACCTCCAGACTCCTTGCTGGAGGGGTGGTGTGAGAAGCAGAAAAGGCCTTGGCTCTCTGTGAGCACTGCTTAGGAATAGCTAAAACATCCCTGTGTTATCAACACCAACACAAATCCAAAGCACAGTGTCATACTAGCTGCTGTGAAGAAACTTAACTCTACCTCAACGAAAACCAGCACACTTGGAGCATTATTAATTTTTAATGTTAGATCTTAATGTGTTTCACTTAGTCTTTAATTAGTTAGGAGATATTACTGTAAAATCACAAATATCAGATTACCCAACTGCTATTTCATAACAGGAAAAAGATTCTCATCTTGCAGTAGAAATGCAGTTTATTGAAACCTTTAAGCTGACTTTACTGTCTGTAACTTTAACTAAAACTTCCTATGCTTATGTTTCAGGCAGAACTGGAGAATAAACTACAACAGCAGTCTATTTTGTCAGCACAGGAGCTTAAAGCAGAGAAAGGCAAGCTAGCAGACTTACAGAAGGCCCACGATAAACATAAAGAAAACATGGAGAAGCTGCAGCTGGATCTTTATGGGAAAGAGTCTGAGCTGCTGGCTACCAGGCAAGACCTTAAGGTACTTGCAGTCATTTTAATGTCATATGTGACTTAGTAGATGTTTATATCCATTTTGAAGACCAAGGAACAATGCAGGAACTGAATAGGTGAAAAAAAATCTCTTCTGCTATATATAGATTTTAGTGCTGTTCATTCCCTTCCCCTGGGACAGAGGATATCCTGAAACTAATTGAAAGCCAAGCGTATTTGCTAGTATACCTGAAATATCCTTGCATTTGTGCAAGGTGATTTAGTTTTATATACCTTTAAGAATTATTTTTTTATGTTATTTTTTCTTGTTATATATTGTTGCTTTCAACTAATTTAAACAGTGTATCTAATTACAGCAAGGTCTGCCAGCATGTGAGCAACTGCTATCTTCTAGATGATTTAACTAGAGTATTCCTGGCTGATTATAGATGTTGAGAGATGTCAAACTGATACAAACAATAGGTTTAGAGACCTGCCTGAAATACAAGTGTCTGAACTAAGTCCTTGAAGTTTTTACTATTGCTAAACTGAAGTTACCTCATTTTGTATTAGTGTGCAGAGCCTTCAAAGAGGTATTGCTGAGAGTGAACCAGTCAGCAAAGGTGTTTTTTGGCTTTTTTTTCTGGCCCTCTCCTTCATGTCAGTATTAAGCTCCAGTTAGTCCCAGGACATACTGTGCTGCAGAGACTGGCTGTCTGCTGGCAAGATTCGTAGCTTTGGCACTTTTCACTCCAGATGAATCCCACTGCAGATTTGTCCATGAACAACACTGTTGCTCTAGGCTCTTCTGAAGTTTATGGAGAGAAATAGATGCTTTGGGACAACAGATCATCTGATCTGCTTTAGATATCAGCTTCTGTTTGCTTTGTAATGTATAAAGGGAGCGTGTGGTGACTGCTTAGATTTCATTGTTGCCTGCTTTGATTTTATCGTTCCCTTTCCCCCAAAGGTGAGCCTTTCAGCCCCACCACTGAAACCCTTTAAGGTCTTGTGGCTGTTTTGCCCATGTGAGCTGTGGAGCCCTAGCTGAACTCCAGCCTTGGGTTATTTTAAGAAAGAGAGAAATAGCTCCTTTACATATAGGCCATTGCAGTTTTCTTAGACTTACTGTAGTAAGTCTAATAATCTTACTGTAGTATTATATTACCTGCTGCATTTCCCTGCAGGTTATAGAAGCTTTATTTTCAGAGCAGCATGGTTCAATTGCGATGTTAAATTGTGAAGAACTTTAGCATGATTAACAAGCAATGATGGTTTAAACATACTCTTCCTTTTGCTTTGTTACTATAGCATATGTATGTCTGTGAGTTTATTTCCTACAATGCATTTAAATCAGCATTTGGTAATGCAGTGACCTGTAGAAGCATTGGATGTACTCAGTAACTAGGGGTTTTTTGGTGGGTTTTTTGCTTGGTTTTTTTTTTTTTTTGATGTAGTTTTCATTAAAATATTGCAAAATAGCGATGCAAAAATATCTCTGAATAAGTATTATTATAGCAGCTTGATAACCTCTAATTCTGGCAAATATAAGATAGCACAGTAAGCACCCCACATGCTTTTAAACCTCATGGGGATGGTAGCAAGAAAGAGAGAGAACATCTTTGCAAAAAGGTAAAATAAGGTGATGGCAATGGGGAAATTATGTTTAAGATGAGCAGTCAGGTAACTTGATTTATTATGTAAGTCTTTGTGGAGCCTAGAGATTTGGGTCCTAAGTACTGAAGTACTGTACCAACTTGGAGGCTGTTTGCTTGATTTTAAAAGTGTTTTAAAAGCCATATGTTAATGACGATTAGTGATGTCTGATTGCCACCACTTTTTTTTCTGGAAAATATAGAAGAAGGAAAAGGTGGGGAATTGATCTTTAGTCATGGCTGTGCTGCCTCACTGCAATATTAAGCTAAAGAAGCAGTGATAACTTGTCTTAGAGGACCACAAAGGAAAAAAGCACATTCAGACAGCCTCAGTGTGACGGTGTTAGTCTTCATTGCTGAATATCAAAATGCTACTTAAGTCAGAAGAACTTCATGGTAGAATTTCATAGTACTATTCAAAACGAGTTGTCTGCATGATGTTTTGCCTTCGTCAGGTTACTTCATAAAAGTAGCTCATTTGAGACGGAGCTGTGTATTTTGATTAAAGTTTGGAATCAAAGCTGATGGGTGGGCTGGGTTTAGATTGGTTTTAATCTTCTTAGTGGGCAGTAGTAGTTTTTAAAACTTGTCTCTATGTAGAGTCAACTTGGGAGTCTTTCAGTGCAGGATTTTTAGCAGAGCTACAGACTCCCTGCACAGCTGTATTGAGTCAGTACAGTCTGAAGCCCAGCATTGTCCAGAACAGACACGGCCAGGCCATATCGTGAGATCCTAGCAATGCTACGTTTTCCTTAGTTAAAAATACTAAAAGGGAAAACTTAAATATTCTCACGTGGCATATCACCATGCTGTTGGCGAGGCCAAGGTTCCAGGCGTGAGTATGGATTATGAAAAGATGTAAAGCATGTGTGTGACAGGAGTAGGGTGGTCTGGTTCCTGGTTCCTAGGAGGGCATGGCAGGAATTGAGCTGTACACAGAGCACCATCTGCTGGCATCTGTTGGGAATGTCACTGCTGGGATCGATGGCTCATCTCCGGCTGGGAGATTGAAAAGGGAGCAAACGCTTTGGGGAAGTTTTGCACTTGGAGGTAACACCTTTGCATGAGAAGGAGCTGCAGAGCGGGTAGCTGCTCTCTGGAGTGCCATCAGCACGGCTGAGCCCGAGCTTCTGGTTCAATAACAGAACGTCTGAGCTACTTAGCTCTAGCCAGATGCAAACTGTGAAGCTTTAAGTCCTTCAGAGGGAGCAGGAGAAGTGTTGTAACAAAATCAGTAGTGGGAATGTAGGTATACATATTACGTATGTATGTTTTATGGATACTATTTGTTGCAGATTTACTTTGGTTTAAAAATGTACTGTCTCTAACAGTAACTACACAAACATTTTTTGTCTTTGTGACTGGAAAAAGAAATTGGGTAGGATTTGAGTGCTAGTAAAAGATATAGTTTTTGATAAAAAGAGACACATATAATTAAAAAAGAATATCACTAAATAATTTTTTATATAGATACACATATTTATACAAATATATATGTGTATATAGTCACACAAAATATTTTTTTTGAAAAAGGCATTTTTTATATAGAAAAGTTAATTAAAATGTGGTAACTTATTTTTGCCCTGATTTTGAGTCAGTACAAGGATACTTTCTGTGAATCTGATCTCCTGAGCTTTGCCAAGTATCCTTGAGTCTTGGCATTTGTGCTTTTTGTAGTCAGACCTGGTTTCTTCTGTGTTCTCAAAAGAATATGTCTTTGTCTCCAGTACTGGCATTGCTGTCAGTATATTTAGTAAACATTCTGGAACAAGATTCATGCTGCCAAACCTTAGGTCTGTAAGTCAGGAGCCTAAGTTCCCTACAATCAAACTCTTCTTCTTAGGAAGTGAAGAGAGATCAGGTTAACATCTGGGGATAATTTAATGTCTGTCCTTGTGAACTGGGATCAGACTCAAATGCTGATTTGTACACTTCATATAGGTGGACTCTGGGTCCTTCCACCCCACTAGAACCAGTTCTGATGCTGCCACTATGGTTTGCACTGTTACAGCCCAAGTTATAGTGAATCAGACTGTGATATTTCCTTATATTTTTGTTTATTTAAACTCTATACCAGTCAATCTAGCATTTTTATTTATTTACAAAAACAAGCACTGATTGACCTCTTTTGTTCTGTACCTGTTCCTTATCTCAGCCTAGGTATAGACATAATGAGATAACCTGTACACTGTAGACACTTTGCAGGGGTGGGTTGAGAGAGAATACCCCCTGTGTGAGGCTTTAAGTTTGAGTGTCACTACCCACTTCATCCAATTTCATCATCTGGTGCTAGCAAATTGAATGTAACCACATTTCTTCTGTTGGAAACAAATTTGAATAAAAGCTGTGGCTTTATTATGTTTCTTTCTCAAACTGCAGAAACTGTTGGGTTTTCCTGTGAAGATGTTATATGATGATACTAGACTTCCTATGCTTTCTCAATGTTAGGAAAATATGGTATTCCACTGCCCACAGTGGAGGAAAGAGGGGTAATTTTGCTTTCTGAAAGACCCATCCTGCTGAAACCTTGAAACTGCAAAAGCACCTCATATTTTGCTTACAAAAAATTATGAGTCAACACCTTGCAAAATGTTAAGTAGTGAACTGTAATAGCTCAGAAAGAAAATTTGTCTGCAAATTAATTTTAAAAGCCAGTGTGAGCTTTTTAAGAGCCAGGGGTGTTGTTGAAAATGCTGTTGAATCAGCAGTGTTCCATCATTGCTGTTTCAAACTAAGTCTGATTGTACAGGCAAAATACTTTAGATATTACAAGGGAGGGTCATGAGGCATCAGAAATCAATTAGTTTTTAAATCAACGTGGGGGTAGCTAAAGCATATGCTTTGAATTCAAAGTTGTGATTACAGTTCCTTTTAAAATCACTAACCTTCAACAAAAGGTTTGAACAAGATTTAAGTAAGAGCTTCAAAAAGAATTGTGTTTGTTTTGAAAGAATTTAAATCCTTACTGCTGCACTGAAAACAATAAACTTGTTACTAATAATAAATCTTTTCAGCTCACATCCTGTATCTTAGCATCAAAAATTTCCACAAAATATTTTGGAGGAGTGGAGGATGAGTTTGTCTGTTGTTTTGTTTTTTTTTTCGTTGGTTCTATGGGAAGAAAAACTCTACTAGTTTTTCTAGTGGAGCTAGTCCTTACCTAAGATAGAAGGTTTAAAAAAATAAGCACTATAATACTAACTCAAGAAGAACCCCAAAGCTTGACTTTGCTGTGAACAAATAGAATGAGCTTTGGCTTTGGGTGCAAGTTTTGGGTTGTTTCTTGGGATTTTGTGACCTGTTTCAGAGAGATAAATCTGAGTTCTTTTTCTAGGTAGTGGAGAAAGTTGAAGGCAAATGAAGATATTATCTGTAGATTTTGAATGGAAGTTTAAATTTCATGTTTAAAATGCCGATACAGCTGAAACCATGAAGCCTTTTTTCCTGCCATTAGCATTTTTACCTTGTATATTTTATTTCAGGATTTTCAAAAATTTTACAATTGTCCTAACACTTCATTAAGTCATTGGTAAAAAATAGTAGCAAATTACTTTTGAAATTTTCACCCTGTTAGCTTCACTGCTTCTTAAGTAACAGCTGTCTAGAGTTATAGAATAGTTGATTTGCCTAGATAATAAGACAAATTTGTATGAGCAAATTCAAGTTCACTCTCTTTTTATCAGTCACCTTTTGTTCTCTGCCCTTCTGCATGTTTTCACCTTTTCTCTGTAGAAGGGCGCAAGCTGGAATATGTATAGTAAGATGTTGCTCCTGGAAATGATGCTGGGATAATTTCTTTTTACTTAGGGTAAACTTGTAAACTAGAAGTTTCTGTAATCATGCTTTGTCAACATTTGAAGCTAATTCTTGCACTCTAAGTAGTAATTTTTCCACCTGGAAAATGTTTAAGTGGCTGTTTAGTATCTGAAGCTCTTATACTGACAGATAATTTGCAGAACTCTCTTTGTAATTAGTCCACAGAAGAAAAACTTGCTCTCGCTCAAGAAGAATTAGTTTCCAGCAGAAATCGAATTGCTAGCAATAATCAGCAGATTCAGGAACTGAAGAAAGCAAAGTCTGCACTAGAGCAGGATGCATCAAAGAAGGAGCAGCAGCTGGGTGAGAAGACCAAAATGTTACAGGATCTTCAGAATGACAGGGTAAATGCCTCTGTCTTTTGAAATCTTCACACAGACACATCCATCCCATGCAGACACCCTTTATTATTTTCTATTACATCTTTAATTTGAGAGCATAACACTGTTGTAGTGCATAGCAATGACAGTTTTACTGAACCTCTGGTGAAAAAACTTTTAAGAGACAGTTGTAGTGAAATTGGTTCAAAATAGGCTGCTAATTTGTTCTAAGCGGTCAGACAGGTGGGAAAATATTATTAGTTCTAAATCTAAAACTGCAAATATGCTGCTAATTGCACTACAAACTGTGGATAGATATGTGGCAGTTGTTTCCTTATAATAACAAAGCCACCAAGTAGGTTTTGGGCCCTGGATGTTTTTTGACTGGTTGTTTTTTTTTATTTTGTGAACTTGGAAGAAGTAACTTTTCTACTATTTTTTATTTCTCTTCAAGACTTTGAAAGAAAAAGACTTGGCTAATGAAAAATGTAAAACAACAGAGCTCCAGGAAATAAGGAGTAGACTTGAAAAAGAAATTGCCAAACTGGGTGAAGAGCTTAGAGCCTGCAAGCAAGAATTTCAGAAGGTACATTGAGACAAACTGAGTCTTCTTCATGTGTTTGGTTATCTGATGAGAAATATGTGCCTACTCAGTAGATGTTATCTGGAATGGCTTTGCAAAGGTGGTTGCTGTAATTATCAGTATTACAGGTAAGGGAACCAAAGCAGAGATTTCATTGAGGTTCCTCAGCAATGACATCTTGATTAGTGATAATCTTTGAGCAGTGGTGTGCAATGGGCCAGGTGGAGCACATAACTTGTCTTAGCTTTGGGATGAGTTTTACGTCCTGGCTTTTCTTCAGTTTCACTGTAAATCCACTCTGCATACCCTTGCTTGACTATTCTGAAATGAAAAAAAGATGTCCAAAAGAGTCACGACTGTGAAGTTTTCCAGATATTCTAGGCACATCTGGTACTTCTCAAGGATGCGTGGTAGAGTTGAAACTCCCCTAATGTGCTGTGGTTTCTTAAAATGTCTTAAAAAGTCACAGTTGGGGAAGAAACAATGTCAGGAGCCTCACAAAAGACAAACTTCCAAAATCACAACAATCAAATGAGCTCTGTAAAGGGTAAAAGTTGGGTGGCTTTAATTAAATAATTTTTAGTCTTCAGTAACATGAATTGTTTCTTGCTACAGTCTACTTATCCATTTTTTAGTCTCTATAGAAACAAACACTCCTAAAGGGCTATAGTTTGTATTTTTCATAATATAGTCTTAGTAGTTATATTTGCATCTGTTAAGTACACAGAGCTTAAACTGCTACACAAGTATAAATGTAGGTGTATTCGCTATGCATTAATAGAAAGAAAATAACATAATAACTTGTGAGTTTCAGATTTTTTTTGTTCTCCACTGTTTAGAAAATGGTCTCTTATTTTTAGATAGTTTGTACTTTGTTTCTCTTAAGTGATCTGTGCTTGGGGAAAGGTATTCTAGTTCTTGTAATTCCTAAAATCTCTATTCTAAACAAGAAATTTTATAAAGATGTATATAAAATGTGTGCACACCAATGACAGCTTAATAGTAATTTCTTAATCTCCCTACAAGCAATCAGACTGAAACAGTAATTGTCTCCTAAAGATTTATATTGTTTCCCATCTCCTACCAAGGAAAGGATGTATCTGTATCTGTAGGGCATCCCCTTGTTCTGGGGATATGTTCTCTTCTCTGGTTTTGGTTTGGTTTTAATTTGTGTTGTGAATTTTGATTTATGGAAAACTGTCCACCCTTGTTGGTCTGTTAGTACCTACATGCTTGGCTGTGTAATTCTAAGGAAAATAATTTCAATAAATTTAACTAACTATTCTATTTCAGGATTTTTTGTGTTCAGTTACAGAGGAACAAGTAAAACCATTATTTAAAACCAAGCATGTCATCCTGCTTGCTTGAAACATAGAGTAATTTTTATATATTTAGGATTAACAGAAACAACTTTCTTCCATCAGCATTTGGTTTTACATTGTCATTACGATGTTTTTGACCTCATTATTACAACCAGAGAATAACGTGAAGTAAATTTTAGAACAGTCCCTAGAAAATGACAATGGATGCGTCTTTTCAAAGAACTGCAGAAAACAATTCAGCAGATCTTCCCCTCTGCTTTAGTAGAAACTTGCATTAAAATTATTTTTAAAAAAAGAATGTTGATCCTAATATAGATGTAAGTTTCAAATCTTTGATCATGAAAATCACTGATACCTTGTTATATAAAATCGTCCTTTCTTCCGGTGATAAAACTAAAAATTATTACTGTCCTCTCCTCAAAAAGATTTGCAGTAGTTTTAAATTTAAATCCATTTATACTTTCTGTATTGCTACTTTAGCATTAAACTCTGTATCCTAACAGGAGGTGACAAATCTCAAGGATGCAAACCAGCTATTGATTCAACAGAAATTAGAACTGCAGGGCAAAATAGATAGTATGAATTCAAGTCTGGAACAGGAGAGAAAAACCCAACAGACTGTCAAAGATGAGCTGAAAAAGAGAGAAGAGGAACTGAAGAAAGAATGTGCTGAAATTGAAGCCAAACTGGTTAGTATGTTAGAGAATATAAGACTGTTGTTTTCTGAACATGCCTTTGGATTCTTCCAGGGACAGAAATGAAGCAATGGGTTGACTTTAGTTTCACATTACATTAATTTTTAAATGACAAGATCAAAAATCTTTAAGACATTTATAATGGTGTAGGAAAATTCAGTGAGACGACAGCCTTGTCAGTAGAGTTTGTTGAATAAAAATAGTGATTCTATTACAATAAGATTTTTTGCCTCAATTAAATGTAGGGAATAGGGAAAGAATGCCTGGAAGCTTGTTTTTCAGTTTTCTACTGGTTTTGTAGCACACAGAGAAAAAAGACAAAGAAGCAGAAAAACGGAAACATGAGGAAAAGGAGACCAAGCTCACCATGCAGGTCACAGCCCTGAATGAAAACCTGGCTACCATGAAGAAAGAGTGGCAAAGCAGTCAGAGGCGAGTGAGTGAGCTGGAGAAACAGACGGACGATTTACGTGGGGACATTGCTGTCTTGGAAGCAACAGTGCAGAATAATCAGGATGAGAGAAGAGCATTGCTGGAGAGGTAAGCTGTGGTTATGACAATGTGGCATCATAGTTTGAGAAATGGATAGCCTCACACTGAAAACTTGTTTCACTTGATTCAGGATTCTCTATGCATGCTTTATTTAAACCCGTGTTTGTTCTTATTGCCTGCGCCGTGGGTGCAGTTTCCGGAGTGCAACCTGCTGTTCCTGCCAAAGCACAGCAAGGAGTGTTGGCAACAAACTATGCTCTTTGTGGGCACCCTGTCAAAGGGTGATCATTCTGTAGAAAATAAGGCAGATTATTGGGATCTTACTTATCACCAAAGCCACAGCTCTGTGCTTGTGCTCAAAGATTTATGCCTATCCGTAAGAGCCTTCTAAATCCATTGGGCTCTTCTTGGTTTTCAGGTATGTATGTTGTGGCTTCTCATCTGACCTGTTGTGTGAACCTTGCAAGGCATGACAGAGAGAACTTCTCTTACCTGAATTAAGTATCCATCTCCGTTACTCTGAGGCTCCCATGCCTTGATTCAATTAGAATAGATGCACTAGTCATCCAGAAGCCTGGAGGAGACCCCTTAATACCTTCAGTAACAGAATTTGCATAGGACCTTCTTGGTGTGCCTACTACTCAATATTAGAAGACTGAATGTGTAATTGGATTGCGTAGGCTAAAGTTCACAAAGAAGGCATTTTCCTCCTCCTAAAAACCTACAGTCTTATTTTCTCCAGTTCTGCTATTGTCTCTACAATATATTTAAATCTTCAGGAAGCAGAAGGCATGAAAGGTTGTAGGACTTACCTGAATGCAATGATTACCAGAGTAGAAGGAATGCCTGTGAGACAGAAGACTTTTTTCATCCTTATTTCCTGACATGTTTGGTGAAGTCAGGGTGGAAAACTTTTATTGGTACTGTCAAGCTTGCTGATTTGTTTTTTGAGCAGAGACTTTGGGAAAAGATGGGATCACTTCAAGTGAGATCCTCTTTCTTTGGCAATCCCTTGCCATACTGTGCTGAACTCATCCCGTAGCCATTTACAGCTTGGCAGAAAAACACCTTTTGAAATTTGGCTTTCAACAGTTACTGAATTTCAGCTGATGGGAGGTGGTCTTACTAAAAGAGGGTGGTTTCTTTTCTGCTTTGTTGTTTGACCTGATCTGCAGCAGGTGGTTTGTGAGAGTGTCCTGTTGCGTGGGAGTATTTATCGGGACTTGCTGTTGATGGACTGCATTCAGCATTGTCCTTTTTTGGTTTTGGGAATAACTCTAGGTATTAAGCTGCAGATACTTAGGAGCAGTGTCAGATAATCCTAAACTGATTGTTACAACAGAACATTTTTCTAGTCAAGGCATCCAAGAACTTTTAACAGCAAGGATTTTTTTGGCTGGATTTTATGGGAGTAAATTCTCAGATATGGCAACCTGCCCAAAGGAGGCAGTGTACATAGCCTTAAATGCTTTGCACTGACTAATTGTTTTTCTGCAGGTGTATAAAAAGTGAGGGAGAAATTGAAAAGCTTCAAGCCAAACTCGTAGAAATGAAGAAAAAGCTGGACAACACAACTGCTGCAATGCAGGAACTTGGCCGAGAAAACCAATCATTACAGGTATAATTTGATTTGTAGCTGTTAAACCTGTTGATTCTCTGTTTGGGAACTTATGAGAATTTCAAATTTGTGTCAGATTGGTGGTGAGTTACCTTTCTAGAGTGAATTAAGATGTTACATTTGTAGTGATTGAGGGCCATCCTGCTGTCTGTGGGTTCTTAAATCTGCTTATAGTTCTGGAACTGGGAAGGTTTTCTTTCTGAACAAATATAAGCTCTGAGTATCATGACAGAATTGGTGCTTTTATACTGCAGTGGGTAGTGCATGCTGTGGAAATAGAGGGTATTAGTGGGAATTAGACATGCATTAAAAGAAAAATGCTGCTTTTTTACATCTTCTGTTTAGATCAAACACACCCAAGCTCTCAACAGGAAGTGGGCAGAAGACAATGAGGTACAGAATTGTATGGCCTGTGGAAAAGGCTTTTCGGTGACAGTGAGAAGGGTAAGTGTGTTTTACTTTGTGTCTGCGGGGATTTTCTGTTGTTTTCAAACTCTTAGATGGGATGCAAATTTCAGAAAATAGTGCTGTAATGAGACATCTCAGAATACAGTTATTGTTTGTAGTGCCTTAATGTATTAAAAATAAACGCCGTGGAACTTACTTTATTCATGATTCTTTTTCCATTTTGACAGCATCAGTTTATAAACAGTGTTAAAATATATCAATCCCCTGAGCAAGCAAGCAAAATTACACTGTTGTAAGGGTATTTACAGAAAACATATTTATAACCAGTCTGGTTTATGGGTATAAAAGAAGTGTAAATTGTTTGAAATTAGGTATGTGTGAAAATAGAGATATCACCATCATCTGGTGCTTTGTGACTATATAAACGCTAACTTGACATGGAACAGAAGAAACAACTGAATGTGTTTTAGGTCTGCAGTCAGACCCTCTTCGTAAAAAACAGTTATGGTCAGCTAAGATGTTAGCATGCCTCAGTTGGCCAGGTCTGCCCTTCTTCCAGAGATTACCATCCCTCCAACAAGTGACTTGGCAGTGAAGTAGGCAGTGGGTATTTGTGAGGTTCATTTTGCAGAGCTTCCTGACTTTGTCTTAGGTGACTCCCCTGGCCTGTGTTAATTTGATGATGTTCTTTGGGTAGTCTTTGAACAAAGGCTGCTGCATCCTTTGATTCAAGGATACTTCTCAATGTGAAAGCCAGTAGTTAGTTATATGTGTAAGAAGAACATATTTTGTGTGGAAGAGGACAAATTCAAGAGGAGGATAAACCTCAACCACTTAATTTCTGAAGCTGATGTATTCTCTTGACTCAGTGAAGCACATCTGAATATTTTACTCCTATACCCTTTAGAAAGGATTTACTTATATGCCCTTCTGTGTGCTATGTAACTACTATTTGAAAGTTCATACTAATTTTTGAAACATGAGAGTTGACTTGTCATGATCAGTGCCCTGTCATTGCTGTTCAACATGTATGTTTCTTCTCTTTCACAGCATCACTGTAGACAGTGTGGAAATATCTTTTGTGCCGAGTGCTCAGCAAAGAATGCCTTAACTCCTTCTTCTAAGAAGCCTGTCCGAGTGTGTGATACTTGCTTTAATGACTTGCAAGGATAACTGGCGATTGTGAGTGACAAAGAAATGTTACACTAAAATTTACTATTTCTGTTGATGCACTTCGTTCAGCACTCAGACTACTATTCAGTTTGAACAACGATTGTAACACTTGGCAAGATTTAGTATATTTTAAAATGTTTATTGATACCAAGCAAAACTATTGTATTTTTTGTGAGATATGGGCTCAGATCATCCATAGCTTATTGCCATTTATCATGGAAAGAGCTTTTATGTCTAGATTAGAAATACTCAGTTATTTGTAAATAAAGTTTAAACAGAGGAGTAACAATGTATTTTTTTATCTTTTATTTTTTTGTTCAAGAGAAACAGCGTTTATTGTGATATTGAAGTTTATTCTTGTTTCCTTCAAAGAAAAAGGAAGATGCAAAAACTTATGAGGATTTTATGTATCAGATGTTGCTGTAAAAGCATAACTAATTGTTGCATTTGATTGCATATCTGATGTTCTTTATAACCTCTTGTGATTTTGTTTTCTTTCTGTCTCTCTGATTCTTGCATTTTTCTCTCTGAAGTTTGAACTCCAGAGTGAGCATAATGGCTGGATTCAACTTCAACTCAGTTTTATTTGCCCACTTGTAGTATCAGCACCCAAGTCCTTATCCAAATACCACACTTGTGTACTGGAACATCTTTACATATACTGTATTATGTGGTTGGTGTGTGTGTGTCTGTCTTGCTGAGAGAGAGTATGTGTGAACAAATGATGAGGCAAAGTTTATCTGGCATTGTAGCAATATTACATGATACATTACAATATTTCATCCCATTGATTGATTTCACTTTTACATATTTGGTTGATGAATTTTAATATTCCAGAAACCACAGTTTTAAAAAGCAAACAAACAATACTGGTAGTAGCCTGTAGCACATCTCTGCTCCTGCCCGTACCCTGAAAGCACTGAGAGATCCCTGCAGTTCTAAGGGACATCCAGACCTTCCAAGCCAGGTATCCCACTAAGAAAAAGTCTTGCAGGTCATCTGACCTTTTATTCTGTCCCTTCCCTCAGCTTTTGGTGGAAGAAGCTGAACTGCTGCTACACTTAACAAATGTCACTTTTCCATTACTCCATCTGACCCCCATTACTGGGGGCTCTGAAGTGTGATGTTAGTTATGTGATTTAGTCTGCTTGGAATGGTGGTGTGAATCTCCTGCTACTGGCTTCATTGTAGGCCAAACAGCTCTAACTAAGAGGCCAATATACATGTCTTTAGATACTTATTTGTATTTTCTGTACTTGCAACAGAGGTTTCTTGTACAGTTCATGTAGGCTCCAAACTTCTGTTTTGTTGTGATTTTGTTTGCACCTCTTTGTTTTTGCCTGCCTGTTTCTAACTTTTCTTCTCTTTGTATCTGGTATTTCAAAATCCTTAAGGTTATTTCTTCCGAGCAGGGGTTATGCCTTCCAGTATTTAGGGACTCTTTGTCTTAAATACCCTAATACCAAATTTTGCCAGCTGTTCAGAGAAAAGGGTTGTGTTCTGAATTCCTCTACTTCTTGCCCAAGGTAGAGAATGAAATTCTGTCACAGTGATGGAAGCTTAGCCATCATCAGGAAGATTTGTTTGCTTTTATCTATTGACAGCTCTATATATGAATGAAGAAGAGTCTCCTTTATGAAAAATATCTTGTCCTGATTAACTGTCAAGTGAAGAAACTTCTTAAGTAGTGGTCTGTATGTTTCATATCCCTTCTTAGCTGTCTAGTTCTACATTTGCAGCTTCAAGGAGTTTTCTTAAAATTAAATCCTTATTTCCCAAAAGCCAACTGAATGATGTAACTGGTTTTCCTCACTGTAAAAGGGTTTGGGATACAACTGTGCATTATGTGAAATACTGACATGCTTTTTTGGTTTGCACTTGAGAATTGCTTGCTCTAAAAAAAAAAAAATGCTGCAACAGTTCCATGTGAACAGAACCTCTGGACTCCCTGTTTCTCCTCATCAGTGTAACTGTTTGGTATAAGAATCTTTTGAATAGAAAATATGAACAGAATCTCTGCCTCTGGGAAATTTTGGGGTTTTTTATTTATTTATTGAGAACAACCGAAAAATTTGCTATGGAGTCTTTTTTGTCTGACACAGGACTTTAGAAATGTGGGAAAATTAAAGATGTGACAGTTGTGCTCCAGCCTAGATGCATTCTGCCCTATTGTGTAACACAGAGGGTCTCATGCTGCCCTCTGGGTGAAGGACAACCACATGGAACAGGAGGGATTTTGAGAGGGAAGGGAGAAAGTTCCCACAGCTCCAGAGGAAGAGGGAAATCTTTCAGGGGGAGCTAAGAAAATGGTTAAAAGACTCACTTATGTTTAGGCATTTTGAATGGGAATGTGTGAAAGCTCAGGAGAGACTTCTGCAGTGATAGAAGCTCTAGTAGGGTTGTTCTTTAGCCTTTTGGGATCCCACTGTGTAATGAGGAGAGGCACCTCACTCAACAGACTACTGAAACACTGCAGTTGATTTACTGCAGATCACACCTTGGTCTGGAGCTCTTCACATTCAGGGACAAAACCAGCTCAATTTTTGAAAGTTGCTTTTAGCTGCCTGGTTTATATGACCAGCTTTTCAAGGGGATGGAAGTGCTTTTCAAACACACATTTTTAGAAAGAGATATTGTTAAAATCTGGAGGAATATTGGTGGGGTGTAAACTTTTCTGCCTGAGCATTGAGTCTGCAGCAATAGGTCAGGATTTCTACAGTTTTTCACTGTGGTAAATTTATGACTCTATTGTCGAGTCTTATGCTCCTTTTGTGCTTAAAATTTTTAGTGCTGGTCTGTATTTGTCGATGAGTGTTTGGTATACTAGACCCTGTAATGATTGGCTTCACTGCCAGCTTGGAAGCTGTGCTCAAGCTCAGTAAAATGTCCCATAATAAGGGAAATTGGAAAGTGAAAAGCTTTGTATTTACAAATCTGCCTACTGACTCTGACTGTTATGATGGGCATGTTTCAGTAGAAATGTAGGATTTTTGTTTCACTGCTTTAAAATCTAAGTAATAGGAAAACCTAGTAAAAAACCTGGTGACTTTTACAACGCTAAGTCAAAGGATTCCAGAGAAAATAGTTTAGTGTACTGACTTTTCAGACCACAGACACAGGAACAGAGGGAAAAACTAATAAAATGGCAGAAGAGACTAGAGTCTTGGAACTGGAAGAAGCACGGTGTTGTGTTTTCACAGCCTCTAGTAAGAGGCAGATTGCTCTGATTCACTGAGGAATGGCCATTATAGAGGAAGAGGTGAAAATAATGGTAAAACCAGTAGGTGTGTGGGTTCCTCAAGCTGCCTTTGGTTACTAGTTATTACCATGGCATCAGGAATGGGACAGTGAAGTGTGGGCTTTGTTCTTGAAACTATCTCCTCTTCAGGACACTCCGTCCACATTCAGAATTTCAGGGAGAGCAGAATAGGACAGACTAGCTGCTACGTGGGCAGAGACAAGCTATCATAAAAGTACAGTAAGGATGGTCTTGTTAAGGGTGGGGAGAGGTTCTTTAACTTCCTTGAGACATCACCTGTCTTCCCAGTCAAAGACCCCCAGTCCCTTGCATGTTTTCCTCCAAAATGTCAAATCCCACTGTTCTACTCTGTCTTCGTGTCAGCAATACATCATACTTCTGTCTTGCAAGCCCTCTAGAGGCAGGTAGGATTGCAGAGGTCAGTGGCAGGCTTTTGATCTTAGATGGCTGTATTTATTTCTTTGTTATTTATTTCTTCTCCCCCCGTATTCCCTACAGTAATCTTCCCCCTTCTGCAAAGGTTGAATAAAGAGGATAAAATTAGTGAGTCACAGTAGGAAAAGTTGCTGTCTGCAGATGAAGAGACAAAAGGAATTTTCTGCTGGAGCTTCCAACAGAGGCAAGAGGTTTACAGGGATCTCATTTTTCAGCTGGCTTCGCTCTCTGGCACAAGAGTCCAAGGCTCTAGGGTACTGTGTGGATTTTTTCCTCTGTTTTTGGAAGGTGTCAAGTAACCAAGTTGCCATGGAGTGTGGAGCACTAGGTACACAAGAACAATGAATCACTACTTTTGTTGGCTTTGGGACCTTGAGGATTATTTGTGAATCCTCACTGGAAAAGCTTTCTTAGTGGAGCAAGAAGGGATTTGGGAGCAGAAGCATGAAGTAACCTTTCTGTGTTTGTATTACATGAGCAAGAACAATTGAGTCTCTCATGCTAGGTGTAAGAGAAATAACATTCCTAAAGAAGGGATCTGGAAAACTCGGGTACTTTTCTGGATTGTTAAGTATCAGTTAACCACAAATTTGGAACAAATGCTTGTTGCAAAACTTTAAAAATTTATGGTCAGTGCTCAGTGATGGACAGAAAAATGCTGGAGCTGAAGTTCAACAGAATATAAACTATGCCAAGAAGAATGATATCATGGTTTGAGTATGTTGAAACTGGTAAATTACTCCTCCAAGTATCACCCTTCCTGCTGTCATATTCTCGCAGGAGTAGGAAACAGCACTGTCATTTGCACTGTGCACTTTTTGCTGTCTAACTAATAGGATCTACAGTAAGTGGAATGACATAATTTGCATTGCATCTATTAGCTGCAGTCATTGGACAGAAGGTTTATTATTAGCTGGATTTTTCGCTGTATACGTTTGGTCTCTTGCTATGTAAGGAGAACTGTACTCACAATTCCTTTTACCGAAAACGCAATCATCATCTGAGAGCACATGTAACAGCAAAAGCCATGTTAGTCACATACATGTTGTCTTTGTAGAACTTAATTTTAAGATTATAAATGAGAAAAAATGAATTTTTTGTATTTTCAAGGATATTGCCAGTTGTCTAGTTCTTAGCTTCTGAAGTCTTGGCCTCAGCATTCCTTCTAGGATAAGTTTAAAATTATTGTCCATCCACAGCCTCTCCAAAAGCACTAAATGATGTACTTTGCAAAACCAGCTATAACTGGATAATAAAGTCCCACCACAGAAACTCAGTTTTAGGGGTATTTTTCTGTTTCTCTTTTTAAGGGGCACTGAATAAAGACTTTTGCATGTTTAGAGAGAATATTAGATACCATTTAAGTTCACAATAAGGAAGACTACAGGTACTGGGTAATGTAATAAACTCTACCTATTGCCTGTAGCTCTCCACACACTATGCACTCACTGTGCAGCAGATCGAGAAGTATCTGTGCATTTGAACATTACTGGAGCCCTGCTAACCCTTTGGATTCATGTTACTATGAAAGCAGAAGCCTGGTGTTTTCCAATTTTCCCTCCCCCTGTGGCCTAAACTAAACACTAAACCCAAATTCATCTGTATTTCTTGTCATTTTTGAGTAAAGAGGGCTGGGGAAAAGTGTTCATTGTTATATGTCAACATGCTGGTGCTGGCAGGTCCAGGCTGCTGCTGTTGGCTTTATGGCAAAGTCCTCCATTGTGTCACGCTGAAGCTTCATTCCTGGCACAAAAGGGATGTTTGAAAGAATGTCTCGTTGGGTTAGCAAATACCAGAACTTTTTATAATAATATGTCCAAAATGCTGCTTGTATAGGAATTGTCACTTTTCTAAGAAAAGAAAAAAAGTCACAAAAAAAATCATAAAACCTCCCCATTTGATGCCATTACATAAGATTTCATTTAAGCTACCTCTCAGTGTGAAATTCAAACATTAGGTAAGTTTAATAAGGTTTTCTCACTGTTATAGTTATAGTGAATAAAGTTATAGTGAATGCCAAAATTGCAAAAGTTTACCACCAAAAAGGAAAAGAAAGTTGTCTTTTTTTTAAATGTGTGTTTGAAAGTATCCAACATTTTCAAGTTATTATACACTCTGTTATATTCTTTTAATTTCTGTAGTTTCAACCTTGCAAACTCTAGCTGCTGAACAGAAAATAAATCATAACCACAGGCTTTCATAATTGCAGTCTGCTGGGTAAAAACAATTCTGTGTGCAGCTTTGTCATTTGGATATAGATAGCCTCAGACACCAAATGTACCATTAATTTGGTTGTCTTTTTCTTCAGTACTCAAGATATGAACTTGATGAATGGTATTCTGTAATGGATGCGTGCCACAAAGTACATGGTCTCATTTGCCTTTTCTGAATTTTAATGATCAGTTTATTATTGCAGATGTGAATATTGTTCATACAGCTTAATTTCTGTATAATTGTATAAAATATAAATGGAAAAAATTATAAGTTTTTATCCGGTATTTAGAAATAATGTACAATAATAGACTTACGTTGCGGTTTTACTTACAGAGTACTGTACTTCTTTTAAACTGGATCATATCATCTTGATAGGCGTAGATAGATTTTTTTTGCATGAGTGTGTTTTGGTTTTGTTTCTTTTTAATTGAAGTTTGAGTCTCTTAAGTTCTATGTTCAGTGTTTGTGTTTACTACTTGTGATCATGTAGTTGTGCCTTACATTGTGAAAGAATTTAGTCCACTGTGCACTGTAATTCTTAAACTCTGTGATTTGGAAGGTTGCTGTGGATTTGGATGAGAAGATGACACCATGCACCAACTGGTTCTGTATAAATGATAATGAAATGTTACTGAAATGTCATTTTTGTTTTCTAACCTGTTGAAGGAATTATTAATAACAATAAAAAAAAATTAGACCTTTCTAATAGACCAGTTATGTTATTCAAAACTACCTTGCCCCATTTCAGGCAGCAAAGCTGCTTTGAAATGGGGGATATATAGCTTTTACAAATGAACTGTTGCGAAGCCACACATCCAAGAACAAGCTAAACACTCCAGTTTCTTGGACTTAGGGGGAGCTGCAGCAAAGGCTTTCACATTCCTGAGTTCAGAGTCATGATGACTGTTTTTCAAATCTGTTTTTTTCACAGGTTAAATTCAGAGTAGGCTTTCCATTCCCAGTAGCTGTACAAGGTTGCTGGGTATCCCACATTTGATTGGAGTCCTTCTGCCAGTGACTGTGTTCAGACATCACATTCAGTTGGACAACTGGCATAACTGGAAGACTCAAAAGTAGCACTTGTTTTATTTTTTAGACTAATGAAAGTCTTACTTGTGAGATGGAAAGCTCCTTTGGGGTGGAACTGTGTTGCAGAGAGAAGCCAGATGATTAATGTGGGAGCATTAACAAAAAACTGTGTTTGCCTATTGAAGCAGATCTTGCTTGGGGGTCTGTGTTAAAGTGGACAAAGATGGAGAGAAGAGGTCTCTGAAAGGCAATTTGAGTTGGGAAGTCAATTTCTACCTCGACTGTTTCCTGAGGTATCTTTCTCTTGAGACCACAGAGGAGCCTGTTGAGCCTGCATCTCCATGAAGACAACCTGTGTGTGACTGTCCTCCTTGGAGACATGCTGGCCTCCTGGAATTACAGAACCTAGGGCACTACTTGTTTTGTAGTGAGCAGATGTGGCTTAAGGTTGTTTTGGTAAAAAATATACAGAGCGAAATACTCACTTCCTTCTGCCAGCACACAAAGCACAGAGCTTAGTCTGTCAGGTGTCAGCATTGGTTTCAAGATACTGTGAGCCTGTCCTGTCAGCATTGGTTTCAAGATACTGTGAGCCTCTGGTGAGCACTAGGTATGATACAGTGTGCAGCTGAGCTTGGGATTGGGTACATGGAGCATGGCCATGTCAGCCAAGTTGTGGCTAAATGTTTGCAGCTTGTGTGGTGTCCCTGTGCAGATCTACCGTCTGCACTCTGTTCTGCTCTCCTGTTTTACACATTCACCACTTGGCACAGAGCCTGAGTGGCTGTTCCTTTCCCAGGAAGCTTGCCCATCATAGGCACAGGGGAAGAGCAGGAATGTGTGTATTACAGCAGACTAGGCTGCATTTGGAGAGACTGAACCAGGTAAGTGCATACATATATATACATATATACACGTATATGCAAAAAACATTGTGTGATATTATAGTTCAGTAGGTAGAGATGCATAACTATCAGGAGCTATGGCTACACAATTGTAGTTTAATGAAATTTATTAATACAGTTTGAATGATGCAATAAGCCTTCTAGACTTCTCTGGTGAATGAATTCTCCTCACCAACATAGGGTTTTTTTCCTGTCACGCTTTCTAGGAAATCACAAGCTGTATTAAAGCTTCCCTGGATGGACACAGTCTTCCCTAAATAAAGCAAAATAGCTTCTAGGAGCCATACATTTGTTTCATGGCTCATTCTCCTCCTCCAATTTATTCCTACATGGCATGGTCCGAACTGCTCACTTTTGTCAAGTCAGAAATCTGTTAGTTTCAGAAACTTAAGGCATTCTGGAAGAGATACCTGTGTTATCACCACAGCAATCTTCCACTGGCTGTGTCAGTGCAGTGCTGGCATTATTAAATTTCAGAGGATTCAACTGGGAAGCAGAACTCAGTGCTTTTCTTGGTTTCATGTCTTGTGGTGTAATTAGCAATTGCCATTTCTATCTGTGACTTCCATGCTTTCTGTAACAAGAAAAAATATTTGTAAATCAAGACAACCTAAAAAAATTCCATTAATTCAGATGCATAAACACACAGAGCCTTTAGTTTTAGTTAGCCTTTCTTCAGGCTCTTGCTCAGGCCACTACACACTGCTGGAATCTGTGTCTGTGGCCAGAGGTTTCCAATGTATGTTTCCTTTTTGATTGGAAGGTAGGATTTGCTCTGTTTGCTTGTAATGGTGAAGTTTGTTGCAGGCTATTTCACCCGTTTTTATGTGATGTTTATTAGTTTCTCTGTTCCTCTGATTAAGACAGCCCCAGTTCTATTTGCAAGTTCTGTTCCCTTCCAAGATCTGCCATGTGCTGCCATCTGAATTTCAGTTTCTGTCATTGTACTGTCAACATTCAGCTCTATAGTTGCTGTCATCCAGGCGCGAGGACAGGGGGTCATGGCTGCAGAGATAATTTAAAATATGTAACTTCCTTCTCTCTCTGCTAATGCAGATGGTCTGATCACAGAAGCTGAGTTGTCTCTGAATTGCTATGATTAGATATTGGACTACTCTTAAAAGGATTAATTCTTTGGACTAAAACCTTTAAAGGTCCCTTACAACCCAAATTATTCTCTGATTCTATGACATTGAGAAGATGGTAGCCCTGGTGTGAAGGCAGCTTTGAAAAGGAAAGGTCATATTTCAATAACAGGAAAAGGTAACAACTTCTTAAGTAGATATCTGTTCCAAGTACCAACCAGTGACTTGGATATGGAAAGAATTCACTCATTGCTTTTCCTTGAAAAAGTCTACTGCCATTTACTTTTAAGCATTAGTATTAGTGGTGGTCAAATTTCTGTGCGTTAGGTATTGCAGAATGAAATTCAACTTACATGAGAAAGCGGAATACTGTGAAGTGCCTGACACACTTTCAGATGTTATGTACAGTGCTGTTACTAGAAATGGGATATGGTGTGAAAATGAGGGGCAAATTTATATAACAGTGAAATTAATCATACCATCTGTTCAATCTCAAACTGCAAGATGCATGTTGTGCTAGATGAGCATGAGACAGTTTTCTGATCTGAGTACTACGGCATGTGAGTTGGTGGGCAGGGTTTGGTGTTGACTCCTCTGGAGGGGCTGACCATCTTCATTTCTGTGACACAAGAAATGGCTCTTTTTTTTTTCTTTTAAGCAATCAGAATTGATAATGTTTTTCAACAAGAATATGACCTGCTGTCAACCCTGATATAAAGCTGGTACATGTTCAACAGCAAAAATTCTGTAACAAATGTGTGAGCCAAAGCACTGAGGTGTTACTTTGTTTTGTTTTGGTTTTGGTCAAATGTCACAACTGTAATAGATTCCTATCACAGCATGACCGCTTTTAGGCTGCCAGCCTCCTTTAGGGAAAGTGTAGTTGTATAATTAGAGAAGGAAAAAAAAGATGTGCTACTTACCTTGGCAGTCTCTGTTGGAGCTTGTAGCAAGAAGACTGCTATACACTGCCGATACCTGTTTTCATGCTGTATTAGGAAAGCGTTTCGCAGACTGAAGACTGTGGAAGAATGTGAAGAACCGATGTAAATGCACCTCATGCGGCTATCAGTCCCATTTTATATCACATCGATTATGATTGAAGAAATGATATATGTAATCATCTCTTCAACCCTGATAGGGTCAATTTTTTTGTTGTGTGGGAAGCTTTCTTATTTCAAAATCATAACTCTACTTGCATTTGTTTTATTTTTAAATACTTTATCATTGTGCAGCTAAGGTGCTTTTAAGTTTAGCTGAGGACCATTAAGAAATATTTCCCTTCAAAGTGGACTAAATCATAACTGAAGTTAGGGGAGAACAAGTATCAAAAATTGAAGAGAAAGGCCCTATTTTTATTTTATTTAAATAAGTCCGTACGATGACTGCCACATAGAGAAGTGGCTGCACTTGGGCTAATGGTGGGTTTGGGTTCTTCCTGGGTGTGTGCCTGAGCTGGTTCTCATTCTGGGGATGCCCCCAGTTGGCTGCTAGCAGCAGTATCTTGCAGGGCCAAGCATGTTGCCAGTCTGTTTCCTGCCAAACTTTTGGTCCTGAAGATGACTTTGAGCATCATGTGGAAGGTTTCTTTGCAAGGGGACAAATTGACACGAATGTCACGTCTGGAATGAAGGGGTGGCTTAAGTCTGCTATGAAGCAAGTTTAGGGGAAGAGGAGGGAAAAGCATCTTCAGGCAGCTAAAACCCTGTGGCAGACAACAGGCATACTTGGGTGGGCTGGTAGTAGCAGGGAGGGGGGCACAGCAACCTGTTTTAATGCTCTGGATTCACATGGCATTGCTTTTTTCTTAACTGGAGTTGATGTTACTCTAAATGAAGCAATGGTGACCGAGGTGTGGGATTGCCTCCCTGTGAGTGCTCGCCCTAAGCAGAGCCCTGCTCCTGAATCCATGCAGCCTGAGAAGAGCTCAGATCTCAAGCTGCTGGGACAAGGCAGCATTTTTTTGAGCCTACTGCAGTTGACATATCTTTTTGATAAATTCATCTAGTTCATATAGCTTGAAGTCTTGTACTATGTACAATATCTTGCTGCTGTGTAATACTTCCTGTCCGAGCATTTCCAAGCGCTCAGAATGTTTCTGCAAGATGAAGAGCCCTATAATCCTAGTTTTCTAGAAAAGGGAAATGGAGCACAGACTGGTAAAGTACTGCAGCAAATCAGCAGCAGAAATTTGTAGCAGCAGAGGAAATATGTTTCTGAATTCATGCCTTCTGCCTGACTGTGGTCAATAGGAAATAGAACTTTAAAGTTCTAAAAATGAATTTTCTGGGCAATGCTTGGCATCAAGGTCTCAATAATGTTTTCTAAAAGCAATTCTGTGGCTGTAAAGATTACCAGTCTTTGATACAGTAACATAGCAGTGGGTCTGGCCCTTTTAAATGTAGTGTAAACATTATTAATGGAGCAATAGTTTCAAAGTAGTTGCAAAGATTAAATCCAGAGCAGAATGATAAAAGGAAAGTGATCTTCTAATCAGAAATTATGTTGCTGCTTACAACCTTCAGAGATGTGTTCCTACTGTAACGCTTACATGTAAAATTACATCTCTTGTAACTTGGTCATGGTGTTTGCAGATAGTTCTGCTTTTAGGGTAGCTTCCTGGTGTTATGAGCAAACCATTTTACCTCTTATCCCTTCACTGATACATAGGTGGCTTTGGACTAGAATTATCTCGCATAATTTTTAGCTTCCTGCCTGCTGCCAAAAGGGTATTTCTATGATATCGCAACATATATTTTTTTTCTAGTACTTGTATTGAGCTTTGTTTATTTCCAAAGTGAGTTCAATCCTCAGCAAACTAATGGATGCAAAAGTTAGATCAAAAATCAGGATTTCATTTTTGATTAATGTGATGGATCACATGTGCTTTCTGAGAACATGCTAACTAATCTTTTAGTGCTACCAGCAATGAAAGTCTCCTTGAGAATGCAAGTAGATTGGCAATGTTCCCCAAGGTCATACATTCCAGACAATATTTAATTATTTTTTTCCCCTGCAAAGGGAAATTTTCTGTTGACACTAGAAGGTTTGCTTGTTGTTTTACACAGAATGGTGGAAATCTGAACTGCAAGCTCTCTATAGTAATTTTTCTCACTGTTTTTATTGTACCCCTCCCCAAGGGGTCCTGTATTAGAATGGGGCTCCCAAGTTGTTGTAAGACTACAAGTTAGTAGCAGAGACTGCCATAGCTACAGCTGTAGCTGGAAAGAACAGCTGTAGCTGTAGAGAAGTCAGGCAATGAGGTCCAGGTTGCAGGTAACGTCATAACCAGTGGACAGAACCTGGGCTGGGATGCAGAAGGCAACTTTGTCTATTCTGATGCTGGATCACAAAGATAGAAAGACCCTGATTAGAAATCTCTGAATGTAGGAAGTTCTGTCTTGAAAAAAAAATCCAAAAATCTTATTCCCATTCCCATTATGGATTTTTTGGCCAATCTTTTAGATGCAAACTGGAGGGTGGCTGCAGAAGCTGTTGACCTGGCACCTAGCTTGGGCTTATGCAGGACGTGGGGCTGCCCTCTCCTCCTGCAGGCAAGAGGTGGCTAATGTATTTGCTCCGTTTCTGCTGGGTTCATAGGGAGACGGCTTAGGCAGGCAGACAGTGCTGGAGCACATTTAAAAAAGAGTTGTTATTCTGTGTTTATCCCCTTATCTCATATTTAGTCATTTGCCTTTTATTGCCTAACTTTATTTCTTCTCAGCATTGATACTGAATGCTAAATACTCTGGGTGAATATATTTCAAAGTTATCATAAATTTTACAGGCTCTAGGTTTATTTTCCTTATCTATTGATTTCCTACAGAGCACTCTAGCTCCCTAAGCTTTTTCTCTGTCTTTAGGATTAGGATGACCCTGCAGCCAAGAGATTTGTATTTCTTTTAATTCTCTTTGATATAGGAGGTTCCTGTGATCTTGGCAGTGTTAGACTGAATCACAGAACCATTAAGCTGTAAAAGACCTCCAAGGTCATCAAGTCTAACCTTTGACCGAACATCACCATGTCAACTAGATCATAGCACTAGGTACCATGTCCAGTCATTTCTTGAACACTTGTAGGGATGGTGACTCCACCTCCTCCCTGGGCAACCTATTCCAATGCTTAATCACACTTTCAGTGAAAAAATTCTTCTTGATGAACCTGATTGACCTGAACCTCCCCTGGCTCAACTTGAGGCCATTTGCTCTAGTCCTGTAACTAGTTGCCTGGGAGAAGAGACTGACCCCCTCCCTGGCTACAACCTCCTGTAATTGTAGAGAGCAATAAGATCTCCCCTGAGCCTACTTTTCTCCAGGCTAACCACCCCCAGCTTCCTCAGCTTCTCCTCATAAGTGTTGCCCTCTAGACTCTTCATCAGCTTTGTTGCCCTTCTTTGGACACGATCCAGCACATCAGTGTCTTTCTTGTAGTGAGAGGCCCAGAACTGGGCACAGTACTCAAGGTGTGGCCTCACCAGTGCCGACTACAGAGGGAGGACAATCTTTTCCCTGGTCCTGCTGGCCACACTATTTCTGACACAGGCCATTGGCCTTCTTGGCCACCTGGGCACACTGCCGGCTCGTGTTCAGCCAGATGTTGACCAGCCATTCTTCCCAAGCCTGTAGCACCGCACAGGTTTGTTGTGTACAGGGTTGTTGTGACTCAAGTGCAGGACCTGGCACGTCACCCTTTCAAAGCCTTGGTCCATTGATGCAGCCTGTCCAGATCCTTCTGCAGAGCCTTCCTACCCTCTAGCCAATCAACACTGCCACCCAACTTAGTGTAGTCTGTGAACTAAGAGTGCCCTCACTCCCTCATCCAGGCCTTTTATAAAGGTGTTAAACAGGACTGGCCCCAGTACTGAGCCCTAGTGAACATCACTAGTGCCTGGCCACCAACCGGACGTAGCATCAATCACCACCACAGTTAGGTGTGTGAGAGTCTGCATCAGCAGCTCAGACCAAGGGGAGGTCTGATGTTTCATGCCTGGTCCCTCACCCCAGCTCTAATTTGGTGACTTCAGGAATGTTGTTTTGGCAGGGTAAGGCTGGTCACTCTCACTGGAAGTCAGTCCTCCTCCCCTCCTCACCCAACTGCACAGAACCAGTTATAGGAAGTCGTTTTTCCCAGTGATGCATTTGGATGTCTGAGAACAAGGAAGCATTGATGTGTGGTGGGTGATTTTCATTCTCTCAAGGACTGATGGAGAGGTGAGTAGGAGTAGCAACAGGCGGTAAATCTCCTCTCCAGCCTCCTTGAGAATGGCTACTGTGCATGTGGGAGGACCCCCAGGAGAACATGTAGTGGGAAAGGTGAAAAAATGCTGCATAACTAGTATGGAATTGAAAATACTTAGGAAAGAGGCCCAGGGTTTAACAGAGCATATTAGGGCAGTTAGGGCACGGAAATGCTTGGCCTGTGAGAAAGAAGTAATTTGGGTCTTATTTCCTCCTTTGGGGTAAATGGATAATACCTGACAGTCACTGGTATGTGTGTGAAAGTCACTGTTAGAGGCAGGGGGCCATGGGGTGTAAAGGCTGTGGCAGTAGCTCATGCCTCACAGCAAGAGCAGAGCTGTGAAGCCACAGTGCTGAGGCACTTGTGTTTGCACTCCAGGCATCTGGGGGGGTTTGTGGACAAACAGCATCTTATCCTTATACTACCACACACAGAGTGCACTGACATGGTGTTTATGAAGGCATTCAGATGCATGCAGGCACATACCTGTAACTTGGACGGGTTCAATGTTTTTCAGTATCAGTCTGTCTAGTGGGATGGGCTGGTCCAGGACTGTGCAAAATCCACCCTCTCTTACGAAGGACTGCAGCTCAGGAGTGAGGGAAGGACAGACAGAGATTAAGCTGGCGTCTGAGCCCCCATATTTCTGAGAATAGAAAATGAAGCTGGTTAGCTTGTTGTCTGCCATCTGCTCATGAAGTATAGGCACTAAAGAGCTCTAAATCATGTGCTTTCTCTTATCAAAGATATACAGACAGCTTATTTGCCTGAGGAATCTTAGAAAAACTCACTGGTACCTGGAGCTCTTCTGCAAGGTCACACCTTGCACCAAAAAGACACAATAGAAACACAATACAAATCCACAGGCAGAAAACAGCCAAAGACATTCAAAAGGATTTTTTCCCCTTCCCTCCTTATTTTAATAGCAGGTCTTTTTCTCCATTCCTTGGAGGTGTGTTTCACCCTCTCTCCTCACATACGTGCAGAAGATAGAAAATTCCCAGAGCTCCAGATGAGTTGCAGCCCTTCACAGAAGGTTCACCAACATGTGTATGTGGGACAACCCTCAAAAAGACTTGCCCAAGGGTACCAGGTGACTTGAATTTCTGCTTCCTTCACCACCGCTGTTTCTAAGGAATGGTGCTGCTGGTCCCAAATCCCTCACTGCATGCTTTCTCTATCTCCTTTCTCTCTGAAGCAGAACACCTGCTTCTTAAAAAAAAAAAACCACCACGACAAGAAGTCTTTAAATCAGACACAAACTTGTTGAGATTTAGCAAAGGTCCATTTAGGCTTTTTTTACATCACCTTCATAAACTGAATTAGCTAGATGCACTCCTACACTGAAGCTTTAGGAAGTTTGGGTCATCCAGTGGCTTTCTTTGGTGGCTAAATACAGGTCTTTATTATTTATAGAACTCTATAGCACCATTCATCAAGAAATATTGTCTTGAACAGACTATATCTTAGCTTTAAGCTAGGGGAAATCAAGGCAAAGAGAGGACAACAGGCAATGTAGGAACTGAGAATAAAGCCAACCTTCTATAATTTTAGCATTTCCCTATAATTTTAGCATTTCCCTATTTTTTTTCCTTTTTTTTCCTTTTTTTTTTTTTTTTCTTTCTTTCTAACAATTCTGATATCTCTCAGATAAAAAAAAAAATCTCTGGTTACTGAACTGAGTCATTCAGGGAACATTAGAAAACTTTTTCCATTCTTGAACCTTTTCTGAGAGCATGAGAACAACATCAAGAAAACATTAAGGTCTTTTAATGTAAATTTTCCTGCAGTAGCGTTCCTGTAACATACTGAGCCTAGAAGCAGGGGTTTGAATCAGTGTTATGGTTTGCTGTTAGCATAAGGTATTATCACCCGTTCTTCATGCTGATTAGTCATCTTGTATTTTTGTTGTTAGATCAATCTGCTAAAGTACCTTCAAAATACTTACCAAACTAAAAACCATTACAACTGCAACCATATATATCTCTATATGTTATTACCTTTTTGTTACGTTTAATTTTGGTAATTAGTAGGAAATCATCGAATAGGAAGAGGTAGACATCAAGGAGTCTTGTGCTTTCTGAGAAGGAAAACAAAAAAAATCAATTTTATGGTGTGATTATTTTAAGGAATTGCTGCTTCTAAGATGAGGCATATCTGTGAGTCACTGCATCGTACAAAACGCTTTTAACAACGAAGCCTCGCTTCCAATAGTTTACAACTACTCATTCCTCATGTGAGTCTGTGTCAAACACAGTAAATCAAATGTTACTTGGTCGTTTTGGCTACTAATACTTGTAACTTGTAGCAGCTACCTCATTGTGATTAAACAACTACTTGCCAGGAAAAATTACCTGGATCAATGTCGTACAAATACAACAATCAGCATGATATAGATAGCAAATCCTGCCTGGTAAGCAGTGAAACTTCTGAAAATGACAGAGAAACGGGGAAGTGCCACCTTTTCCTGGTATGCTGCCCTTTTCATATGCCTTTGCAGTGATGAAATGTTAATTGATATCATCATACAAGGGTGATAGTAAGCGTTGTAGAAATCAACTTGCTTGTGTGGGCTCACTCTGCTACCTGTGGAGTTAATGGCATATTGTATGAGAGCTCTGCTCATGAAAAGGAAGCCACCTGGCAGGATAACACCTTCTTGTTCCAAGATATCTATCAGAACAGCAGACTTAGTAGAGACGATGTTGAAATAAAAATAGGAAATACCTTTGGACTCAGTAGTTTTCAGGGAAACACATACTAGACATGGTGCTAGAGCAGTGAGATATGTTGACATCAGTCCCCTGCCATGTGGGGCACCTTGTATAGGACAGTCTAAACTGCCTGTTTTCCTATTTCCACATTTTTCAATATGACAGCAAAGGCTTCCTTTGAGTGACAGGTTTTGGCCAGCCAAACTGATTTCTTCAGCACCTGGCAGACTGAGTATCCAGATGTGGCAATAAACAATCATACAGACTACTTATCCTTTTGGTAATTTGCCTGTATCTCACTCTCTCTCTGACAAGCTGTAAATTTCCTTTTTCTTTCATGCACCTGCCTAAGTGCAGGTTCATTCTGGACCTGCCATGACAATGTATAATTCTGTTAAGGTATCTCGCAACACCAGGACATTCAGGGACATTACCTGCTAACATCAGCCTCCCTTCATGAAGGAGACGCCTGTTCGCCGAAGACAAAATGTTTTCACTGCTGTTTTCTCTTAAACTTTGCTTCAAACCCTTGACCCAAAAAAGAGAGAGAGAAAATGAGTATTCTTGCATATTTGTTGGTGATCTGGGAGGTAACCAGCAGTTAAAGAAGATGAGCATATATGTGTTCGTGTCTCAGGCTAAATACATCACACAGCTGATAACTGAGCACGGCTGTGTTTCTTCAGCAGTGTTATTGCTTAAATGTATTTATGTTTTTGGAATGTTAAGCTGGGGTTTACTTTTCTGAAGTGAGTTTAATAGTTTTTGCAGCCCTGTATGTGAACAGACAAAATCCTTGAGGTGAGGCTCACTTGATGATGTTACCATAGTGCTGCTTAAAGTCTGTCTATTTGGGTAAGGGTATAACTACAGCAGAAAGGTGCACACCTAGGTGTGATGTATAATTTTTTTGTAATGCTACTAAAATGTAAGTGGAAAGTTCTTTGGCTCAGCTCAAGGAGTGAGAGAGGCAAATAATTTCTAATTAATATCTTTGTAAAATGGTGGTAATACTTACATGTATCCCATTTCATTCTGTCCCCTAAAAGCAAATATTGGAGAGTCTTTCTGGACTGTATGATTGCACTCTCTTGGATGCTAGCTAAGCTGTAGTGGGTTGGTTTCTTGGATTTTTAGGCCTTCCTTAGCAACGGGGTCAGGAATCTAAGGAAGTATTCCATATCATTCCTTTCCGTAACACAACATATAAAAAGGTGCAGAAAAGAGAGTTCGCTCTCTTTTCTCTTTGAAGTTCTTTTCAACTTTCCCTTATGGTACTTGTTGGCTATCGGTCTCGTGCCCGTATTTAGCCTTAGATGCAGTCCAAAGCAGGTGGTAAACTCCATCTAAGGCTAAATACAGGCACAAGACCAATAGCCAACAAGTACTGTAAGGGAAAGTTGAAAAGACTAAGCGTAACCCATGCTGTCATCCAAGGCACTGTGTGTGTTCAGCTACAGTGTTTGCAGCTGCTCCTGTTAGAGCAGAGCCATCCCCAGTAAATAGAATACAGACAACCAGCCAACTTTAGACCACATTATAAAACTAGATAGGAAACTAAATCCTCCCCAAGTTAAAAATGCCCTTTCAAATCTGCTTACCTCTGGGACAAAGAACCTTTTGTCACGATCCCAGACCTGAGGCCAAATTATGACCTCTTGCAGCTGCCTGAACTTCTGAAAGTTGTCCAACCACTTGACTTTACCTTCCAGGTCCCCTGAAATGTGTGAAACCCCAGTTACTGCCAAGGTTGGCATAAGCAGTCCTGTTTCTAGAAGATGATAAATACTGATTTTCTCCAGTGAAACCAAAGTGCCCCACATGTGAGGCCCCAGATGAAATCTTGGCCTCATTGTAAAAAAATGCCTGAACTCTTCTTAGATCAACAGGAACAGAATTTCAATTCATGCATTCAAAGATGCCTAAATTCACTGCTGAATGAAAAGGCTGTGTTTACTAATCTGTCTGGGGAACAGAGGAAATCATATAAAACTCAATAAAACTGTAATCTTAAAAAATATCTTTAAAAAGGTCCTGCCTTTCTAAACTGTGTGGTATAGTGAGAGAAAAATAATTTTCATTATTTACAGCCTGATAAAAAGACTGTTGAAATTACTGAGAATTAATTTTGGAGGAAGTGTTGCCAGAAGTGACTGAAATATTTAACTGGGGTGAGGGTGCCTCAGAATGTGAAAAATGGGCCAGTCATTGCAGATTTAGGACCAATATGGGGAAAGCTTTAATGGACCTGCAACTTCAATTTCAACTTTTCGGGTTGAGTGATATTGCAGATGATAGTTTCAGACACACACCTCTCCACCAGAAGGGTAATGCTGAGACTGCAACTGTCTTTTTGTCACTGATTCACTTATCAAAAAATGAAGGCAGATCCTTGTCAGGTGTCTGTGAATAAAGAGGGATCACCCCTCTATCTTTGGTTTCCTTTACCCAGAGGTCTCTAATTTCTGAAAGGACCTATTTCTTTGCCAGTAATATTCCCCAGATATCCCATGGTCTTTTGGGGCCATACCTAAAACTGCTGTCCTCCCAGTAGACATCTCCAGGCTATCAACAAGACCTCTTTATTTTCCTATGGGACCTGTTCTGTGCAGAAAAGTATGCTTCTTGTGTGGCATTAGGATAGACACCTCATGAGACTTGGCAAGAAGAAAAAGAACCCGAGTCTCTCTTTTAGGTGGTCATTCTGTCATTGGGAGTATTTACTCATGAAGAAGTATCTGTAGAATATATTAACTCTCTCTCTTCCTCAGCTCCTGGGGAAATGCTCAAGCCTTCAGCCTCTGGCATGAGGAGAAGGATGGCAGCACAGAGTGGCCCACCATACTGGGTGGCTCAGGGCCCTGGTGTGCTGCTCGTGAGAATGAAGCACTATTTGGCACTCCTCCCTGTCAAGACTGCTGGGATAAGTGTTTTACTGATGTAATGTCATGTCTGATTTCAGTGGGGACTGCATGAAGCCTTTGGGGAATAAATCCATCTGCTAATGAACTATATGACCATAAGACACTTAGAGATGCATTTAAAGCTTCTTGAACAAGACTGAGTTAATAAATAATATAGAATTAATAAATTATTTACCTAAAACAAAATGCAGGAAAAAATTAATACCTATACCAACCCCTTATTTTCCACAATACTTAGAGAAAATCTGTAGCTGAGACAACTCTTCAGCTACTTTACATGGTAGAACCCTGTCAATAGTGAAAGGTCATGGACATATTATTCCCCTTGTGAGTGCAAATTTATCCTATTAAGAATCAGCCACAAAATAATCCTCCCAAGACATAAATCCCACTCAAAGACTTCTTTGTTTGAGATATTTCTTGGTTTGTTCCAATTTGTGACCTGCTCTTAGTTGTTTGCCTGTCATGCACATGATTCTGAGAAAACACAAGTGACTCAGTGATTTGGGAATTCTGTGGCATTGCTCAGAGAAGCTCTGACAGCACAAGGTGGCCCAAGTAATTCCCTACAGAATGAGGCTCAGGACTGTAGAAAGGCAGGAACATCCTCATTGCTTTTCTGCAGACAGACTGGACCAATTCACGCTCAAAAGGACATGCACAAAAAAGCCAGGTAACTTGCTAGTTGGTAATTGCATACTTACTTATGGACTTTTCCACTTTCTCCTTAAGTGACTGGATAAGGCCTTTCTCTGTTTCATCAGTGCTCCTCTTCCAGATGTTGTTAAGGAGGAGAGGATAGCGCGTCAGTCGATGCAGAGGAGCGACCAGCAGCTCTGGCAAATGCAACCTCTTGCACTGTTCATTTTGTTCACACCACTGCTGAAGACAAGGAAAACCTGCCTTAGGCTTCAGCTTGCTCCCTGGCTGGGAGGTAGCAAAGAGTTTTCTGCATCATTAGCTGACTCTAATGAGACAGGGACTAGTGAAACATGAGTTTCTCTCACAGAGAGAGCAAGGGCAGTATAAAGGCTCTTGTCATGGTTTAACCCAGCAGGTATCTAAATGACACAGCCACTCATTCACTCTCTCCTCCCCTCACCTCTGTGGGATGAGAAAGGGAACTGGGAAATAAAAAAATAAAGTTTGTGTTTTGAGATAAAGGCAGTTTAATAAGACAGAAACAGCGGGGAAAAAAAATAATAGAATTAGAATATACAAAACAAGAGGTACACAATGCTCACCACCCACTGACCTATGCTGAGACAGCTCCAGAGCAGAGGCCCCTCCATCCAGTTTTCCCTCTAGTTTATATACTGAGCATGACACCACATGATATGAGATATCCCGTGGGTCAGTTGGGTCAGCTGTCCCTGCCATGTCCCCTCCCAACTTCTTGTGTCCCTAGATTCCTTGCTTGTGGGGTAGGGTGAGAGACAGAAAAACCCTTGATGTAGTTTACATACTGCTTAGCAACAAATAAAACATCACTGTTATAAAGATACACTCATCTTAAATCCAAACCACAGCACTATACCAGCTACTAGGAAGAAAATTAACACTATCCCAGCCAAAACCAGGACAGTTTTCTACAGAGGGAATTGCATCACTCCTCCAGATGCACTTTCTGTGTTGCTGCTTTCCATCCCAGATGCTGTGTCCATGCTAGCAGACAAAATGGTGCTCTTATTTATTTCCTGTTTTGATTTTCTCAGGAGAACCTGAGAAGATTAACCTGATTTAGGTTCGAAGGCCACCTTAGGTTTTAGGGTCACTACTACTTGCCACCGGGGAACTTCTTCCTTGGCATGAATGTATGAAATCCCTGTCAGGGAGCAAGCAACGAGAAACTCCAAGGCCTAAGCTGCAGCTGACCTGCTACAAGGACATGTCCTCCCAGTTTTGGGTTGCCAGTGACAAAAGCCCACTACTTCAGGTGTCTCTTTCTAAACCTGTAATGTTGAGGATCAGTCTTAGGTATTTACAGGACACATTGATCTGCTAATGATATTGGAAAGAGCAGAGTCTTCTCCCTAAGATCTCCACCACTGCACTGGCTGGAGCTTTTGCTTCAGGCAGATGTGGTGTCAGCAAAGACAGAACCTGCTCTAGTGCTGCAACTTGGTAAAGACATCACTGATAGCTCTTTCCAGCCTTAGAGGGAGATAAATGCTTACTTAATGGTGTTGTTTTGAGAGAGAATTTACAATGTGGCTTGATTTTTGTTTCTTTTTTTAATTCTGTAACCATTTCACTTCGTTAAAGTGGAGGTCATTGATTCAGGGGATTACGTGCAAAATACCTAAATTACAGAGGCTAGTAGTATGTGTTTTCTACCTACAAAAATGCAGCCAGTTCCTCCCTTTTGGCTTTCCCTTTTTATCTGGTCTAAATTACAAGTATAGACTTTCGCATGTGCAGGTGAACATACACTCAGAAGGGGGACTTTTTATCGGTGTTAGCCTCCGCAGCTCAAAAAGTTGATGTGAAATGCTATCTACACAGTCTGAATGAACTTTCCTAGTCTGCTGTTAAAATCCTGTCATAAAGTAGGCATTCTGAAGACGATAACAACAAAATCATCACTTTACTTTCAGGTAGATGCCAAAATCTTCTCTCAGTTTCAGTTTTTCCAAGTAGAAGACAGCAGAAGTATAATTAAGGCAATAAATCTGGTGTGTCTGGCAGAGGTCACCCTGGAAAAACTGCAGAAAAGACTTATAAATTTATCAAAAAAGGAAAATATTATGACAAAAGGAGAAACAATGGTTTTGGTTTTGTAATATTTTACCTGAGATTTCACTGTACCTAGGAAAATAGGGGAAGAGGAAAAGGGGGAATTGAAAAAGTAAAAGACAAGTTAAACAGTAATAGAAGTCTAAAGTAATAAAAAAATCACTCAAGCAATGCATAGGAGCACAGTTCTAACGGCTCTGCAGAGGTGTGACACATTTTTAGACTTTGTTCTCATTAAAAATAAATGATGTGAAATTCATGTAGAAGTTGAAGATAAAACCACTACCTGTGAAACAGCTTTGATGACTTCATGCAGCTTAGTATTTTACTGTTTAGTATGCTAGATAGCTCTTAGAAATAATAGCATAACATCATTTAGGTTGGAGATGTTGAATATTGTCCATCATAAAAGGCAGTTTTGTCTAGGATTTTTTCTGTCTCACACAAACATTATCAATAAGAATGCCTGAAGTCAGAGATAACAGGGTGAGAAACCAAGCTTCAGCCTGCCTTTCCCTGTTAAAAATCTTAACACTCAGGTAGGGTCTGTTTTAGTATTTCCCGGAAGTTTTCTAATGACCTCTACTGCTCGGGAAAGTTCAGGTCCATCAATTGATTTTCTGTCTGTATTGATATTTCCAACTTTAGAAGCACTGGGAAGTTGTGTGGGAATTAGAGCTCTTAGAGAATTACCACACAGACTACCCAAAAAGTTTGCAGGGCAAGCAGGGCTTGGCAGCAACCAGGCAGTTGTGTTTCTGCCTCTCTCTTGCTTAGCAGACACAGGCCAAAGTGTAATAGGTATTTCAGTCCCATTGTGCTCTTAATTAAGCACTTAAAAACATTTGTGGGTCTGGTCCATGGAGTAAAGGAGGATCCATGTGAAGGGGTGGAAGGAGGCAGGGAACATCTAGTGTGGGGCTGGGGTCTGGTCTCGGGGAAACACCTTCCATAGAGCAGGAAGCTCTCCTCTGCCAGTGGCCAAGACTCCTCAGGGTTTGGGCTGCTCTTCCCCAGGAAGGGAAAATCTTTCCACACTTTGTTGCACATACAGAGTACATTTCCACAACTGCTTCAACCATGCTAATGAATAAAAAGAAAAACGTCCTGCTGATAGGAGCTGCTTGAGGCTGAGACCAAACTGCCTGTGACAGACATCATGTCCTTGACTGACTTGATTGTTGTAAAGCACCTGCATGCTATGATAAATGGTCTGCTGCAAGGACCTACTGTTATTAAAAGCAAAAATATTTCTGATTGTATTACCGTTCTGAGTATGGAACTGAAATCCAAGGGAGACTCTGACTTGCTGATATACTCCTTCACAGTTTGAAAAAAAGTTTTCAGAAAACTGAGACTTATCTAAGTAAGGAGGAAAAAGAGAGAGATTAACATCAGTGACCCGAAGTTAAGATTAAAACATCTTTCTTTCCCATTCCTGGGCTCTCAAAAGGCTCCAAGCCTAGTGGGTGTCTATACTTTTCTCTCTGACATCGCCAGAATTATCTTCAGAATTATGCCCAGAATGCTTGAATTAGTTGGAAACTAAAACAAATCTATAGAAATACCCACTTGTGATAAAAGCTTTGAAACAAGATTAGTTATTCCATTTAAACTAGTTTTAGGGTAGCAGCTGTATTTAATATAGGTTGAGATGAAAATTGACAATGGGTGAATGGTGTCTACTGAAAAACACTGGTTGTTTGTGTCATAGGTGTGACAATTAAGGAAGCCTTCAGAGTCATTTGAGGAAGAAACCATCTTTCATAGTTTGAGTTTGCCTCATGCAATTGAAGATAGGAGAAGTTTCTACAAAATACTACAAAAAGTCACATATTCCCCGTAAGTTTGAATTGGACTCAAGAGTGCCCACATTATAGGTCAGAGGGGAGTCAGAGCCTGTTCCTAAGCCCACACTTGCCTCCTGAGCACAATATTTTCACAATAATTCATGACTGGGCTCAGTTTTAGGCCAAATTTTAGGCCAGAAGGGCACGTCATCCACTGTGATACTGCTAGGGACTGTTGTACCTGCACACTGCTTTGTTTGATGTGTTTATGGGGGCAAGGTTACTTATAGGATGATACCTATTCTTTAATTTTGACATTTACATCTTTTATAGCATGCATTTTTTCATGGATTCAGCCTGCTATCAAGAAGAAACACATGCTGTAAAATTCAAGAAAAAAGGCATAAAAGACATTGACAGCAGCTACTTTCTCCTACATTTAATCACTATTTTATATGCAAGTACGCATAACAGATGATCATTTGTCATCCTCATTAATAAGGACAACAAAATTAGAAAGTAAAATAGGAAATGTATTAAAGATAATTCTCTCAAGACATGACCAAGCTCCAGCCAAGCTCAGAGCACACAGCAATACATACCACTCCCTTCTTCGAATGAGAACTAAGAAATCAACAACCACAGATCTGCTGAACTCTAGTAGTTGCCTGCATGTATGGTCTTAGTCCACAACAAAAAAAAGGTGAAACACGTCAGCTAAAAATCTCTTTCCTTGTATCTCCAGACCTGCTTGGTTGGTCATTCTGCAGCTCACCAGGTGCATGGTCTGTCACTGAGCAGCAGTGCCTTGCTCATGTGTTTGAGTTCTGGTTAATTGTCCCTACTTTGAAGACCTTTCCTGATTTTCTTGTTTTGGCTAAAAAAGGAGATACTCACTATTAAGGCAAGGGAAATACAATATGAAAAGAAGCTTGAACTCAACAGCTGGTTTAGGGCAAGTGATGTGATTATGAGCAGTCATTCAATTAAGGCAGCTGAAGATTGCTTTCCAAAATTCATTTTGCTGTTAAGCATAAGGTGTCCTGTAAAAGGGCCCTCAAACTAAGAGAAACTTCTGTTTTGCTTCTAAAGTAATATGGATTTATAGTTTTCTTAACTTTCAGGAGCTGAAAGTGATCTCTCAGCAACTGGCCAGAAGCAACAAGGAGCTGGAACACATCACAGCCAAGCCTTGTGGCCTCCCTCTTCCTGGACCGTGGGAGGTAAGAAGCACATGAACACAGAGCATCCAGTCTGTGCGGGAGAGATCCTTACACGCATGCCAAGGGAAACCTCAGCTGCAGAAAGGAGGTCACCATTTTGTTTTAACTTGCCCTATTGGAGTGGCATAATAGACAGCAAAGTCTTTGTGCCTGTCTGTTTGCAAAAGGGAACTCATTGTAGTAGTTATTTTGCCATGCTTACTGTTTTACTGTAAGGATTGTGTAGGAGAAGTTTATCTTCACAAATCCTTTTGAAAGGTCACTGCTTATGAGAAATAGTCTCAAACTTGTATTTACTTCATAAACAACTGCCAAATGAGCTCTCCTCTGTGTTTAAAATGCCTGTTTATCTTTTGCTGGAGACACAAGAGAATGATTTGCACTGGTTATATTTGAGCCTCACTGATACACCAAATAGAAATGAGAACACTTATTATTTGAACAAAGTTCCAAATGTGAGCACTGAAACTGAATAGAAACTTTATGGATGGTTTGTTGTCTTCTTTTATTTGGCTGGTTGATTTCTATCTCAGTAACACTTCTTGTTTTTTACTCACCTTGTTTAACTCCTCTAAGTTTGCAAAAAGTCTCCACAAATCCACATCCAAGAGAAATTCATTACTCTGGAGGTATTTTAGAGTGTTCATAAATATCTTTAAAACCAAAACAAATCCATATTATATACAATTTGTGCCAATTCAATGTATCTCCCCCCCACAAAAAAAAATATTATGTATTTGTACTGTAATTATTATGAAATGAGAATTTGATTTGGGAAGGGCAGAATATGGCATTCTGAGAAAAGTTTCCTGATCTGACTGAAGGCTAAATATTGGGGTTTGTGTGTGGAAGAGGATATGAGTGATGTCTCTGGGGTTTCTTTGTGGCTACCGCAGAAGCAGCTATGTCCCTGATTTGATCTCTGGCAGAAGAGGGGCAACTGAGCCACCTGAAGATTCCCTGCATGAAGGAATTAGTAACATCAGGGCACAGTTACACATTTCTATGATCTTTCTAAATGTTTTCCTTCCTATTCCATGCATTTAAATTGTTTAGAGTTACTATGGGAAAAAAATATATTGTTGGAATAATGTAAGTAGAGGCCCTGTGAAGATTTTTTTATCTCTTTGGATTGTTTTATTAACCTCCATTACATGAAAACTGCATGTGTATTTATTAGCTGTTTAAGATTTTATGTTATTTAAACTGATTGAGCTGTACTGAATCTGACCTAAATCTGAAAAAGGCTTAACATTTATGGATTACCAAGTAGATTTTTTTATGTGTAAAAAGCATTGATGAAAAACCCATCACCCAGTTGCCAAGAGTGAATAGCTAGTGAGAGTGTTTGCTTAGCCTTGTGTAACTCTCTAGTTACCATGAGGAGGTTGACCTGAGAGCTTAAAGGGAATTTATGGTGGTCTTAAAGCTCCCTGTGGAGATTCATTAAAATCGGTGGAATATTTCTGTACTTTGAAGTAAGTAGGTATCTGTAAACTGGTTACCCAAATGCAATGGGTTCTTTGGCAGGAGAGTTTGGGAAGCTGGTGTGGACTGAATAGTTCATCATTCATGGGTCGTGTAGAGCTGGCTAAGGCTTGTCTGTGGTTTCCTACATCAGACTCACCAAGGGGCCTGCATGTCTGCTATTATCATCCCTCCAAGTATTCACCACTTTTTAATCTTTTCAGCTTTCTGAACAAAGTGTACAGAAGGAAAGATCTTTCCTTCTACCTAGGACCAATAGCTGGTCCTGTCATTCCCTTTCCTCCTAATTCCTGTTCTGTCCCATCAAATATGAATTCAGCCCACTCCTCTGTTTCCATTACTTTGCAATACTTCTTGTACTGTCCAGGCTAACTTTTCAGCAATATGGAAAATGTTTCACAAATCTCTTTCCTTTGACTAATAAAAATCAGAAATTGTCTGCGTAGAATAAGAGAAAAATATAAGAAAATATTTATGGAATTTTCCATCCTTTTAAATGGATACATTTAATTTTGATGTGTAGTGACTTTAAATAGTGCAGCTATTCTTGTAACTGTGCGTAATATTCTTTTTCATATTGCAAGCTCTTAATATTCATTAGGATGGAGGTAATATAGATTTTTTGGGAGAGGAGTTGCTTTTAGTATGCTCGTTCTCATGTAATATTAGAACTACAGGTCTGCTGAATTCTGAGGATTTCATGCTCTGGTCAGGATAATCTAGCTATAGCTCTATATGAAGTTAAATGAAGAGGATAATGTTCCATACTGGTAGTACAGAAACATTCAGTTGAAATAGTCCAGTACAGAAATAGCCAGCTGGAGAGTGGCTTGAGTTCAGCGTTTGTGAGAGGAATAGTGGGATATCAGTTGAAATTGCTGAACGAATATGAAATCAGATGGTAATTGCAAAGCACTAGATTGCATCATTAGAAAGTGATGTTTAGAAGAAATATGCCAAAATAAAGGTGGAAACCAAAGGGAACTGTGAAAACAGGATGAGCAGGCAAGAGGGGAGGAAAAACCAAGTGCTTAAGTCATTCCCCTAATGAGAAATTTCAGGTGGCTTTGTGTCTGCCATGATGACAGCAGAAAAAATAATGTAATTATTTTTGTGAAGTGAAATCTGAAGTTACCATCTTGAGAACCAACAAATGATCCAGAAAGTAAGTGCATTCACTTGTGAAAAGTTCCCACACTGCTGCTTCTTTTTTCACTTCTAACCGGCTGTCGACATCTTTTTGCTCAGTCTGTTGTTCATTTATAAATTCATGCCAAGATTTACTCTATTGATTGAAGAAGAAAGAAAACCACCAATTGTTTCATCAACTGCTTCAGACCTTACGAGAAGAATCCATGTTTTATTTCCTGTATAAAGAGCTCATCTGCCAGTATTAGTGATTTTTCTTCTGAAAGCTTAAAGAGTTCTTAGAAAAATTTAAAACCCTGTCATTTTCCCCCAAAATATTTATAATATAAACACAGTGAATTTGAAAGTAATGCAGTAGGATAATCTATGTTTGTGGGATGTTGTATCAAAAAATAGTGTGCAGCTTGCAGACGCTAAGGAATTGAATCTATCGTACTGCTGTTGGAAAGCAGGGATGGATGATAGCTTCTTGTTTTCCAGATGATAAAATCAAGGTACCAAAGGACTATGTCTTTATAGGCACTTGGAAATTGTTTTGTTTAGTCTTAAGGTGGCCACTATCATCTTACTGACCTGCTCCAACGTCAGTTGTCCACATATAAGTTAGGTACTGACAGGAGTCCTCAACTACCATGTCTCTGGGAAGCTGCAAATAACAGCCTGACATGAGAAGCAAAAGGTTAGCTTTGGAGAGGGGATGGTGTTAGGTGTGGGTTATCTGAATATCACCCTGGTAGCCCAAGCTTGGTGTTTCTGTGGCTAGAGGCCAGAAGCCTTGTTTATCTGGCAGACAAGTTTTGGCGGGATTTCTGCAACCGAACCTTGGTGTTGGCACTGATCTCTCTGTGGCTGCCTCTGAACACAGCCCTAAGGCAACAATGGGGGTGACTATTCCCCAAGTGACATCTCTGTTATGCTGCAGTTTCTTTCCCCAGACCTGCATGTACTGCTGAGAGGGTTGTCTTGAGGCCTTTTTCTGAAGGTGATACTTCCCTGACCTAAGACAGTCTGAAACCCCAGCAAAATCCAGATGGTCTTGAGGGCCCTTGCTAACCTTCTGTGACGCTCAGTTTCCCCCTCACCCCTCCATTTCAAATGACAAAAATATACCTTATGTATTAATATACCTTATGTATTAATGTAACTTATGTATTAATTTTACAGAAAGTTTATCCAGATTAATGTGCTGAAAAATGTTAACTTAAAAACAACACAAAATTCCTCCCCCACTGTTAAATATCCTTGATACAGCATACTGAGTATTTTGATACCTTAAAGCAGAAAAATTCATATGTGCAGCAGTCTATGATCTTAACAGTTGAAAGACAATTTTCCAGATCAGATGCTTGCTTCTGTTTTTCTTTACCCTGTTGAATGACAAAAAACCACCCCTAATTCATACTATTGAAGTTTGCCCAGCTCTGTAACCTTGCTCTAATCTGAAAGAAGTTTGCCCTTCAGCGAGTGGTTTCTTTATACTTCCCCGCTCTCCTAAACAGAGACAAGGCAGTGATGACAGGTTTCTTCATACGTAGGGGTGCAGTGTGTAGGTGCCTTACATTTGGATGTGTAAGATCTTATTTATGTAACACAATGGGCTACCCTCAGAAAACTGAACAAATAAGATATTTTGCTTTCTTTAGCACTGTCAGACATAGGTAACAACAGATTCATAGTTGAAATCATCCTCCTGATGTAGATATAAAAAGTTACACATCTGTTTACTTCTTTATTTTTAATTTTTTAGTTGAGCTGTGTATTGAATAAGCTTCCTTGGTCAGCTGTAGAGTAGTGTCTGTAAAATGAGCTTTCAGAAAGCTTAAAGGGTAGCAGGAGTTTGTGTGAGGGATCATGAAATAAAAACAATTGCTTTTGTTTTGGCTTTGTGTTTTCAGGTCATGTAAAAAGTGTAATCATTATTTATGAACTAACTTAAGTGCTGTGGGTGCAGAATTATAAGGTGTTTGCCTAACTTTTATCTGCTCTCTGGAACAGTATATTATGTGGATTTCTATTGTCTGAACTTAAGGCACTGAACTCAAGCCAATTTTGAAACATGTGTTTGATTACAATATTTGAAACTCAGAGTTTAAGTTCAGCTCTTAATTTTGAAAGACAGTTTGAAATGGAGCAGAAATTTATGGAATTTAATAGCCTCAGAAATAACTTTTTTTCTGAATATCAAATATCAATATTTTATTTCAGATTTCAAAAAATTTACCGAATTTAAAAATTCTCAATTTTAGGCCATGCTCCTTCAAATGCTATAGAGCTGCTATTAAAAGAAGAGGGAACTCTTGTACATACTAATCTCAGTACTTACACTGGTTTCATTTGCACCAAGTCTTCTTTGATAAAATGCAAAAAATATTGGAAAGGGACTGTTCACAATTACATGCTTGGGGGGGAAGTTATCAAGACACTTGTAAATAATTTTTTGAATCCCAAACAGTATGCAGAAAGGAAATTCTGATACCTCAGTCAGTGAAAGTTTTCATAAATGGAAAAGACAAGGAAATGTGTTAGACAAGGATATTCACTGAATTGTGTTAGTATGTATGCTTTTATTGGCAACTGTGAGGGCACCCATGAGAACAAAAAAGGCCTACAAAAGCATCTGAAAAGCTACTTTGACAGGTAAAGCTTAGATTCCTTCCACATGAGTGGGTGTTCTGCAGACACTTCAGAGCCCTAAGACATGCAGAAAATACAGGATACACTATGATCAAAGCAACAATGCAACTGACCTGTCCATTTTTTGCTATCTTACCCTGCATTGGACCTGCTGCCAGCCTTGAACACTCTGTTGACCTCCTGCATTGCCCATCCTGCTCTGCCCTCCTGGTGCCACAAGACACCTCTCCTCCCACCGCCCACAGGGATAGGGAGCAGTGGCACTGACTCTTTTCATGTGTCTCATGGGCAGTGGCGCTGGTGGCTGCACTGGTGTCACCTAAGCTTCACTGCAGATTAATGTCCAAGCATTCCAAGGGTGAGTGGGCTGAGACCTCTGAGTTCAGCTCATCTGCTGGCTGCCTTTCTCCGAGAGCAGAAAGTAAAGAAGCTATTTTTACCCACATTAGTTGTTGGAGAAGGGAAGATTGGTGCAAGGAAAAAAAAAGTAAAATACTCACAACTCCTCTTTTGACAAATGGCCACCTTGACTTTTTGGACTCTAATGGGTAAAACAAATATTGTCAGTAAAAAAACAAATAGCTAAAAATAAAACTGTTATTTATATTATTTATATATTTATATCTATTTATACATTTATTTTTGGGTAAAGCTTGATAGACTATACTCTACTTGACTCAGATATAATATTTGTGTTTGGGCAGTTTGTGCATCAAACTTAAACCCCTAGGTTGTTGGCTCCTTCTAGCAAGAATTATGACTATCTGTGATGGGATTTTGGAAGATGCTAAACACTCCTACTTGTTGAAGATGCTTAGTATTTGATTGCCAAATCTTTACATGGGAAAATCCTCATACCTCAAGCCAATTCTTGAAGATATTGTTTTGAAGCAAGAATTAGTCCATGCATGATCATTAGTGATAATTTGGAGTTATGCAGAAATTCAGAACTCCTCTGAACAAACAATGATACAAGCCCTAAGCCTCAGATCTGTCATGGGGCTGGCACCATGGAGCTGGCTATAATTTGTGGTCCTTGGTGAGGAACAGAGAAAGATGGGGATTTAGATTTAGGAATGCACTGGTGAATGGTGAGGAACGACTGTGTTCAGCAAGAAATCTGAACAGGTTTTCTGTTATGTGGCACCTATTTTCAGGTCTGTGAATGAGTGGAAATCACAGTCAAAACTTTGTTCTTCTAGTTTTTGGAGGTCTTGGCTGTTCTGGGAGTGGCTGGCTTATTTGCTGTCATGGAGCTTCTGGTTGTCACCTTGACTGACTTGCTTTTTGAGAAACTTTTGATCTCTGGTCACCAGGATCTTTGGTCTCTGCTAATCACACTTCCCACATTACTATATTCCATAATAGATATTTGTGGAAATTTCAGTTTTGGAAGGTCTTGCGAGCAACCTTTAGCCATGAATTGGGTCTGCTACCCTTGTTGTCAGAACACTACTGGAAAGGGCAGTATGGGCCACTTTCTTTCCTCTGCTTGAAGCTGTGAAGGTAGGAAATTGTATCTCATCTGCTTGCATTGGAAATTGAATCACATTGATGTGGAGTAACAGGATTCTCCACAGAGGCTGCACTGCCTCATGTTGTCATTGTTCCCATACTCCCTCCCCATCCCACACGCACACATATTCCAGTCCTGGCTTTTGCTGGGCTCAGAGGAGCAAACCTCCCCCTCCTCCCATATCTGACCTGCACTCAGCAGGAAGGGTGAGTAGGGCAGGTAGTCCACGGCACTGTCTGACACCAGGAGGTCTCCAGGGAACACCTCAAGTCCTGGCAGACTCACTACCAGGGAGCTACGCCTGCGCTCGGCTGATCTGTGAGATGCAACAACAACACACATCATCTCTCTCCGCTTGAGGCTGCAGAAGAAACTTCTGAAGTGCTCCTTGCTGATACAGAAGGGAATCAGCTAAAAAACCAAATCACAGTAGCTATGACATGATGTGTTAAAAGAACAATGAGTAAAAAATTGTAGTGATTAGCAGCAAATATCAAATTATCTTTCAAACTCCTCAATGGTGCTAAGATCAAGGTGCTTAGGGACATGGCTTGCCTCAGATAAATAATCAGAGCATTTAAATACTGGAAGTTCCTGAGTTCTTCTGAGATTAGGCAAAAAGTGATTGGGGATTTCTGAATCTACATTTTGGCACTGGAGTCCAAAGGAGCAGTAAAATACTATATTCCTAGCTGATATATGTGACTTGTCATTGCTTTTAACCTTCATATAATTCAGATGATTTCAAGAAAAGACAGCACACTAGAGAAGAGTTAAAATGTTGGTTTTTTTTTTAAAAATATTTAAACTTTTGGCTGGTTTGTGCTATTTTCTTTCTAAATCTTTTTGGCATTTTTTTCTGCTATTTCAAGTATTTTTTTATTTTGAATGTAATAAGACTTAGTAGCCCTACCGATTAAAATAAATGGCTCTTTCGAACTATTGTTGCTCCTAACAGAGAGCGTTGTCTGGGATGTAGATCCACCAAGGAAAATGACACAGGCATTCTGTATCCAACAGCGTATTGTGCCAGAGGCTGCTTGCATTCACATACAGAAACTGTTGGTGCATACCAAAAACTTTTTTGGATTTTGCTAATAACCCACACTGATACCAAAACAATTGTGTAAGTATACTGCTGCAAAGGAGCTGGTGTCTACAGCTGCTGTTGTGCTACCTTCAATTGACTGACACATGAAGGCTGCATTAGGGTTCAAAGGGTCAGTAATTAAGTAGCTGAGGGAGGAGGCACAGAAGGTGTGTATATATATAAAAATTCTATTTTTCAGTCACTACTGGTATTTTTGGTCAGATGAGTATGATTCTTACTGGGATTTTCTTTTTGCCTAGGCAGTTACCTTACTGTGAATATCTAGCCATTTGCCAACACTTGATGTGAAACCTGGTAGGTATATTTTTCCCCTTAAGTGCATGAATAGTCACTTGATAACTTATCAACTGGCAGATGAACTCTGAGGTAGAGAACTGGGATTTGATGTGTGCAGTAGAACATGGAGATTATACTTTTTTTATGATCTGACAGTGGCATTGCTTGCAATTGCCTCAACTAAACAATTGAACGATATGGATGAAAGTTACTTCTAACAACAGAGAGGGCTGAAGGCTATCAGGAGGGCCAGGTCTGGGACTTAACACTTGAAGGATGGACATATTGGGGCTTGAAAGCTGTGTGTTGAAGAGGTTACAATGTGCAATGCAGGAGTTCTTTTAAAGTTTTTCTGGCAGTCTTACTGAATGGGGAACATAGGATCTGTTTTTTTAGCTTTAGGATTTATAATGAAACTCTCACATTTCTCATGAAATTGGCCCCCTAGCATGTAGTCTGAGAGGTTTTATGCATGGGGTCTGTTTCTAGGTTGTCTGCAAGCCCATACCACTACAAGGGAAAGGAGTGCTCCTATCAGCAGTACCTTCCTGAGAGGTGTGTTGAGTGCTACCCAATGCGAATTTTCAATATTGGTAACATTTGAATTAAGATGCTACTGAAACCTAACCATTTTATTAAGGTGCAATCTCTTGGGCAGCTGGGTTGTTATACAAGTCAGATGCTGCAATATAATACAAGAATAATTCTTAAAGGTGTAGCTTTGTCTTTTTCTTTAGTTTTTGTTTGTTATTCTTACTGGGGTCAGAGGGGTGCAGTGATTGAGTGAAAGAAATGCTTGTATTTCAGGGACAAACTCAAGCATCTGAGGAGATATCATCTGCAATAATTTCTCCTTAAAATCCACTTGTTTTTTTAAATGTGTTAATATCACAGATTTGCATCAGGAAGTTATGGAAAATTATTAAAGACATTGAACAAACTAATGATCTGGAAAAGTAAATGTCCTTATGTGTATACTTGTTTCTAGGGCATGGAAAGTGTTTGTATCTTTATCTGTCCATAATCTTAGCCTAACCAGCTATCCAAGGGAACAGACATCTATATAAACCACCTCACTTAAATAACAGATATGTTATTTAAAGGAATATTCACTAGATGAGAATAAAAGCAACAGAAAATGTTACTAAGGTAAACATTATAGGGTGGTCACAGTGCTGAGATAGATGCCAGGTGGTTGCACTGTTACCCAAGCCACTCAGGGAGGATACTTGCACTCCCTGATTCAAAGAGTTAACATGGAAAATGACTTATTGCCAAGAGTAAATTATTTATATGATTGCATAAGGAATTAAGTTTAGTATAATGGACATGATCCTGTGCAATGTGCTCCAGGACGACCCTGCTCGAGCAGGGAGGTTGGACCAGATGACCCACTGTAGTTCCTTCCAACCTTACCCTTTCTGTGATTCTGTGGCACTTTATGGGCATATGAAACATTAAAAGAGGAAGAGGAACACTTCAAGACAGACGAGCCCAGCTCCTTCAAGTCACTGAAAGTTAGCTGTCTTGGCAGCTACTGGGAAGACTCTTCATCAGCTTGTTTGCTTTCGGAAGTAGTGTAACCCAGTTGCTCACCCAGTCTCTGATAAGCTGAATGGTGCAAGGAGAGAATAAGCTCAGAGTAAACTCAAGGTTTGGTTTTATCAATGTTTTCTTTCATGGTAGTGTTGGTTTATTATCTCACCTTCTCTCTACCACATATACCTCTCACTGTGCTCCCCCTCTTTTCCTTTTTGTTTATTTATTTTTGCTGATTATTTTTAATCAGCATCAGTTCAACAAGTTGCCATGCTTAGAGAGACGTGCTGGCATTCCTGACTGAGGCCTGTGTGGGGGAAGGCTGCTTAAAATGAGTGTAGGCGCTTTAAGAAAGGTTTTCGAAAGTACAGCCTGGAAGAAGGGAGATGTTCATTAAAACTGAAAGACAGAGATATGATTTTACCCAGGACAGTATTTAAGTCATTCTTGAAGAGGGGTTGCCAACTGTCTTAATGTACTTCCAGATGGAGAGAATAATCTAACATTTCAATAGTTTTCACTGGTTGTGATAAGAAGGGATTAGCTGTTAAGGAATTAGACCAATAACTTGGATAAAGGAGGAGCTGAATACAGGCTTAACCCAGATCTTGGACCAAATTAAACTCGAAGAAAAAGGTTTAAAACAGAACCTTGTGATTTTTTTTTAAGTATTTTTGCACATTCTAATATTGATCAAGACAAAAGATAGAAGTCATAATACATCATCCAAACCACCTTTTGACAATCTTTCCTGCTGGTGGCTATGAAAAATCTTGCTTTTTTTCTTCTGTGGTTTCTTGTTTTTAAAAGGTGTCTGGATAGAGTCTAGAGCCGATATCCTAGCTGGCATATAGTGGCTTCCCTCTGAAGCCACTACAAGCAAGTGGCACCAAGAGAAGGTGTTCAGTGTTCTCCTGTTTAGCCATCTGCATTCAATGTCTTCAATTTCTCCCCAGAAGTTCGCTACAGAGCATGCAAATCTTCATCTTGTCAGTGAGACATGCTTATGTATTAGAGTTTTGAGCTGGATCAGACCAGACTCTTCCCACTGTAGGTACAGATCACTTGTTTTCACATCCAGATGAAAAGATCTTTCCCTCCCCTCATCTCTGTCTCCATTGTAAATTCAAATGCTAAAGAGTGGTGGAAATTGCAACAATTCAGAATATCTAGGAGGCCTCTTCTGCAATGATTACATAATTTCAGATGCACACACACATCTCTTAAACCTTGCCTAGGGAACCGTGTTGTGTAAAGACTCAGAGACTGTATCAGTTTGCTCCAAACCTGTCAGTCCCAAACATCCTCAAGGGGATCATGCAATGAAGCGAGCACTACTTCATTAGCAAGAGAGGGATGGTTATTAAGGGAGGTACTGTCTCCTGCTCTCTGTTGTGTGGGGAAAAAATAATACTTTCCCTTCTGTAAACATTTTAACATCTTAAGGCAAGAAATATATCTGAATCAATATAATTTCTAATAAAACTTTTACTTTCTGATAATTGCTTGTAAGACCCTGATGCAATTCACTGCACAAGTCTATAGTATGCAATACTCTATCTTGCCTGCACTAACTTATAAAATCCATGTTTTCTATGTATTCTTCTTAGTTTGCAGGATTAACAGCCCCCCCCATCCGGTAACAATCCTACATCTGCTTTGCTCATGTATGAGAACAATATTGAACTGTTCTGTTAGCTTCTTTGCTCCCTTTTCCCTTCCACAAAGTTTTGAGGAATGTTATTCAAGATTATGAGATGTTTCACATTCTTTAAACTGAAATTTGATGCTGCTAAGCCAGACAACTAGACCTTTGGGCAGTTAGTTCCTATTGCAGAGCTCCCTGATGATCCGGCTGAAATATTGTGTGAAATAAAGCTAAATATTTGGGGGAGAGGGCCACCTTTGAAAGATTATCTAATTTAAAAGTTTAGTGAGCTGGTGACAGGCATTTCACATAGCAAATCTACAAATTAAAGTTGAGTTACATATATATGACTCACTGTTCAGTTTTGTCTTAGAGTGAAGCTGATTCATCAAAAATGTAGAAAAGTCAAGCTTAGAATCAGATACAACAAATATAGGCATACCTTTGTATTGGCAGTCCGCTCTTCTGAAAGAAAGTGAGATATTCTAGTTACTTGGTCAGAAAGCAAGTAAGCAATATGATTTTTGTGAAAAAAAGAACACATTTGTTAAGAGAAATGTACTCCATAGACTTGGACATTGGCTAATTAATTTCACTGTTGTGGAGAAAGAGGGAGAATGCATTTGATATCCAGAATGTTTTCTATATTTGAAAGGGGGTAAAATAGCTTTTGGTCTGTAGTGCAAAACCAACCAGTTAGTAAAGAGCTGTACACCTATTTGGCATTATCCACCTTCAGTGGAATGTGTGTTTAGGCAGTTTGCATAGGGTAGAGTCAAGCATGTGTGCAAAGTTAACTGGTTGGGCACATAATGGAAGGTCATTGAGAGCAGATCTAGTAGCAAACCTGGCTTATACAGTGCCTCTCCTTTTGTCCTTGTGGAGAGCTGAATGGTGGTTTGCTGCCATGGAAAGATGGAAGGCTAGCTCCTCCCTTCCTGATTTGTCTTTACTGATACTCATTGGACCAGGGTTTCTTTTTTATCCTTTTTTTTTTTTTTCCTCCCAGGAAAGATTGCACAATTGCCTGTTCATTTAAGGAGCTGGACATAAAAAAAGAGGGGGAGCAATGAGTGGCAGAGCTAGGTAAGTGAAAATAAATAAAAGAAATGGGACCTCCTCCTTTGGTAGTAGCAGACCTTAAGTTTGGCTCAGACAATTTAATACTTGGTTTTATTTGAGTTAGTAACGCCATTCAGTAAAACAGAACAGAGAACTTCTCTATCAGGAATAATCTTGTTGAAGAGTTAAAGAGTGGGTTGAAAGAAAATAATCTTCCAAAACCCAATCCAAAATCAGATAAATTACTTAGTCTTGTTCTTCCATAATCCCACCAACAGCTATACTGGCCCACCAGGGTGAATGGACAGGGATGGGAAAGAGTGGCCATGTGCATCTCTTGCTGATAAGGAAAGAAAAATTTCTCTTCCTTTTGAGTGTAGAGTTGATCTTTTCTATCAAAGGATCATGGCCCAGCTTGCAGTTCAGGTTAAGAACTGGGTTTTTTTATGTGTGCTGGGCCATGATGGACCAACACTAAATATGATAGACTGAAAAAGAGGTTGCATCCTCCTATTTTTCTTACCTGGACACCCATCCATGGTGTAGGGCTTGGACGGGGGAGTCTCCTAGGCAGCGTAGAAGAGTTGGCTCTCCAAGAGTTTCTGGGTGGCTCATTGGGACTACCATAGCTGAAAGGATCTTCTTGGCTTGGAAGCTTTGATCTGGGTATGTCAGACTCTGGAGCTGATGTAGTTGTCTCGGACTTGGTTTTGGAAGACAATAATTTTGCATGGACACAAGAAGGCAATGACAATGAGGAAATCGTAATGCACCGAGGTGGACTCTTACAAATGTGGTGGAGAGAGCCAGTGTATTCCTTTTGATTCCCCATGTCAGAACAGTCCTGAAGTGACAGTGCTTGTGAGGCAGAGGCCATTCTTAGACGCCTTAATGTTGGAGAAGTGGAGATTCTGGACAGAGCATGACGGTTGAACTGGAAAGGTGCATGGTGGCTCCCAATGCACTCCTCTGTAGGAGGTTTCGGAAGTGAAGACTCTGTATAAACTTGTCTTTGAATGTAGTCCCCTGGAGGCAAGGTAGTGTCCATACAAAGTGGTACTGCCTGCATTTCATAGGAACTGAAGGCATCTTCTAGGCTGCTGCTTCCAGACAAAGCAACATTTTCTTTATGGAGATCAGCTTCCCTGTTTAGAAGTTCCACACTGGTGCAGATTTCTTTGATCAGGTCTGGAGAATAATCAGAGCTTGGTTGTTGCATTCTTAATTTGCAGCATGAAGCTTTATAGCTATGCATACCTAGGAAACACGATCAGAAAACATTCTTATAATCTTACCATATGACCTTTTAAATGGGAAAATATGCAAACTGAAAAAAAATTAAACAAAACAATGTAGATATGTGCACTAGTACAGAAACAATTACCTGCACACTGAATCCTGCTAAAATGCAGGTTTCTACAGTTTCAGGATCCAATTTTGGCAAGCTGTTTGAACAGCTGTTAACTTTGAGTCTGTACGCAGTGTCAGCATCGCTCAGTAGATCTAATTTGATCTACTAAAGAGTAACTCTAGAAACTCTACTCATCTGGTACTGCAACCACCTAATTTCCAGTTGCCACTCCCCCATCGATAAGTAAGATTGTAACACCGCTGTACAAGGGATAAAAGTGAAGTCACTAGCTCTCAGGACTTGCTGCAAAATTCTTGATGTACAAATACTAATTACTCACCAAATTCTTAAGCAAATACAATTTAACAATTAGGTAAGATGTGTCTATTTGCTCTTGCTTTCTTTTCAATGGGTAAAGTACTTTGTAATAAACATTATGTATAAGTTGTAATCAAATAAGGAAGAAAATTGTTTATATTAGTAAATTATCTGTTGATTGATCAGCATATAGTGTTATGTTCTGTGATTCATGAAGCTTTGTTCTAAGATATTTTCATGTCTAGTCTCTAAAACCAGACTGACATTTCAAGTAATAATGAAGATTATGAATTTAGCCTCTTTAATTTAGCTTCTTTGCTAAGAGGACTCTTAAATCTGTCCATGATTGCTGGCTTATTTGGGGGACTTTCATTTATTAGAATTAGTTTACTCAAACACATTTTGACTGTCTTCTTGAATATCTCACATTGAATATGTTTTTTTTGGTCTAATTATGCAGTTGAGTTGCATTGATTTTATAAAGTGATTAGAAACAAGTTATTTCATCAAGTTTCCTGGTTCAAAGTATTGTTTTTTACAAATTCTTCAGCCAGTAGAAGATGATAATTCAGATTCTTAAAGGAAGAAAAAGCATGATTATGACAGAAATGGGTTCTTTTACATCTGTAGTGAATAGCCACAAATATATTAGCATCTATTAATTTGTCTTTAATAGATAAGAGCTAATTAACACATATGTTTATTGAAAATCACATTCCAGATATAGCAGAATGATAATAATATCAAATTTCTATTTCAATATCAAATACTATTTCCCCCTTCTGAATGAAGGTATGATTGCATACCATTGTTCTGAGATTTGGTGATATTATTTTTAATATTTCAAGACTTTTATTTTGTGAAATGAAATCACATCTCACTTATTGTTTGGCCAGGCATTCTCCTTGCTTTTTTATTTCTTAATTTATTTTTTTTTAATGATCATCCCTTCTCCCTTCTCCAGGCAGAATTTTGCAACTCAGCATGCAGTTTCCAGATATTCATGTGAAATGTTCTGCTGCAGAAGTAGAAAAGTTTAAAGACATTTCATGGAAATCTGATATTAAAAATACACTCATTTTTTACTTTTCAGTTTAGCAAGCTTTTTTTAAATAAGTCAAAACATGAGTTTCTTTAGGAGTACTTATGTGTTACTTTTATGTGTAGAATCTCTCAGTAAAAAAATATTTGTAAAGAAAATACACTGTTAAAAAAAGGTGCAGAAATACGCCACACACGTGCAGAACGATTATGTGATGAAACTTACCAAAGCAGCCAAGTGAATTTTCACCAACTTCCAATATGTCACATCCTTTTAAATCTAAATTTCAAGAAGTGCTTGATTAACTGATGCTAGTCTTTTAACAGTAGCATTTTGTCTCTTAAAGCCTCCTTACTGAATGCTGATAGAGGGAATGAGATTTTTTCTTGTAGATTTTTTCTAGGGGATTTGTTTATCAGGTCAGACGGAAGTGGCTTCAGGATCAATGCCTGTAAACAAAAGGTAATATGTTCCATACATTTGATTAAACTTCACGCCTTTTATATATTTCTGGACTTTTCACATCAATAAAATTTGGAAAGAGAGATCTCAGGTAGGTATATAATGAGTTGCAAGAGCAGATTAAATGCTTCTGCCCTCCAACAATCTTTCCCCCCCACACTTGTCTTGATTCATTCAGCTGGATCTAACTAGGCATTGTTCATCCTTCATGGAGGTATAGTAGTGATATATCCCTAGGTTATATTATTTGCAATTAGTTTTTAATTTTAACAAATGTGCTAACTAGCTGAGTGATTTTGAACAAAAATTTTAGTACCGGAGTATTTGAGAATTCATCAAAGCATTGATAATTCACTGTTTTGTTGTGTTGCAGAACTCATTAGAAACCATCAGAATTGCTTTAAAGATTCTTTGGTCAAATGAATTGAAAGTGAAACTTGGAAAAAGATGTTTTGTTTGATATATAACTTGGGAGGAAGTAGTAACTCCTACAAATCTTCAAATCTGTTTTGTAACTAACACACATTTTCAGAGGACTTAGTGAACGCTTGCAAGTGTAGACAACCTTTGCAGTACAATATTTTCATTTTCTGTAATTTTTTTTTTCAAAACTCATCCACGAACCAAATCAAGATACCCCAAAACTGGTGTAAGTGCCTTTGATTTTGCGTAGCATTGGATGTGTCCATGGATTATTCTGAGAGAAAGAAGTGAGAAAACAAGCTCAAAGACTTTATCTGTGAAACTGTGACGGTGTTACAGTATTTATACTAGTATTTATCCAGTTTGTTTCTAAGAAAAAGAGACACACTCACCCTGTCTGAGAGTTGATAGTACAAATGTATTTAGTTTAAGAAGGACTTTTAGGAACATTAGACTTTTTCTCTTTCTTTTTTCTTTTATTTTTTTTTGTTCTTTTTGCGGGGGGGGGGGAGGTCGGAGGAGGCTGTTTTCGGGTTTTTGTTTGATTGGTTTTGTTTTGTTTTGTTTTGTTTTGACTCATACTGCTCTCAAGGTGATATTAGTTTCAGGATCAGATGAAATGGACAGACTTTGTTGCTTGATAAAATATGCAAATGTCTGGAGATTTTAAAGTGTTCAAAACTGCCCTTTCCTACCCCACAGGAAAGACCTGGGCACACTGCAGCTGGCAAACCGGAGTGGTGAGGATTTCCAAGTACAGCCTCGGGGGGAAGGGGGCAGGCAGTCAGCAAGCAAAGCCATACCCTTCCTGGGGGAAAATCACCTCTCTGTTGGAGAGAGTGAGTGCTATACCCTCTGCTCCTGGCATTCTTTACATTTTTGTGTTGTACATCAACAGTCTTTTCTGCTGTCTAATTGAAATCTTTCCTGTCCTGTAAAGCTGCTGCTCTGATTTTACCCCCATAAATTCTGATATGAATGTATCTATGTGGCCCTTTTCAAGCACCAGTCCCCACATCAGTACGAGATCTGCCAGATCAGACATTACTCTACTCCTCAGCTCATAGAAGCCTAATCTAAATCTAACCCAAACTTCTGAATGTCTAAGCATTCAAATAGTGCTATTCTGTTTGCTTGCATGCAATTCAGAGGACAACAGAGATTGCTGGGCTAGAAAGACAGTTGTGCATTTCTCAGATACCAATACCTATACTGGGGCATTGATAGCTGCCATGTGGAATTCTTTTTGAAAGAGAGAATTGGGTAGATATTACTAAAAGAAAGAAGTTAGAGTGCTAGCCTAAGATCAGGGCTCATTTGAACTACTTTCTGACATATAGTACTGAGTCTGGTTTAGGTGGCTTTGGGTATAGTTAGGCAGAAACTTTGTTTTGAGGTAATTTTTTATTGATTAATTCTGACTGAGACCATGGAGTTTTTGTTGTTGTTGTTGTTGTTTGTTTGTTTGTTTGTTTGTTTTTTTAAATTCTAGCTGAGACTTATCCTTGATATGATCAGTATACTTGAATTAACCTACTAGTTTACATAAAAAAGAAGTTATTCTATTTCTTTCCCATTTGCTGGTGTTATAAATTGAAAACTGTATCTAACTTCCTTTACCCAGAATTAAAAATATTCTTAAAGGTTTAAGCATTTCTCTGGTGTAACTTGGGGGCCTAGGGGCCCAAGTTTTGGGGTGAATGGATGTAGATGAAATCATAATTGCCCTCATTTTCCCCAGAATTCACTGGCACTGCTTATCTTGCCTCTTAGACTTAATTGTGATAAAACAAGTGCCCCTCTCAGCTTGAACTATGTATACCTAACTGGGTCCTTCACAAAATCAAGTTACATTAACTACTACCATTTCCAAACAGTTATCATCCTAGCTCCAACTATAAACTCTATCCTAAACTTTGCCATAGAATTAATTCCTTGAACTATATTTCTCATCCTCAGAAGAAAATGTAGCCAAGTCATTTAACTGACTAAGGTCGAATTATCTTGCATATGCTTTAATTACATTAGATGAATGGCTTATTCTGGTCTAAATATTAATATTTATGCTCAAATTTCAGCTTTCTGTCAACTAACTTTACTCCAAAATACACCTCCAATCTGAAGCTAATCAGTTGTCTTTTATGCATCCTTTTCTGGTAGTCTCCCTTGAGCATAGTCAGTGCTTCGGTTCTTTGACCTTTGCTGACATGGACTGTAGTGCCTTAACAATGGTCTTTTAACCAGCTGCAGGATTTGTTAGGTGACTCCTCCCAGGGTTAATCTCCAGATTAGACCTTATGCGCCTTTATGGATCAAGATGATACTTCATGTCAGTGATCTCTCCTAACTTTGAACATAACTAAGTCTATCCTAAGCATTTTCTCCAGCCCTACTTCCCTGTTTTTTCCAGAAATGCACACAGCCAGATGTCCTCACTGGCCTCTGCAGTCACCTTCTGAACTCGCCTATTAATCATGCTGCTAAGCTTCTGTATGCTGAAACCTTATGCTCTGTATTACCTCAGCAGTGTAGACCAATAGCTGCTCCAGCCACTCCTCTCTCCTTTCACCTGGAAGGCCACTTTTTAATGTAGGAGATCCCTAGATTTTCTCTGCACAACTCTTTATCCTCTTATTTGGTTTACCTTTAGCATTAGGGTAGCTTCATTTTTTTGCCAGAACACTAACTATATCCAAGCAGACCAAATGTGTTCTCAGCTTTGCTGCCTTGCCTCTTAAGAGCAAAGCAATTCTGATAATTTGTTTTCTACCTTATCTAACCCAAAATTTAGGCTGAGCTGTAGCCTTCAGGCTGATATATCTAAACAGATCTCTAGAGAAAAAGTGAAGCTTAGTCTTAGGGTAGAGAAATAAATGAGTGCAACATTATCTAGAAGTGCCTCACAGCTCTGTCATGGACCTCCCTGCAGCTGTAACACACCTAGTTGGCCTTTTGGTACTGACAACCTCTTTAGGATGGAAGGTCTAGGAATAAAATAATGTGATCCAGGATTATGTACGTACAGCAATATCCTTGCAGGTCCTTTGGGTCAGCAGAGCTGGCTAGAAAAGTCCTCAGCTTTCTTCCTGGGTTTGCAAGCATCACTTGTTGCATTTGCTCTTTCTTGTGTTTCCCTGAGGTGTCTCTCTTATTCTGTCAATGCAAATTATCTCTGAGTCCTGACAAGTGGAGAATGTCTCTCACATGTTGCCAAGGACAAACACCATCTTGGGTATACCTGGTTGACTAGAGTCCTGGGTTGCATTGAGGTTATCGGATAGGCTCATAGAGGGACCTGTGCTGTATTTTCCACATACCAGAAAATGTCAGGTTGCTGATTATCTGTTGCGTCTTGAAAGGCTTCTGTGCATCAGCCAGAGGGGCCTTCTATTGCAATGCCCCAACCTTTAGGATGTTTGTTCTCAAAAGCTTGCACAGTCTCTACACTGAGGTATAAAGCTTTCTCTGCTCCACTGTTGTTCCTCCAATCCTCTTTGGAAATGGGCTTTGCTGTGTCAAATAACCTCCAGAATTTGTTGTGTCCTGAAATACTTATCTAGCTATTACATTCTCTGAGCACTGCTGGCAGATTAATCCCTCAAATGGATGCTTGCTTCTGAGTCCACATGACATGTTTATGGCTGCCTGACAGCCCTTCTAAAACAAGGAAACAAAGAAACTGGCACGTCTTTGCAATCCTGGTAATAGCCCTGTGAGGTCTGTGTCAGCTTTGCAGTATGACTTGGCTTTAAAAATCAGACTGTGCATCCCACCTCATCTGCTGCAGTCTTGTAGAAACAGACTGAGTGCAGTGGGCTACCAGTACTGGGGCATGGGGACGTTGTGGGCTTACAGCTGGAATGCAAGTCAGTGCCAAGAGCTGCAGGGCAAACCAGGGAAGAGTTGGTTCTAAGGTCAGATAGTCTATATGCTCTGTGTGTGTAGGTATCCTAGAGAGAGCTTGAACTTCAGAACACACTTGGAGTCTTATCTCTTGATCTATCAGTGAGATTCCTCATAGAGCATTTCTGTGGTGAGGAAGTTGGCAAATGTGGTCTCAGAATGGATGCTTGCACAAGACAGAGCAGATGTAACCACGCTAATAAACAGTAACTTGGCAAAAATAACTAATTCTTGCAGTCCAAATCAAAATGCCTGATATCCTACTTTCCATATACTTTTTTTGTATATAACTCTTAATAGGCTCAGAGCACAGATGTTATTGACATCAGCTGCAGCTGTAAGTATTGAGCTCCGTTGGTAATCAGATCTCAGGTCTCAAGTCAAGTACCCAGGGAATAAAGAGCATACACTTAGTGAGACCCCTGCAAAAAGTTCAGTTTAAATGGCTTGGGCAGCATCACAAAGAAAATATGCAGTAGATTAAGAGATAAAATATATTCTGGGGAAACACCCACTGAGAGCTCCCATCTCTCTTCCTATAAATGCCAGCTTCAGTCACCTCATGCTTCTCAGCTTTTGAACAAATAAAGAGCACTGATCCAAAGACAGCAGTTCTTCTACATGTGTTAGTGCTGATTCATTCCCTGAGCTAGGACATTCTGTACCCTGAGGAAGGGTCTCATCTGACACACAGCATGAATGTGTGATAAGGCCCATGGTAACACCAGAACTGGATGAAATGAGGCAGGGGGCTGTGCAGGTTGTGCAACCATTGCTCCCTCACCTGAACTGGGTCCTTTCCTGAGAGAACTAAAAAAGGTACTAAAGGGGACTTATACTCTGCTACTTTCTCATTCCTGGGTGCGTGGCTTTGCAATCAAAATACTCGTCTTCTAAAAATCTACAACCTCCTTCTTCCTTCCCTAATGAAAGAAAAAATACAGGAACCCTCCTCTTTTCAGATAATGAGGAAAACCTTGACTTGTCCCAGAGCTACAGCCCCAGAGCATGCAAGTTCAGCTGATCCTTTCAGTAAGTATGGACAGAAACCTTTTGAAATTATCAGACACACTATTTGATATTTTTGCAAGGCTTTACCTTAGACAAATTTTGGTAGATTTCATAGGACCAACATAAATTACACAAAAATCATTTCTCTATTTGTCAGCAAAATTTCAAGTGACTGGTCCAAAACTAGACTTATAAAAGAAGAATTTCCCATTTTGTTATTATGGCACAAATTTTTATCCTCTAGTTTTGCTCCCAATAATACAGAACATTTTTCCTGAGAAGTTTCAGAAACTTTTGTTAATGACAGACACCTACTGTATGAAATCTCTGCCAATTGGTTAAAATCTGACAAAGCAAATGGGAATTTAACAAGTATTGGATGATATTGACATGCATTGTCAATTCTGCCTTTAATAATAATGGTATTCTTTTATTTAAATCAGTAGACAGTAGTACATTCACAGAAGTTACTAAGTGGTACAGCCTGCATTCTCACTTTTACACAATGATTTCTGTATAAAGCATTTAATTGGAGCAATTCCAATTTCAATTGGAGCAATTGAAAATATGATCAATAGAAGAAAAACAAAATAAAGCCAAAAATACCCCCATTAATTACTATTAATAGAAAAGCTTTCTAAAATGCTATGAAAAGCAGAGACTTTCTCTGTTCTTCAGAACTAACTTATATCAAATTTCAGTGCTCATTTTTTGCATATTCCACACTGAACAGAGAAAAGCCTCAAATTCAGAAATCAGTGACATCCACAGTGTAACTAATATCCAAAGTGGATAAAAGGCAGAGGTTTGAGATCATCTGTAGATATTTGTATTAGGATAATGATATGTAACATAATAGTGAAGGAACAGCTTTGTTTTGAGCAATGTAAACCAGAAATTACTTGACTGCCTTGGTAAAACCTCTTTATGTAACTTTGCTCTGGGCCTAGAGAGGTATTGTTTTAAGTGGAAAATGATTTTAATGTTACAAATGTCACTTCAAGAACTGGAATCTTTCCATTTGAAGAGTTTCTTCCAAAAAATATGTCTAAAAGAAAACATTTGCTGAATATTATTGCATGTAATATGAATTTCTTCCAAACTGCATAATACAAATCTACTCTTTTTAAGACAACTTCATTCAGATTGATTTATACTCCCTTTTATGCTTCCTCTTCTCTTCTGAGAGTTTCTTTATGAGTTCCTTGGGTGTCAGCTTGAACTTTAGCATCTTGGTTACAACACTGATAGCTGTTAGCGATCTAAGTGATTGATTTTCCTGTCAGATACAGTGCCTGGCTTTTATTTATCAGCACCTAATTTAAAAACACATGCTGTTATGCAAAACAGAACGCTGAAACAGATTTAGGAGACAACAGCCAAGGGACCAGGCCTGAATCTCACCTGGCAGACCAGAAATGTTCCGGCCTGCTTTCTCCAATTTCCCTTCGAGGTATTTGGGAGAAGGATTTATGTCATCTGTGTTCAGACAGTCACACATTTAAAGCAACTATTTTCAAGCTCCTCTGTAGTTCATGATAAAACCTCTAATGCATGCAGTGTGCTTCAGGGGATAATTCATCTGATGTATCATCTTCAAACCTGGATTCTAGACCTCCAAACTAGTGTCTTCCATGCAGCTGCATTGGGTTTCAGACAGTTATATTTTCGTCTCTGCTAGTATGATTATTATACCTGCTAGTTGCAGGTATAATGAAGGAAAGAACAGTAGTTTTCCAGCTAAAGGTAAAGCAACTTTGAAATGGAGAAAGAATTCAGCTAGCAAATCATCAATCAGGAATAGAGAGCTGAAATTTTGGTTCTTGAGTGTTGATAAACGAGTCAGATTCTTTTATTTTTAATGTGGTTCTCAGGACATCTGTCTTTAGATTGAAAGCCTCAGAGTTTTTTTCTCCTAGTGAGCCACATAACCAACTTTTTCACAGCTCAATGTAAAAACTACAGGTAGAAGAGTAACAGCGAATCAGGACATGGCACCCTTGTCACCATGAACTGTACTGTAGTAGGCTGTTATGGTGATAGATATTGGTTGGCCAGCTATGGGATAAATCATAAGATAAAGGTGTAGATGAAAAATCAAAGTTTTACATTAACTTTCTATTAACTAGCCTCTATTCTAGCCTTAAGAATATTTATTTTTTCCTGATGAGCTCTGGGCTGTATATCGGATACTGCCTGTACCATCAGGAAACATGTAACACTGGGAACAAAAAGTTTTGAATCTCCTGCCCACACTGCCACTATACTTAGGCATTGGTTTATCCAGGCAGCTGGATTTAGTGGATACAGTTATCCTGCCAAGATCCTGTCATTGTAAATAATGACATCTGTTTCTGTTTGCCCATCAGCGGCTTCTCACATGATAGCCATAGAAATGAAAAGGATAGGATTCCCATAAAATATCTGCAACCATTTTTTGATTCTGCATATGCTTTTTAGGCCCTAATGTGCTGTGAGAGGAGATTACTGTAGAACAAGCCCCCCCCTCCACCCTCCAATATTTTGGAGAGGTATAAACTCCTGCCTAGTCTCATCAAATCCATTCAAAGTTATTATCTAAATTCAGTAAATTACACCCATTTTCCAACTGAGGAACATATCAGGACAGTAGAAGGGTGAGTTAAAGGGAATTTTTGCAGCACTTACTTACCTGTTTGCCAGATGTTGCTGTTAGTATTAGCTGGGCAAAGACGTTTTTGATTTTGGAAACACATACCTGTTTACTCGTTGGATATGCAGATAGTGGATCATTCTTTTTTAATAGTGATATTTGAAACTTGCAGAGGTGATCTTTGGGTGTTAACAAAAAAGTGTATGGGAAATGCTACTTTATGATGGCAAAAGAATGTATGAATCTCACCATATATCTAGAACTGCTTCTTGTACCCCTCTAAGACTGGTGTTCAAGTGATGTAGTCAGTTCAGATCAGCACAGTCACTTGATTTACCCTGAGTTAATCTGACTGAGAGTTTGTTCTGTTTACTTGTCTGACTCAAACATATAGTATTATCTAAGTACAATGGGACTGACCATCCCCCAGACTGGGAAATATTACTTCGGATTTAAAATTAATTTAAATTTTTATTGACAATTTTTTTTCAGTGAATGAATGATTTATCACTTTTCTATGCATGCTCATGAGGATGAGAGAAAAGTTGTGTCTACTGTGAACTGATGAAAGAATCTACCATGAATTACTGTAACTACTTTCACTCCTATGGTCTGTTTCTTTTAGTATTAGTTTAATACATGCTAATAGATGAGCAGTTTATTCTGTGAACACCTCTAAAAATCCCTGGTCTGCATCCAGGCATCCTAAAGAACAAATCCAGAGGTACTGTTGACTAGCTAAGAGCATCACAAAAACAGGCAGTGATTTTCCTAGAGCTGGAAGTAGAAATGGTGCTATGCCTTTGATATTTAAGAAATAGTTAGATTTTCTACTAGAGTGGAAATTTATCATCTCAACAGGGTATTCATACATATTTCTATATTTTAGATCCTTTAATAACATGCTATGGTAGTATATAATTACAGCTACAAACTAGTATGAATAGAAGTCTCCATGGACTAGATGTCAGCTAAATTGGTAATCAACACATCTAAGTGATTTATACAATCCTTTTAGGAATAAGGCTTGAAATTTTAGCTGAGTTATTTAGACAAGAATTGTGCCCACCCCCTTAGATACATCTTAATCTAAAAGAAGGATTAATAGAGTCACAATCTAAAGATTAGTATAGTGACAACTCCATTCTCATCACTTGCAGAAAGAATGAAATTATCTAGAGCTCAGAATGAAATTTCCTAAATGAGAAAACAATCGCATAAGTGCATTTGGTGGGTTTACTTTTACTCTGGACTTTATTTTCTTCAAAGGTTATGGCAGTCACAATGAGTATTGCACAACACTTTAATGAGGGTCAGAATTTGCCAGCAGGATTAAGGCTGAGAAAAAAACTACTTGGTGAAAAAGTCCAAAGTGATCAGCATAAAACTGATCCAGAAGGCTACATTCCATGATGGGAGGTATTGGGTAGTAATGAGGACAATAGTTTCTGTGAAAAATAAGTGCATTCAATCAGCAAGTTTTGGAAAGAGAACGTTGATAGGATATCCATACTTGTAAGAAGTTTATATTTAATATTTAATTATTGTTTTTCGAATGAGAAATAACTCAGGAGGACAGTTGAAATACTAAAAGGGAAATGTTACCTTTATTTCCAGTTGGAGTTTTGTATACCTGTTCAAATAGAAAAAAACCCAGAACTTACAATAAAAGGAAAAGTGACAAGCTGTTGCATGTAGATCTTTGTAAAAAAAAAAAAAAATTCTCTTTGTTTTTAAATTGAAAAAATTGATAAATTATTCTGACAGTTACTGAGCTCTCCTTTTTGTATATTGATTAGTTACCAGCAATCTTTTACAAATACTCTTTATTTCACATCAGTTTCTTGGAGAGGTCTCTTTCCACATTGCTCAGAGAGAGACTAAAGTTTGTTTGGAGGATCATCCCTAAAAAACTTTATAGTAATTAAGAGAATTTTATGAGTTATGTAGCTGTTCACATTGAGGACAATACTTTATTTTCTTAGCTTGACATTCATACAGAGTCTACTGTTTTATAATACCATTTCTCCTTGAGGCATTTCTCCTAAAGAAATAATACTGACTGACTCAGTTTGTCAGTGGGAAGTCTGCGAGGAAGCAGAAAGTTTTCTTGCCTTGGCTTAAACTGAGACTTCTTAGAATGATCACGTTCAATTTTAGGGTCTTCATTCCTGAATGTGGAGGGACATGAATTTTTGCCTGAGAAAACTGAAGTGCTAGAGATCATTCATTGGCCAGGAAGGAGTCTGAAGTTTTCTTAGTCTCCAAACTACCATAACAGTTAAAAAGAAAACAAAAAACCCACTCCAGAACCCAAAGTCTATCATAGCAAATAGCCTAGTGGTCAGGCACTTTCACAGGAAGTTTTATTCCAGGCTACTTTTTATTTGGTATGTGCCTGCCAGTCTTACAGGTTCTTCTCGCAACCCCTCAAAATGTTCTTCACAGTTTATAGAGCAAGAAATCAACACATAGGAAAAGGAGCAACTTGCCTGGAACCTTAAATTCTGAGATAGTAGACAGAAACAATGGTCAGCATGATGTAAATCATCCACATGGGAAGAAAGCCAGTGTCATGCTTTTAGCTTGAATCACTGGTACATTTATCCCTGAGACATTTAGGCATGTGCAAGATAAAACCCAGTATTAATCTGCCAGGCTTCTACAAAAAGAAATACAAACCAGCAAAAGATTTATACATTGAAGAGTTTGTTTTTGTTTTTAATCAAGACCCCTCTTGCTTTTAGGGACCCCAGCATACAGATAACCATTTAACTTTCTAACCCACTTCCTGGAATTTTCCCTGAAAATGCAATTGGTTTTAAATGGGTTTAGGAACATTTTCTTTCCTAGTGATACTGGATGGAGTAAAAAACCTCCACATATTTGCAGTGGAAAAGCTGCATTATTTTTGAGCAAAAGAAAAGCTAAAAATTAAAGATTGGAACTTATGTGGAAATAGCCCTTCTTGGATTGCAAGGCACTGTATTTGGCAAAGAAAATGAGTTTTTAATTGATTAAAATATGAGCATTTGGAAAGCATGTCACTAGGAAAAAAGCTACTTTTTTTGAAAGAAATAGTCTGTGCTTGCATCATATAAACCAAGCTCCCTGAACTCCAAAACAATTACAAGCTAGATAGGATATAATTAAAAAAAAATTGTGGCAGTCCAGGGACTACTGAAAGATGCTATTCACAATTCACTTATATGTTACCTTAAAGGCAGCTTGGTTACAGACAAGCAGAATAAAGTAGTAGAATTGAACTAGTGTAGAGTCAAACAACAATAGCACTTCATGGTGGCTGTGTAATTATTGTCTAAGCAGCATAGTTTTGAAGCAGTAGGGATTAGGCTTTTGACAGGTTATCCTCAACAGAAAATCACAAACAAACAAAAAATCCAAAGGAAATCGAATACAAAGGCTTACATTAACTCAAGAGTGTTAACACAGTTAACTATTAAATATCAGGAAATGCCACAGTTCAGTCTGGCTGTGTAATTGTGCTGCTGCTTTTTCCTGCACATTACATAACAGGCTGATTACACGGGTACCTGAAGTCCGTCAAACAGAATCTAATAGATATAATGGCCTCACATGGATATAAAGCTATATGTGTGTTCAATATTTCTCACCAATATGTCTGTAGCCAGGGAAAAATTTGTGGTTATCAGGTGGATATAGGGATGCATTCAAATGATGTCCAAGAGTACTCAAACTCTGGTAAAAGTCATAGCGTCATCATCTCAATAACCACAAAGACCTTTGTAAGGGGATCTCCAAATAAATCTGTAATATAGCCTGAATGTTCCTGTGGAGGAGTATTAAAAATATCTCTGGACACTGCAAGTTAATGTGTTCCTTTTCCTAGAAAAATGAAATCTGAAAAGAACATGACATAGAACCATGAAGTCCTGCCCCAAACAGAGACTGACAGTTGAGACTTCAGAACTGTCCTCCAGCTGAAACCACATGTGAGATTTACAGGTAATGTTCACCCATGACACAGTTCTGTGTCTCCAATCTTGGAGCCATCATTGACACCTCCTGTGATGCTGGTCTGTTGCTGTTACATTCAATTTTGGCAGGTTGCAGAAGGTCCACTGAACTGAATGTCTCATCTTTCCCTTTTCTCTGATAAGCCCTCTCAAAACCTGAGCTACAATACTCAGGTAACAAACTATAGCAGAAATACTTTGACTGTATACGTGTCTGTGCATGGAAAAAAAAAAAGAGAAGAAGTGAAAATGACAGAAAAGGGTAGCCTTCCCGGGAGAACAAGGGATTGTCTCAGGGATGTGGAAGGGGGAAAGGAAAATGAAGTCAGTTAACTTCCTAAGACAGAAGGGACAAAGGGACAAATGTCTTCTTCCCGGGAAATTACAGGTAAAGGGACAGATATGCTTTACTGCTAAAATGAATTTTGGATCTAGACTCAAAGTTCTGTTCTACTTGTTACCTTATTCTGTTGCCTGACTAAAGAACAAAGCAAAACAGCTGCTGTGTTTTTATCAAGTTGTGTCTCACTGTGTGATGTAATTTCTAGCTATACTTTCTATCGATACAATCCAGATTCTTTTTGGATCTTAGAAACTGTCCATAACACCATTCCTGTTATGCTCTTTTCATCTCTTCTCATTCTAGTCAGATCAAAACGGACAGGATTTTAGAGAATTTGCAGGCGGTTCACAGGGTGCTGTGGGCCCTGGAATGGGGAAGGAGCTTTCCTAAGGTGTAGTAGTATAAATCACAAGCTTTCTGCTCTCCTCCGCTGTGTTTCTCATTGCTGGGTCTGCAGTGAAGCATGCCTGGGGAGCAGGAAGAACTGAGATGTACATGCAACAGTGTCTGGAAGGTGTTAGAGGGAGGTAGCTGAGATGGTTTTTTAGGGCAGCTGTAGTGAGAAGGCGGGAGAGATAATAGCAATAAATAGACTGGAACTAAGAGAAGCAGGAGCTCATAGGAGCAGTAGCTGTGGTAATCATCCATGCTCTGAAGCAAGTGGCTTCAGAGAAATCCATCCTTCAGTCATGTACTCATTTTCCCCTCTTTTCTGAATGTTCTTATTGTCTGAGTGTCTTTGATGGAGTGTGTGCTGAGTGTGTATAGCAGTAGGCTTACAGGACACTGTTAAAAACATCTTTTCCTCTAATGTGGTACTTGTTATAAACAGCAAAAAACTAGATAGCTTCATCCAGTACCCTATGACTTCTCAATAAACACCTTGTCCAACTTAATATATTGTTTACCATCATATTCTCTATATGCAGAAAATCTGAAGCCAAATTTTTATTCATGAAACTGGTTTCAGTGTAAACTGACATGTATGAAGAGCTGAATAAGACTTCCCAAAGCAGTACAGAAGTACATAACTGAAATTGGATGACAACATTCACTGGCACAATTCTTTCTGGCTTCCAGCTGCTGACAGTACAAAGTGCTAGATCAAACAGGTTGCCTGCCTGTGAGGTATTTTTGGTGCTCAGAATAAGAAGTTGGATGAGCAAATAATCAGTCTTTCATGTGAAGGCATACAGGTGTTTGGTTTAATGGGAAACTTGTAAAGCATGTTTGGAGTAATTCCAAGAATTATTGGAGTGTTGGATCAGTTTGCCTCACCTCCCTTCCTTTCATCCTTTCCCACTGCCATGTACGACTCTATATTTTCCTAGAAGACTGGTTTTTATTGCGATTACTTGGATTGCCAGCTGTGTTTCCAGCTTCCTCCTGTCAGACAGACAGATTTAGAGAGAGTGGGTCATATTTAGACTCTCACTAGAGACAAGAGAGGTCTGGTTGATGCAAACAGTATAAAAATAGAGTTAGGGGTTATGAGCATTCACAGATGGGATGCTAAAGATGAGAGGTGTGCTCTGTCATGGATGGAGGCAGCATGCAGAAGAGTATCAGAGCCAGGAGGTACCGTCCTCTGTTGCTGCAAAGCCTCACCACACTATTTGGCGGTAAGATGTACCCCCTCCAGCAGCTTTATTCTTGCTCCTATACAGAGTAGGGAATAGTCCTTCTTATAAGGCATAGGACATTTATTTCACTAGGTGCTTTTTTTCAACAAGTCAGAAGTGAGGTGATCCAGGGGCATATAAGTTGCCTGGGAGAATGAAGGAATTTGGCACACTACTGAGCAGAGGATGTACCAGGCCCAAGGGGACTGTTTATATCTTGGTTTATCTTGGTAAGCCAGAGGGAAATGCTGTTTCAAACATGTTAAAATTCATTAAAGCTTTAGAGAGAAAAGCAGGATCTGGATAACCAGACGTTTGGATGGTATAAACTCTGGCAGTTAGTTATTAGCTGTTATAGAAGTAGGACAGGAACAGACAGTCTGAGCACAATAGAAGTAGCAATATGCTGATCTGTTCTGTTTTATTGTGTCCCACCCTTCCACAACTGCCTGCTTGTTGCTCAGAGATATCAAACCTTTGGCTGCTGCAGTTAGAAATGGGGTTTAAACAGCTGTCATTTTGCATCCTGCTGGCTGTTTAGTTCCCTTTTATCCTCTGTCCCAGATGCAGGGATCTCTTTTCATTGATGATGTACTTGCACAGCTCCTCTGCTTGAAATATTTACTGTCCTTCCTGAACAAGTTCTTCCTTGGTGTTATGTAAGACAAAAAAACCTGCTCTCCCAACAGTAGTTAAATTTATTGTCAAACATTTTTGTTTGTTGATGTTTGTTTATTGTTAAATACTGGCAGCTGAGCAGCCATTGTCCGTGATGATGTGGGTGAATCTACATAGCACAATGGGCTGCTCTGTGACTATATATTTTCTCCTGTATTTTCTTTTTCATGGACAAGTTAAAATAATATAGAGCTATTTCAGTACCAAACCCGGAATAAAGGATTAAGAATTTAATGAAGAAATACTTCTAACTCTTGTAAGAAAAAGCAGATGAACCACATTTTTGTAATGAAAAGAGTAACTTGTCATAGAATAATAGAATGGTTTGGGTTGGAAGGGATCTTAAATATCATGTAGTTCCAACCCCCTGTCATAGGCAGGGACACCTCCCACTAGACCGGGTTGCTCAGGGCCCCATCCACCCTGGCCTTGAACACCTCCAGGGATGGGACATCCACAGGTTCTCTGTGCAACCTATTCCAGTGCCCCATCACTCTCACAGTAAAAAATTTCTTCTTAATATCCAATCTAAACCTACTCTCTTTCAGTTTAAAGCCATCCCACCTTGTCCTACCGACTTCCAACTTTCTGGATTTACAAACAGAAATAGGAGAAAATACTAGTCTACTAAAAGTTACCAATGGCTGTTATCAAACAAATCTGATTCAAAGACCACCAGTGGCATAGGTCGTGTGCCAGGGCTTCTAGATAGGCTTTTCCAATTGAACACCTTCGAAGCTGTGACACAGTCAAGGGTTGGCTGGCATCAGATGACAGCAGTTCGATTTCCCATAAATTTACAGTCTAAATCCATCCTGTGCAGCCTTGATATCTGTGGGTATTTCACCTGTGAAATATGGATCAGTGGATATGGATCAGTTTTCTCCTTGTAGTGTGAAAAGGACATCTTCAGTCAACCATTTTTCGTAGATTTTACTTATGCCCACATCCTGCCAGAGGAAAGCGTGGCATCTGAGTGACCACTGGTAACTTGACAATGCTGCCACAGTAGAGACCAGCTCAGTTACTTCTCCTTTACATTTAAGGACATGTAGATGAATGAGCCTCTAATTTTTTCCTGGTATTTTACTGCATAGTGGGGTTTTTTTCAGGATCTAGAATGAGACCATGAGGTATTTCTGTGAATGTATACATGGAGTAGGTTATGCAGACTGGGGGAGACTTATACAAACCTGTTAACGTATTATAAATTTATAGAAGTCCCACAATTGACTGAGACTTAAAGAATGGAAAACATCTTGAGAAAAAAGTCTGCTAAACTCTCCATTACTGTCATCTTTCTTGCTGATATCCAGAGGAGTCTCTGACTTAGGTGAACCTAGCATTTTGGGATTTAAAAAGGGATATGTCTTGCTTCTTTTTTTTTGTAACAAAAGGGGAAGGTAAAGGAGAGGAGAAAGATAAGGAAAGGAAATGAAATTAAATGAAGGTAGGAAAGGCCAGTAACAAATACAGCAGTAGTTAAATGGAGAACTGCTTTCCAACCTCTCCTTGACTAGCAGAACTTAGACAGGATGATATGACTGTCACCAAAGCTCAAAGGACTCCTGAGGAAGAAAGGAAGGTTTGGGGCTGTAGAAGCATTGCCATGAAACAGTGGGACCCCCAGCATGGGTACTGTAAGACACTGGTCAAGACTCTGAGTTGTAGTGAATGAAAATTCCTCTCAGAAAATATCTTAACAGAAAGGAGGATTTGGGGGAAAATAATGTGTTTTCTACCCCCTTTTCTGATTATTTCATCTCTGTTACTGTCTATGAGGTCTGATTTTTTTGGTTTTATGTTTTGTTTTTTTTTTTTTTTTTAAATCTTGTCTGTTCAGCAATCACAAGTGCTGTGACTTGGGTTGTTCACTTGAATATGAAGCAATCCCTAGCTTTTGGCCTCTAAAGTTGTGTCACAGCAACTTCAGCACTCACTGTATCTAGAACATGTCAATATGTTCCCATGACTGCCTAAAGAACAGATTTTCCTGGTTAGAAATAATATTAGCAGATAAAAGTTTCTTATAATGTGCAAGGAGTTAATATGTCAGTGGGAAGTCTAGCTTCAGACATAAAAACCTAAGTGGTAATTAATATTATATATATTTAATTATTACTATTTGATTTTGATTTTGTTTTAATTGCTGCAAAAGCACTTTTTCCAACCCTGCACATAATGCCTTGAGGACAACCTGCAGTGACTGAAGTCAGTGAAACCTTGAGAGACAGCATTGTGCGTCTGTCAAGTACATTAAACAAGCTCATTTTTATGACTTGGGCTAAGCAACCATCCTAAATAGAGTCTATCATCCACAGAAAATTAAGTAACTGGTTCATCCATTTATCATATTGCATGAAGTTACAGAACTTCTTTGTGCTAGGAATAATGGCATCACAGGCACTAAATTCCTGGGAGGTGGAACTTGCATACCTTCCATCCACTGCCATTTATTAATGCTCATAGGAACCGTTTGATGATGACTGAATTAGTGGAACCACTTCTTGCCAATCAATACTACCACCCCAAGACACTTTCTAATTTACTGAAGACTTGTCTAATAATCATGTTATCTGCTGTATTAAAGAAATCCATGGCCATGGTAGCATGGCAACCTTGAAAATCCTCATGCAGTTTATAACTTGCTTGGCATTGTACTAAGCAGTTAAGTTGATAGTAACATTTTAATGGTTTCAACAGGTCTGAAGGTAAAATGGTGTTCTAAAGAAAACGTTGTGATTTGAGTGGTGCCCAAGGTTTTGAGATCAAGTCTGAGCCTTAATCCAGTGCTTTCCTACCTCCTTCAGTTTATACATCTTTGAATTTTGGCCAATGGAGAAGTAAAGCCTTCTGAAAACTTTGCATATGTAGTAAATCACAAAAGAGAGAGTCTCGTTTAAAAATGTGCTCTTTTTAAAAATCTGGTTTTGCAGACATCTTGGAAATAGCTCACAGGTCTTTGAGAGATCTGCAAGCTAGAAGCTGAAAGTTCAAAGCTACAAATTCAAAGCTACAAATTCAAAGCATAAAGAATGGTGTTTAGGGAGCCATCACAGTAGGGACAACATTATCTAGTAATAATGGATAGAGACCAACCATGTTGTAATGGTAACATCTCTAAGATATAAACTATTTTATCATCATTCTACAAGGTCAAATGTTTGCTTCAGAAGAGTTTGTCATCTCGTCTTTGTATCTGTGTGTTTGTGTGTATGTATGTACTGCTGTGCAGTGATTGCTCCACATGTCTGTGGAGCTACCTGAGGACAGATTTTCTTTAGGTGTTGATTTTGTAAGTTGTTCAAGTGCAAGGAGCAATTCTGTCATTGTATATGATTTATTCAGTGCATGGGAAAGTGGAGTGCAGCATGTGGATTTATTCTGAACTGTAAAAATCTGCAGCACTGAAGGAATTTTTCATTGCTTGGATGTATTGATGTGTATGAAAGGTGTTGTTTGCAATGTTTAACACTGTAAGAGTAGGATAAAAATCTCTCTAACTTCTGAAAAAATCCCATTATACATGGTGTAACTGAAAATTTGCTGCTTGCTTGAAATGAAAATATACTTTTTCCTCTGTTTATGAGCTCTCAAACCATTTGTATAATGTTACATATGTATTCATGTATTCACACACACATTCCTGAAAGTTTTTATCCTTGCTTATTTTCCAAACAGCTTTTTTTTGGTTGTTGTTTAAATATCTGTGAGATATGAGCTATTTTTGGTCAACACAAGGTGGCAGTAAGACATTGTCCGGTGACATACAATATCTTGTATTTCTTGTTTTCCCTCCTGTTTACTTAGCCTTCAGATAACAAAAGCCCTCCTGATGAATAAACATTGAAAGCAAAAGAGGTTGTAATAAAAACAGTTTAAAAGGTGCACAGATAAAGAAAATTATCCAGAAAAGATCCCAAATTATTTTTTATATTATAGTAAACCATGTTGTATCACACTGTGGACAGTATCACAAAATGCTATATTACTCTCTTTTTCCCTCTCTGTTGTTATTGTTTCCCTAGAATTTGTGTATTAAATAAAGGCTGCTCAGTGAAAAGGTGGAAATTAACCTGGTTTTCAAGTTGTAATTTAATGATATTCACAATATTGATTGAGATTCTACATGTTGGAAAAGACAAAGCTTTCTTCCTCAATTCTTTGTTATCTAGAAAACACTCTAGTGTCACTGTATTGGGTAGTAGCTACAGCAATAAACTCCTTTTCAAATGCAGTGAGGGGGAGAAGAAGAGCATTGCACCAGTGTTTCACTGAAAACGTTAAGAGGTATTTTTTTCTTGTTTTGGTCAGGTATAGATCATATGGTAACAGTCCCGAGTACAGAGCAGCAAGTTGCAAATGTAGCTGCTGTTTCTTTCATAAATCATATTCCAGCAGGCCCAAAGCAGATTCAAAGCAATCTAGGCTGCTGGATGTGCTAATATGATTAAAATTGATTCTTGGGGGACAGTTTATGATATTTTAGGTCCATCTTACTCCCAGCTTCCCAGAATACTATGAAGCATTTATTCATTATGTTTTTGGCTATCCGTTCACCTGAAATGGAGTTTCAGCAGGATGACACTAAGCTTCCAGTAGCCACTTGGTTTGTCTGTAGCCTCTGTACACATAAACATACTTGTTGAGAACAAAACAAAAATTATAGATGTTTCAGTCAAACTTATTTAATGGAAACTCTGCCTCCTTGTTTCACAAATTATACACATGTGGTTTATTTTCCAAGAACTAGTTGGCTGGGATCATGTAATTTTGTTTTCCACCAGCATGGTTTGCATACAGCTTCTGAACCCCAATACCACTGTTGATACTGTGAACTCCAGTGCACGTGAATCATACACACAACTTGGAATATGCATCCCTTATTATCTATCAAAAATCTATTCGTTATCTGATATCAAAATACAGTTAAATTAAAATGTAGACCTACTTATTCCCTTGCTTACAGTTTTGCCTTCGAATACTTGCCATCTGGAGATGAATTATTGACTTTGGGATTATACAAAATAATGCAGTTTTCTGGAAGAAAATTCTCAACCCCACAATCTTGATTTTATGCTAATGGCTTCCATAATGAAGAATAACCCCTACAGACCATCTTATACTGGTATTTGCAATAATCTTAATGTGTGATTTATGCATGATCATAGGGTTTAGCATAATAAAATTGCATACTATAAAACTTATCAGCTTTATTGGCTATGACTACTTGAGATAATAATAAAATTGAGGGTCAGAAGGACTCTTCTGGGAATCTTCTTAGGATTCAGCTACTGTCCAAGAACACTTCGCTAAAAGTTTTGTGTGAGTTTTGTGATTTTTGCATCATAAAATCAAAAAGTGTTGAAGTATTATTATGAGTAGAATGTGAGGTGCTGAACTAATAGGTTGGGTGTCTTCTTCTTATAGGACTAATGATTATAAATGCTTCAATATTTCACTGCTAAGTGATATTTATTCACAGAGTGTAGGGGCTTCTGCATCAATATATACCTGCAGTTACCTTGGATGGAAGTCCAACAGATCTGATACTGCTCAAAATGTGACTATTCTAAACATGAAATGGAGACTCTTTAAAGCAGCCTTTAAAAATCTCTGACTACTTGTGAAGTCTCTCTTGAGAAAGTTTTATTATTTCGTAACATTCCTTTGAAGTTTTTACATTATCTGTATTTTAATCACATGCCACCAACCGTGACACTAATTTAAGTTTGTAAACCTGAAATTACATTGTGTTTTTGACACCCTCCTATTATACTTGGAATGGCTGAAACACTAGTAAACGGAGCTATTCCACTGAATGCCCAGAGGAGGGTCATGTTAAAAAAAAAACCCAGCTGCACGCTCCAAGAAAGAAATCTGAGGTCAAACAGTTTTCATGGGAGACAAACTATGTGGCTGGGGTTCTCCTGGCTAATTGTGGGTTACAAAATCTCTCGAGAGAATTTAAGATGGCCAACTGCTGTATTAGCTTTCTGTTTCTACACTGTAGGTGTAGACAGCACTCAGAAGTGTTCCTTGTCTTAAAGGCTCTTTGTACAAGAAAGCGTGGATGAGATGCTAGGACAGACTGTATTTAAATGGACTTACCATGATGTTTGTAGGCTTACTTGCTGTGTTTACATACATAGCAGACAGGTTTTCTCTCTCTAGGCTTCTCTACGCAGTGGACAGTTCTCTGACATGAACCATGTTTTATATGCACGTGAGAAACAACATGATCTCTGCTGAGAAGCAGGGTTACCTCGGGGTTAAAGATACTTTGAGGAATTCGAAAGCAAGTTGTCTACATAAACAAGGCCATCCTGTCAGTGAAGTATTTCTTACTTTCTGCTTCTAATTAATGCATGCAGTCACAACTTTATCATACGAACACGTGATTTCCAGCTCTTTTCCCAACCCTATAAAAACTGGTACAGCAACCACTGGTTTCAGCTGGGTTAGGACTTGAGCATCTGTCATTAAGAGCTGCTGTGCAGTTTTAAGGCAAACCAATCTGAAAAGCTTTATGTCTTAAATACCCTGGGACTATATAAAAATTATACCTCTTTCTTTTCCAAGTATCCAATTAAAAGCTTGTTATGTGGCACAAAGTCTGGACTAGATATGCCTCTTATATTTACTGTGAGATCCACCTCTTGTGCACAGAGGTAGGAGCTCTCTTTCAGAAGGCAGGATTGTTGACAACAAGAAGTTGAATAATAGGTCGATGGTGCTTTTTGCCAAATAGTCACTACTCTCTTTTACAATTCTGGATTACAAAAAGGACCCAGGTTCTACAGATTCAAGCTTTACTTACAAGTTCTCCATGCCTTCATGCATAGAAAAGAACTAAATTTTTAAGTATATCTAAAATAGAAATTGAAGAGATTGTGATGAGGTTTTTTTCTTACAGTTGGTCAAGAAGCCAAATGTAGTCCAAGCAAGTGGAAGAAGACACAGATTTTGGAGCAGTGTAGATTCTGGTATTTGTCAACTCAGTATTATAAATGGTCTTCATAAGTGAATTGTAAAAATTTAGCAAACTATGAACTTCATGCTCCTATTATATCATCAGTTGCTCATAAGCTCATTAGTCATCCCTGTAGTCTGGACTAATTTTCTCTGTGGTCTTCATACTAAGTATTTTGTGAGTGGCAAAGTGAATGAAACAAATTCTTTCTGATTTCATAGCAGAAAAACCTTGGATCAGTACTGAGTGCCATTTGTACCTTGTCATTGACAACAAACTTGACTCTGGGCACAAAGTATAAGAATTAGACTCCTGTTCCTTGTTTTTAAAAGTAAAGTATTTTAAGGTTAGAGTGTGTGTCTTATCCTGTAAAATGTTTGGTTTTATTCCTAACTGCAGAAACATTCTTGTATAAGTGTGTTGGTAGTACTGTCTAGCAAATACCCAGTTTAGAACCACAGAACAGGTTCTCTGAGGTTCACAAGTGTGGAATGTGAAATGGTGACACTTCCACCGTCTTTATCCCTTGTTTGGCCCCTGGACTGGCACTGACAGCTCTAGCTTAGAAGCCAGTAATTGCTATACATAAAAGTGGAGATTCAGGTATTTCCAACTGGGGTTTGGAATGAGCATAAGAAGTGAAGGAGAGCAAAGAAAAATGCTTAAATTAACTGTAGGAAATGCTAAGTTAGAGAAGCTAGTATGCCTTTTCTTGCTCTCAGATTCAAATGCGTATCTGCAAAGCCAGAAGGATGCTCCTGTTTGGGAATAGCAAGACTCTGAAGTTGCTGTGGGGCTGGGACACCCAACCCTGCCACTTCTCTATTATCAAGTTCCTAAAAGTGACATTTCTGACAGTAGAAAAGGGAGAGAAGAGAAAATGTGAATGACTCTGGACCACTGAGTAGGACATTTCCCCAATACCAAGGGAATTTCTGGTTTTGGTTTGGATCATAGGCATGCTTCATCCTTCAGTATATCTGTTTTGAAAACAATAAAGTGCTATTGAGTTCTGAGGAAAAAGGTTTGATATGCTGGTTGCCTGAGACCAAGTAAGCAAAACTTTGCATTTGATTTAACATAATGATCAAGAGTTGCATGAAAATTGGCATGACACAGGAGCAGAAGAAATTTGGTTTGGGGCCAGGCTAAGAAGATAGTTTCTCATCTTTTCCTTCCACTGATTCTTTGGTAGCGAATCAGGTATATGAGGAGAAAAGTTTATGTGTGACAAGGGAGAAAAATTAATACTAGATTTGACTGAGATCACAACCAATATTTTATATGGAGACCAATATTTTATATGAGATGCCCAAATCTGGGACTAAAATTTCTGTTCTATAGAACAAATCAGTCTATGATCTACTTCATTAAGCAACTCATTACTTGTTCAAGTGAGCATTTTCCTGTATTTGGGTCCTTCACCAGATATTACTGACTACCATAAATTTGTTTTCTGTCCATGTGCCAGGGACTCCATACAACTTTGGGTTGTATTTTCTTTATAGGCAGAAGTCATGAAGTTTGCTCCTTTGTAATGCAGTGTTGCTAAAGAGTTTCTGTTGGCTTTACATAAAAGCCATACCCATAAGTTGAAAGCTGTGGTTTTAAATAAACCAAGAAAAGAGAGAGAAAGAACTAAGGCCTCCTAAAAACCCACACTCACTCAAACTGTTAATTTTCCAGGTACACATGGATGTTACATCCATACTAGAGAACAAAGTAGCATAGGGTTCTTGTCTCCCGTACCAGTGGTGCCCTAAAACTCTACCTTTAATTCTGGCTTGTTTGTAGTGATTAAAACAAACCCAAACAAACATTAAAAAGCTGGCCATATCAGAAGTTTTCTAAAGCTTCAAAGATCTTTTTATGTTATTGAGACTTCAGTAGGGTTGCACACAGAATTTTGCAGTTATTATTGGTGCTAGAGAGACCACAGAAACACCATATGAGTCCTTGTGTTTACTCTAAGTGGGTTACTGCAACAAAACTTGCCTGTAGCAGGCTTCACCGAGCAATATGAATGTGTAGTTTTGTTGTCAGTACTCTGAATAGTTTGAAGCCCTGGTTCAAAAGTTCACCTCTTTCTTGGCTGGAAGGAATGTTAAAAGCCTTCCCCAGGGAAATGATACTACTAGGCAATGAGCTAAAAATACTGATTTATCCTATTTGATACATTAAAAACAAACAGAGTGTGTATTTATGCCAGATTTAAAGTGCAAGTTTCAAACTAATAATGAATGTGATTTCAGAGAGATATGATTCCCAGTTCCCTAGCTCTACATCTTTCACTACACAGAAATGGGATCTTCTGGATCTCTAACCAGTAATACTTATCATACCTTTTACTGGGAACACAAACATGAGTAAAATGTGAGTTCCAAATTCACAATGGAGACTCATTATCTAAATAGATGTTGTAGTCTCTACCTTGTACACCTGAATTGACAGAATAGGTAAATGGATTTTGTTTACCTGCATGGGTGTCAAACGACCTGGTCATCTGTTGTGATCTAACCTGAGCTGGCAACTAAGTCCCACAGAGTTGCTCACTCCCCCAGAGGGGTGGGGGAGTGAATTGGAGTGATAAAAGTGAGAAAACTCATGGGTTGAAATAAAGATGATTTAATAGGTAAAGCAAAACACGTATGTGAAAGCAAAGCAAAACAAGGAATTTGTTTACCACTTCCATGGGCAGGCATGTTGTCATGGTTTGAAAATTGCTCCACGCCGGGAGCCAGGGGGCCTAGAGGTGATTGGGTGCCAGGGCAGTCTGCCCTAGAGGACCAGTCACCGCTCGTTTTGTTCACTTCTGTGAAAAATCATATATACACAACCAGTGGAAGTTGTTGGCAATCGATCTGTCTGGCTGCTGCTGTGTCTGCTGCTGTGTGGGTGTGAGAAGGCCCAGGGGTGGCAGGGCCCCCTTTCTTCCCCTCCGGGGAAAGGGTTAAAATTCTTGTGAGGTCAGAATCTGAAGAGAATCTTGTATGAACAGCATATGAGGGATATATCTATATATTGTGTAACAATAGTACTCTTTACTAAACAGCTTTCTTCTGTTAAATAACTTTGTGCTCAAGCATGATCTAATTGAAAGAATTAAATATAAACTCAGAGTCTGTAACTGAATTTTCTTTAGCAACCCTAAGTCACAGGAATGGCAGCATCAAACAAACAGATTGATTCAGACTCTCTGAATCACGTGATTTAATAAAGAATGATGTATTAAATGCAATATTGCCTTCCCAAGAGTTTCTCTGAAACCTCAGGCTGGCAACCACCTACCCTTTCCTCCTTTAGTTTGGATGGTAGTTCAGTACAGACTCAAGGTGCCTGAAATTGCCTGAAGATGCGATGGCTGTGCTCCGTGTGAAGCTTCAGGAGGGAACAGAATCCATCTGCATGCTCAAGAAAACAGCAGCCCTGCTTCCACTACCCTGAATCACAGCTCCTGTGAAATCATCTTGCCCTGTCTGAGCCCAGTGGTCCAGCTGAGAACAGACTTCACTGGAGGAGGAAGGGGGGAGAAAGAGGCTAAGGGAAACAACTGTGAAAGAAGAAAGGCTGGTTTTACCATGGTTTAGTGAGCTGAACTGTCTTTGAGACAGTACCAAGTGCCAGAGCGGGTGGAAAAGAGGAAGAAGTGCTACCCCAAGTGGAGATCTGGGAGGTAGAACCACAACCTTGGCAACAGCAAGCTGTTAGACTGGCGTATTTCTTCTTCCATTTTTGCCTCTCTGACTTGTCACCTACCAGGTCACTTCCTTCCACATGGTAGTACACGCTGTCATATCTCAATTTGCCCTTTCCCCCCTGCCCTGTCTCCAGTCATGTTCCCTTATTTTCTCCTCCTCCATGTCAGTTACTAAGGCCCATGTATGCCAACACAGAAACCTTCACTTAAGGACAGTATAGCTTGAGCTTCAGAAGAAATTATGAACAATGGCAGATGGATTTGGCAAAGACAATGTTCTTCCAGTAACTCAAACATATTACTCTGCTGTGATCTACAGTGGCCTGAATAATTCTCATCTTAGCTGTGCTGCACCACTTTGGATCTCCTAATTGCTCTTTATGGATGTGGGTTTCAGAATTCATGGTCACATGAAACTCAACATTCAGATTCCTAATGTTTGTGCAGTGTCCTTTGTCATGGCCACACAATAATCACAGGTGTGCCCAGAGGAATGTTTTGCCATTAAAGTGTAACCACTTTGACTTCCGCTGGGTCAGCTGTTTTGACACAAACTTTTCAGTGATCTGGCAATCAACTCACTGGGGCTATTGGTAAGAATTCAAAATAAATAAGAAGTAAATAATGACTTCAGCTATGGTACTTTACATCAATTTCACAAAAGAGGATGAGCCAATACATCAGCAAGCCAATAGAAACTAAATTTGTAAGAACACTATTCATTTAATCTATGCATTGGCATATCTCTACTTGTTCATATCACACACACATGTATTTTATTCAGCATACACAGAAAAGAGAGCAGTGTTTCATGCTGCCAAATCTTTTTCTGTGCAGAATGCTTCATTAAATACAGAATCTCTGGTGAAGAACGAGCTGGTCAGTGGCAAAATGTATATGCTGTGGGAAGTACAGCATAGGTGCCCAGTGGTCAGTGGTTCTGACTTTCTCATTGACTGCTTCAGTGTGACACCTAGCCTGTTTTCACCTGAGCTCATCACGTAGTAAATGGACACAATAACCCTTAGCCCCAGCACAAATAGACTGACAGTTTAAGGATAAAAGATATATAAAATAACATTGTATTGCTTTTCCTATCAAGGATTACAAAGCATTGTGCACATTACAGTGAAGTCAGCACTAAAAGCTGCATTTTCTAGTGGCTCCATTTCAAAGCTTGAAGTACCACACTTGTGCAATATGTGACCTGTTACTGCAGTCATTGACATTTGGGGAAGTTCACTCTTCTTTTAATATATAGTTTTGGAACTTTTCTTCTCCAGATGGAAAATCTCCTAGAGAGTTTGTTTTCCCTTTAACAGTCCCCACAGCATTAAAAAAACAACAATAAAAAATCCAAAACAGGGACCCAGGGACCAAATACTCTGCCTAAGTTCAAAATACAAGAATATGTCAGAAGCAGGGGAGGTGATGGCACAGTACCACCTGTACATCAGTTGCAAAGCAGGAGAAACAAGCAGAAAACATGCCAACTTAAGAGAATATCTTTACTATGTCTTAAGTTCCAGGGCCATACATTAGAAAGCATCTTGCCAATTATTCTGAAACTTCACGTATGCCTCTTCAAGATACTCCAAAACTTTTTTCTGGCCTACTAATTCAGAGTATGTACTTTTGTAGTAAAAAGATGGCGTATATAACAAGTACTCCCTCCCTCCATACCTGCTGAATGGAAAAAGCCCTGTTTCTGTTGGATCAGAGCCCTTGGTCCAAGACTAGGAAGATGTTGCACCATTTCTTTCGGTTTACGAAAGACATCTGTTCAAAAGCCTAGTTCAAGTTGCCTGAGACTGTCCCTTCCTTCTCTTTCTCTAGTGAAAATGAGTGAGTTAGGAAAAACTTTGGGCACACGAGTCACTTTTCCTTAGCTTCTACATTTTCCTATGCTTCCATTTGATTATTTTTATATGAGAAAGATTGTAAACTTTTAGTTTTAGCTGCCTCCTAACAGAAGAACTATTTACATGGGAATGTACCAAAGCAATCAGTGTTTTATTTGCCTCTGAACCCATGCTGTTCTCTATAAAATTCCAAACTAGGGGCAGAAACACAGCCATATAATGAGGTGAAAAGACACTCCTTGCAAACTCAAAACCTTAAAGAATACCTTTTTATCAACTCACAGACTTACCTGTTTAATAGGTCTTGTGAAAGCTACCTGCCAATAACACATTATTATGACCTTGCAGAAGCCTTACCATGTGAGAAAGGCAATATATGTTTAATATTTTATTTTAGTTGTTGGCAATTAGATCCATAGGTAATTTTTTGTTAGAGGCAGAAGAACAAAGGATGAAACTGCCCAGAATAAGGTTGATGAGTAAATGATATGTCCAGTTTTCCAGTGTACTGAGGAGCTGTTTTAATACACTGTTCCAGGTGTTAGTCTCTTGATGAATCTGATCTTTTATAAACTTGCTCTAGACCCCCTTATTGGTCAGTAAAAGTATAACCTTTTCTCTGCGATTAGTCACTCTATTTCTTGGAGTTCTGAGAATCAGGCTGTGGCATTGCCTGACAGTGCCCTATGTGCCCAGATATTCTTCATGGGAAGCTCTTGGCACCTGTAAATTCTCTCACTTGTGCTGCCACCTGTGCCTTTGAACTTGGTCTCTTCTGCCAAGTCATAAACATCCTTCATGATTGTATCTGTGCACATTTCTTCTCACATTTATGTCACATCTGCCTTTTTCCTAAGGAGTCATGAAAAGATTTGAAAGAAGTAATGAAAAGATTCAGTGGTCAAAATACTGGAAGATGTAGTTAGTTGGCAGCACCTTGGTGCTTCGCTGGGTGAGGAAATGAATGCTTATGCTTGCATCCAGTAATAACAGACTGTTCTTCCTTTCCTCACCTGAAGGAACTGAGCTTCTGCCAACTCAGGAGGAGCACAAGGACAAAAGGAGGTTCACAGGAAGACATCTGAGACAGAAAAAGAAGAACCAAAAAGCAGGGTGAGGGTGGTCACTGATTCAGAAAATTTGAGAAAAGTGGCTTGAAATTTATAATGCTTTCATGTATCCCAAACTACTGAAAATTCCCTCTCTGCTTATCCCTTTTCCAAAACAAGAAAAACTCTCGCAAATGGGAAACAACAGTACTAATGAGAAATCCTTTTTCACCTATCACCTGTTTCCTTAGTGTACCTTGTAGTCTCTCTGCTTGATAAAATCAAGCTCTGCATGGTAGGGTCCAGAGGCTGTAATCAAATAGAATTCATAAATCTAACAAATAGCACTAATAAAAATCTAAAAATGGATTGATAAAGCAGAAGTCATCACTGTGATCCAAAACTATGTATTTATGACCTTATGATTTGACTTGCCAGGTTCACTGGTAGTACCTCACAAATCCCTGACTATTTGGGGAGGATTATAAATATGGTGATGGGGCAATGACTATCACACACTCCTCATGAATCCATACAATACTCTCACAGAAACAGAGGGAATGTAGAACAGTATCCAGTCCACTACTCCTATTGCTGCCTACAGTTGGCTTTCCGGAGCTTTATGCACCTTTTTTTTTTTTAAGGATCAGATTTCAATGGAGAAAAAGTCCTGAAATACTATTAATTTTCTTCTTGGCTGTACTACTTTGTTGGTTTTTCTTAAAATACACGTCACTTATTTGAACCTCTCTATTAATTCTATTATTAACAATAAAGTGTAAACAGTCTAGGTACATTACAGAAACATGGATCCCAACATAGTCTTGTACCCAGCACAAAAGCATATCATATCGTATACTCTTTTCAAGTTTAGCCCCTCAACTCACATTTATACTTCTTAACTCTGCTGTCTTTTGATTAGTTTCAGGGTGTTTAATGATGGCATGATCATATCACATCCTTCTTCCCACATCCTGGGATGAGCCACTTATCAGGATATATTTTGTTGCTTATATGGCTAAGGAGCTGCTGAATGGGAACTGATCTGGGAGCTGCTGGGGTAGAACTCCAACAGAGTTGAGATGGGGCTATTTGTGTAGGTGTGCCTGTGGTCCATCCCTGTGTCCAACAGAACCTCGGGATGGACATCCGTCTTCAGCCAGTGCCAATGCAGGCTTGACAAAAAAGCTGAGCCCAAGCACTGAGCCCTGGTGCTGCTGCTGACTGCCTGCCTGCCAGTGACACTAAACTGTTATCCTCTCCTCTGATCTGAGCTGCACAGATGTCCTTGGCTTTCTCTACTCAGTTCTGTGATAAGCTACCTTATTGTCTTAAATCTCAATGTAAACAGCATCGAGGCAAGAAAGTCAGAAAAGAAAAATGATTAGGCTGATTTCCATCGCAAGGAGTTGATAGGAAACTCATGTTGAATCCTTATTTCTGAGTCCTGCACTACATAGAGTTTGGCTTACAAGTAATGTGGGGATAAATATTGACACAGACAGCTGCAGTTACAAATGAAGTTCACATCATCTTCTTTGATTGCAATGGCACTTTTCCTTCCCTTTCCCTCCCTCAGTGTGGTATTTGTATAACTTACTTTTATTCTTCTCTGAGCTGTGACAAATACCAGCCAGATAACACTTGAGCATTATCAATAATGGAATTTGAACATAGGCTCATTATAAATTAACAATTATTCTACTGATGGAATGAGAAAATGAAAATGGAGCAAACCAGAAATGCATCATAGTGATGGAGTGATGTATGGAAACAGTAGTTTGAAAACCATTGTATTCATGGGAAAACCTTCAACTGCATTATGGGTTATGCAACACAGTAGCAGGAAACACTGAAAAAGGAGAAAAATTATATGAACTATGAATTGGAGTTGGGCTAATTATCAAGGAATAAATAATTCATCTGAACCTGAAAGCCTAATTTCAGAAGCCTTGAGGAAATGTGGGTCTCCTGAAAAGCAGATCTTCAGTTCAGCAGAGAAATTCTTCTTGTCCAAATTAAGGACCAAATGAAACAAAATAAACTTGCCAAAAAGTCAAGAGAAGTTTATAACACTAGCTGCTCAGGATGCATCGTAAATCAAATATATCTGAATGAAACCACTGAATTTATGTTTTAACTGTACGTAAACCTCTGGCTCTGGATAAACTAAAGAAAGGAACAGAAAAGATTACTTTGTTCCTTCCTCATGTCCTTTTCAGCAGTCCAGAGTGTTCTGGGATCATTTGAGTTTGGGCTGAATGAGCTTATACTGTTGGTACCCAACTTATCCATATCCAAAATAATAGAGCACGTTACAAATACTTGTGTAGACCTTCCTGCATTCCTGTAAGTTTAGTAAGGAAATTTTTCTTTTTCATTAGAAAGAGTGCTTGGACCTGGAATTAAGATAAACAGAAAAGTCACTCCTTTGTTACAGGTTAAAAGGAAAAGAATTAGCTTAGAAAGATAAATTCTCATTGCTATTATATTGCCCTCTTCAGAACATTATTAACTTAATAAATACTTGAGTGAAGGGAGTAAATCTGTATTTCCACAGTATCTGCAGCTTATGAATCAGTGAGAACATTACTTCCCCAGCTGTGATTTCATCAAAGGCAAAGCAGAGTTAAAATCACCTCAGTGCTGATCCCCTGCTGATCCATTAGCTGCAAAACTGCATTTACCTCACTCACTTCCAGCTTTCACATCTTTCTCACCGCCAAGGCTCTGTGGTGTTTTTCTGCTGTGTGATGAATAGAAACTGGGTATTGATTGTGGCCGTGCACATTGATGTCTGACTCTCTACCCATAGGGATACCACGCTGTACAATGTTCTTGTCTTATGCCTCATGAGTGAGGCAAGATCCTTCTTGCTGCTCTGCATGAATGGCTGAAGAAATAATGTCTGGAGCACCTGGCTTCTCTGAGAAGTCTGCTTCCAATGTTCTTCCAGGAGCTCGGCTCCACCCTGAAGACGAATTCCTCCTTTTTGGGTTGTGGCCAGAGGAAGGAGGCAGGATGTATGCCCAGCTACTGCATTGCAGATCAGAAGGCTAAGGCAGGTGTAAATCACTAGCATTCACCAGCTGGCAAGTGGCAGCTGTAGAGTAGGAGCAGACACAACTCCTGTAGAGTCTGTGGCTGATACAGGACTGGACCAGCATCTTCTTGCACTTCGCATGCTGAGATGGGCTCCATTTCTATCTGTGCATTGCAGATAGTGCTTATGTCCATTTACAGCTGATGGGAGTGAAAGCATGCATGGCAAGGTACAGGTAACAGAATAGGCTCAGTAAAACCGAAAGTGATGAAGTTTTAGAAACAACAACAAAAACTAACAAAATAACATAAAATTACCAAACTGCTGTTTTATGGACTGCCAGGCAATAATGAGGAAGATTGTTTTTCATAACAAACTCTAAGGTGGCTTTCTCTTAGGCAGCTCTTCACAGCAATGCTCCCAAAATTAGGAAACATGTCTCACATGGACACCTAAACTCCCTGCTTTGAGGTTTTTTACAAGTCTTCCCTTCTTTCAACTTTGATTCCTTTGTCCCTGCCTATTGCCACAGCAGCAGGATCCTTCTGCAAGGAGCATGCTGAATCTTTTCCATTGCCTTCCCTCATAATTTCCTGCTCACTTCCTATCTTTGTTCATTTTCATGTATAAAGTATTTTTCATTTGAATAGAAGGCTATGGGCTAAACCCTACAATTTGTTGTTTTATTTGTGGCATTAATTCTATTGTGGTAGTGCTTACAGAAATAGTTATGAGTGCTGAAGTTGTACCAAGCCTTGAATAGAACAGGAAAATTAAACCATACTGAATGTATTCAATGTGTTTAATTAAACATTTTAAATTAATATTGCTGGCCTTGTCACCATAGAAAAATTAGGATGTTTTCTCTCCCTGAGAGAACCTTCCAGTTAGTTTGTTTTTCAAAGCTAATGCTTTATATTTCTAGGGCAATAATGATTTTGGTTAATTTAATGAAGTTTTTTTCTATACCTGGAATTGTTTAAGGAATTACAATTAACTTTTTTTTTTTTTTTTTTTTTTTTTAAGGAATCTCCTGTCTTTACCATGAAGGGAGAGGATTTTGTTCCTGGCTTCATCCATTAAGTTCCAGTGAAATCAACCACTTTATCATGCTCTGTCTGGTGCTGCTAAACTAGCAATTCCCCATGTTGATATTTATGTATCATTGGTCAAATGTCTTTTTTAGGTTGCCGTCTTCGTTCCAGTGTGACATATGGTAGGGAGGGAAGGAAAAGATGTCTTCAGATGTTACAGAACAGAGTAGAAAAACTCCAGATGAGAAAATCTTTAGGCCACTTGAAGAATACAAATGGTTAAGCTTGAGTACCAGACTGTTTCTTTGTTTGACAGTGGATATAATCCAAAAGATGCCTGAGGCAGGAAGGCAATCCACTTTCCAAGCAGTGAGAGGAAAGGCACTTCCAGGACACACAATTTTCCCCCCTTAGAGCTGGGGTAAGGTTTAAATTAGAGATGGATGAATCTGGTGATGGTAGGTTTTGCAAACTCCTCCAGCAGATCTATTTTTTTCTTCATAATCATAGCCTGAGTTTCAAACTCTTCTATTATGGAATTTAAGATCAAGGCTAATTCTATCTAGAAAAACAGTCTGCTTCTCTCTCTGTTTTGACAAATGTGGAACCTATGTCATCATATACTGTAACTGAGATCAGCAAAACTGGGTGTCTCGTAGATGCCACATGTATATTGGACTTAGATTTCAGTTACATTTTCTTTTTCTCCCTTTTTCTCCCTGAGCTTTTAAGATGAGGTTCCCTATTTCTCCTCTTAATGTAGCATAGAATAAGAAACACAATCTGAAACTACATGTGTGTGAGAGAGTAGTATAGAGTATAACCACCATTATGCCCTCTCGGACACATTTCTCTCTGTGTGTGAAGGCAGCAGAAGTCTTTCTAGATACAGCAGTCTTTTGCAGGGGCTAGCTGAACCTCAGGGCTGCCTGAATATTCCTTACTCTCCTGCTCTGGGGCTTGGCCTTAACTCACTGACAAGAGCAGCCAAGAGGAGGCCCATGCAGCAGCCTAGCAAAGTGAATTTCCAAGACCTTTTCACAGCCTCAGCTACAACAAACACATCTAAACCTCTTTTACTCTGCCCTCTTGCTTACCTATGCTGAAAAAGCCAGCTCAAGGGGAGGAGGGAGAGGGGAAGAATGACTTTAATTTTACTTGCTGCATTCCTTACCTTCCCAGTGTGTGAACCAGAAAGTGAGCCCACCAACCCACTGCTACTTTCAGCTTCACTCACAATATGAGTAAATATGAAGTTACTTTATTTTCTCACTTGTACTAGAAAACTGTTAACTAAGATTCACTGGTCTTGGTGGAAGGTTTTACTGAGTCAGGAAACACCCACATTCTTGACAGCAGTTTCTTCAACATTAATCATTAGGTTCAGTGTTATTTGAAAATAGCATTGCTCAATGCTTAGAAACAAATCTTCACTAATGTGGAACAGCTGGATTAGAAAACATCTCAATGTTTGCAGGGTATGTTTTGTAAACCAGCTTGGAAAATCCTATTTACTGATTTGAGGGCATATGGGGAGAATAGGAGGGGCAAAGACAAGGAATGAACTGAACTCTGTGTTAGGTGTTGTAGTTCCATCTGCCAAAGCTGTAATGAGATACTTGTAAAGCAGTAATCAGCTATATCAATGCTAAAATTCATTGCAAGTAGGGATGCATGGTAAAAGAATCTAGAAAGGATTAGAGTCCCAAATTTCTCTGTTAGTTTTCCAAAAAAAGTTCTGGTTGTCATGAGATAATTCAAAACTCATTTAGAATTGCTTTCCCAAAGGAAATATTATGTTTTTCTGACTAAAGTACTTGACATTTTAGTTGATGATAAAACACGATCCCCAGGGCTGAGCAGTCATCTGTCTCAAACTTATATTCCTGGATGTTGGTGTTCCTCTCTGCCTTTCACTTTGCTCCTTTCAGCTTTGGTTTTACTTATGAGTAAGTACAAGTATTTATTTAATTTATGCCCTCTTATTAACCTTCTGAATTAAGACTCCATCCTGCCCACAGACCCCAGCTGGTCTGTAACATTGCCACTGTTGTTCTCAGCATTGAGCAGGCTATGGATCTCAGCCCTCTGCAGCACTCTCTGGCTGGCTCCCAGGAACACTGCAGCCTGCCCTTTGGGCTCTGGGCTCCAGGTGGTCGTTGCCTCTTCATTCTGTCTGGAGAGATGGAAGCTGCTAAATGACCCTTTTTCACCCTAATCCTTAGTTTTAGATGGTAAGGCTTTCCAAGTGGAATTCAGATTGTAGTGAGTTTCAAAGCTGCTGTGTCTGTCAGGTCTGGCCTACTTTGAATAATTTCCTATAGCAAGATGATGAACACTTCACAGATAGCCCCGAGGACCCAAAAGGTGCTCCACATTTTCAATGTATTTGCATTTCTATGCAGAATATCTCACTCTGCTCCATTTCTTCTGATTATCCCAATTCCCACTCCTTGCTGTTTGTGGCACCTTTGTGCCATAATCTCTACTCTCAGAAAGGAGTTAGGAGAGCTATACCATGAAGCTAACCCACCAGTATGTGGAGGTTTTCCCCTGATTTAAGACTATTAGGTACTTACAGATCTCTTTCCTGGGTGGCTACAGGAGGCATTTCCCCTGGTGAACTCAGACTCAGTTCTGAGGAATGGTAGGATGTCTGAGAGCGTGCCAGACAAGCAGTGCATCCAGGACACACAATGAGGTCTGTAGCAGAACCACATAGACATGCTCATATGATGGTAGCATGTGCTTGCTGCTGAGGCAAGAGCCTGTGCTCACGAAGCAGCCAGTGCAGTGCTCACCAAGCAGCCAGTGCAGTGCTTTAGGATGTTGCCATTCCTTTTCCAGCCTTGGCCCCTTCCTTTTCATGAGCTGGTGTCTTAATATATAGCCACAAAAATACTGTGCTGTACTCTGAGTTAGTGTAAATTTTAGTCTAACCTACTATACCTTTACCTCAAGCAGAGAGGCAGACTGGAGAGGTGGGGAATGCTAATGTTGTGAACCATTGCACTTAGCTTCCCCAGGACCACTAGTCCAGAATAAGAGCACTTTATGTTCTTCAGGGTAGTTTATATCAGTTGGGAAGGAATTAATAACCAAAGAAAGCACTGTAATACCATGATATGAATGTCCACATTGTTACTTGTTTCAGGGAATGAAATTTACCTTTCCTGTACATACAAATCTTACTTACATGAACCTTGCTTGCTTTAGATTTTAAGAAAATGTGCCAGGGTCCTTTTCGCTAAAGGGTGTGTGAGCAAGTGGAACAGAAAGAGTTCCTTTTGGCAGATATATTAGCTCTTTTCACTAATCCCCGGTTATTTCTGTTTCTTTTCTCCCTTCTAACCTCTCCCCCATGCAAACTTGCAAATCGGATTTTCTCAGAGCTTCTTTGCATCTGAGGGCACTTCAGCAAGCTCTGAACTCCTTGTAGTGGAAACCTCTTATTTAAGGCTTCTTAGAAACATCCCTTGTTGGTAATGTAGCTAAACAAGGCTCCATTAGTGAGACATACGCAGTGATAAAGAACCTTACACAGAAATTATTTTTCTGACTGCTTTTACTCTTTGAAGCCAAATGCACACAACACCTTTTTATGTAGAAAGTATTTTTATAGTAATATCTCCAGCATGTGGAAAATTATTACTTCTTAAGGGAATACTGAAATAACTGTTCTATACAGTGTTAGTGACAGTCTGCTCTGATGAAGTTTGAAATTGAGGAGATTCAGTAAAGGTGCAACATCACACTGAAAGGTCTTGGAGCTGTTTCATTTTCTGCTACAGATTGTGTATGATTCATTGCAATCTACCTTTTCTCTCTCTAGACTACTTCAGTTTTTGAAAAATATTTTTATCAGAAAACACTCCACAGTGTAATGCTGCTGGATGGGGTTTGGTTTTGAAGCATTTCTTATTTCTCCTCTTTGCTCATGAAGGGAGTCAGATATGACAAGTATAGATTTAGATGTCTAAATCTAAGTAAAACTTCTTATTGTGTAAGTATAGCATGACAAAACCCATTATTATACATGTATTTACAGATCTGTGTTATATATGTACAAATATCTTCATATACTCACACTTATAATTTTGTAACTTAATAGCCCTTATAACTTTAAAGCTGGGACCTGTTGACAGAAACCAGTGCCCTCATCTTATACTCTGTTATATTTTGGTTAAGAGAATTTCCCTGCTCAGAGTAGTTCACAGCTAAACCAGCAGAGAACAGGAGATTATGCAGAAGCTAATACAGGTAAAATGAGACCTGGTCAAAATATAAATATTGGACACTTGAGGTGGTTGGTGGTTTTGCAGTGCAGGTGGCTGCATGCTGATGGAGAGACCTCTGCTAGTCTTTGTTATGTTCCTGAATGATGTAACTGAGCAGTTGCAGGCTCTCTCCTGCTGAAATCATTGCCCCATACCCAGGTTTCCCTGGGCAGGGAGCACCCAGGAGCAGCAGGAGTTTACTGTGCTCTGAGCTTGCTAGCTAGGCTGATAAATTGATGTAGACAATTGTCCAAGTCAAGTAGGCTCTTCAGTTTTTCTAAAGAAGTAGAAGCTGTACAATTTAAAAATTAGGATATAAAATTAAAGCCATAGGAGTGTACCCGTTTGCAGCAAGAGCTGTAAATAATTGGCCACCTCAGTGGTCTAAGCAGTCAGATAGAGTACTTTTCCAGCAGTGCTTCCCTTATTTTCTTAGTGCATTTCCAGCAGTATAAGGGTCTCTGGTAGCAAAAGAGAGCTGTGCTGGAGTAGTGACAAAAAGCCCAAATACTGTCAGAGAAGAGGATCCATGGACCTGTTCCCTGAGTACTTTTAATAATGAGAGTCTCATGTCAGAGAGAGCTGGATGTCAGTATCAGATCTGCTGAAGGTCTGTCTCACAACTGTGCTCTCATGTGCACACCATAGGTTCGGTATCACATGCAGAGGAGAGAGCCTGAATCAATGTACCTGTGCAGAGCATCTTCTGTTTACGTGCATGTGTAGCACTCCCAGATGCTTAAAAATTTTAATCTGAGCTTGGCTTAATCAGAAATATTATTTTATGCAAACCTCAGGCTCTCTTCTTTAAAATCACGAAAGAGCCTCATCTTCCTCTTGATGTTTGCTCTAGGACAGGAATAGCAATGATATAAATCTACACTAAGCAAAGAAATGTGTTTATTTGCTTCAAGCAACACCACTGAGTTCAAGGCAAAGTACAGTTCTTGGAGCTTGCCTTGAGTTTTGCACTTGGCCCAAGGAAATGAAGAAACAAGGCAATCTCTAGTGTGCATCTTCTTTCCCTCAGTGTAAATACAAGCCCGCTTTTGTTTATCGTTCAGTGCTGTTTAACATGTCCTCTAACTGGTGTGTCAGCTTTTACCCTTCCTCATACAACTACCACAGAATGATCTATCTTTGTGGTTCTAGAAAGAAATGCATGATTTGAGGTTGAGGAAAGGCAGATTCACACAAATCCTGACATGGCTCAAAATAATACTTCCACCGATGATTTATTTTTACAATACTGATGAGATGCCTCTTCACAAGCAAACCCACCTGCCACATACTATGCTTGTTCAGTTTCAGAGCCCCACTGACTGAGTTATAAGATGGGATAACATAAAGTACTTCTGCTAAGTGCATTGCAAAGGGAGCTGGACACCACATTAAAGAATGGAATCAGACAATGTAAGTCATTGTGTCAGCATATAGATTATGAGGTTTCATTTATGGCAAGTGATAGCAATGGGTGTATTTTTAATCAGCAAAATATTGTCATAACAGACCACTAAACTCTTGCATTACAAAGACTTAGTGTGGGGGTCATAAGGCACTGGAGCAGGTTGCCCAGATAAGTTGAGAGTGACCTATCTCTGGAAGTGTTAAAGGCCAGGTTGGATGGAGCTCTGAGCAATCTAGTCTGGTGAAAGGTGTCCCTGACCACAGGAGGTGGGTGGAAATACATGATCTTTAAGGTCCCTTCCAACCCAAATAATTCTATTATTCTGTAATTCTATAATTTCTGAATTTTTATAGAATTTAGTCATGAAAATCCTGAGAAATCCAGAGGCTTTTACTAGAGGTTTTTTTGTCATTATTTTGTTTTCTTAAAAGTTAATTTTTAGCTGCTAAAGGATTTACTTCAAATCCTCAGCAAACCCATAAAACTTCCAGAAGAAACAACTGAGCTTGTGTGAAAAAAATGTGGCTTCCAATTCGTGAGAGGTGAGCGGTGGCCAAGCTCTACGAGGTAGCTCTCTCAATGCAAATTTGTGTCCATTAATTACTTAGAGTCCTCTTGAGTCCTATTTATATGTTCATGCCGTGCTGCTTAAGAAGTTTCCAGGAAAGTCAACACTGGGAAAATATGGGGATATTGGTAACTGGAAGAAAGATAAATTTATTAAGGGAAGCTTAAATAAGGCAGTGAACAGTTGGATGTTCAGAAATCTAAATCTAATACACAATTCTATCTGGAAAATTATTACAGCTTTTCAGACTCTGATCCTAGTACCTGCTTGTTTTTTTGTTTTTTTTTTTAATACTTCAGTACAAGCATCAGTTTTTAGGTTTTCAGTCATAATCTCAAAGAGAGTTAAAAACTATTTTCAAATGTCCTCAGAATTTGCATATATAATTTCTTTTAATAAATTTCAGTCATTGCCTTTCCAGTGTCTGTTAGGGCAACTAATAAAATTGACAACCAAGAACTTATTTCTTTCAATACATTGCAGTGTACATCCTCCCATAGCAGATTCCAGAGTGACAGTGTTTTTCAGACTTCATCAAAATTCAAGTAACATTTGGTGGTGCCACTAATGTACATAAAAGCTGTTATGACTTTGCAGCTCAGTAATATGTCAGTCAGTGACTGCATATTAACTGTAATGCTATGTTGTGTATGATATCTCAACAGAGACCTTTATAGCACTAGCATTGAAGTGCTGGTGACTGGAGAGGCTGTCACTTGGTAATTCTTCAGGCTAGGAATTTCCTTGGTTGTCATGCAAGTCAAGCTCTTCTTCTTACAGATACCTGTAATTATCCTTAAAGAAAAAAAAGAAGAAAGAAAAAGAAAAGCTCAACCTGTGTACCAGGGGAATGCTACTAAACATGAACTTGGTACGTGTTAAGATGTATAGTATCCACAACCTTAGCTGTGTTCTTGTAGAACTTCCTTTCTGTTTCCACCCTAATGAAGAGAGAACCAACCAGCCATGGCTTGATATTTAGCTGTTCATGAGCAGCTGTTTTGCTGCTGGTATTCACATAATTCTTGGAAGATCTACTAGGAGAGGAACTCAATAAACAGAGTATGAGAAATTCTGAAGATGCTTTTTACATGTACAGGAGTCCATTCTTCCTGAATTTTGGGATTCTTGGATTTAAAGGAACGAATAACTGGTTTTGCATGCTTCTTTTCTTAGAAATTTTTTTTTTTATCCTATTTCCATCTTCTTTTCTAAGTTTCTAGGTTTTGTTTGGGTTATTGTGCAGTAATCATATTTTCTAAGCTTCATCGTGAAAGGTAAACCGGGAAGCTTGAGTGATTTCAGATGATCATATTTATTTTTTTCACTCTGTTCATTCCCAATAACTGGAACGTTTTTTTCTGAACAGTATCAGTGTTCAGAAATCTCAGTTGCTTCTTTGTAACTCTCTTGTGCCATCACTTCATTTTTAACAAATCTTTGAGCTAAGATTGAAAAAGTTCACATCAAAACAAACATATCTGTAATGTGAATTCAAGAGGTTTTTGTTTTCTACTTTCTTCAACACAGTTCAAAACTGAACATCCTTCACTTTGTAATTTTTTCTGGAGTTGTGCCAGCCTTCAAAGACCATTGTTTTGACTATGTATTTGGTGTTTGATACCACTGTGCTCCCAGACAGAAATAGGCTTTATTTATTTTTGGTTTAATTGTTCATAAAGAGTAGTCTCTTTATTCAGTAAAATCCAATCTCTCTGTTGTTTTACAATGATTATTTGCATTTCCATGTAAATTCTTTTATTCCTGCCCGTTTCTCCATCACCCCATGTGTCACATGAGAGACGCCTGATGAGAGAGAATGTCTGTCCTGCCATCTGTCATCCAGCAAGGCACTGTCAGAAATTTAGTTATGTCCATTGGTCTGTCTGAAATGCAAGGCTATATTCTACATACACTATGAGGAAAAAGCCTTGCAAGTGGACTAGAGGAAGCCCCTGCCCCCTGCTAGAATTACAGAATTCTGGTGAATATGAAAACGTCTGTTGATGGGAAGGGGAGAAAGAGGGGAGAATTTTTCTGTAAACTTGGAGATAGTATTGCAATATTTAAGTTAATACTATGAAAATATATCCTGGTATACATAAAACATGAAATGCCATACAGGAAGACTTCCAATACTGCAGTAGCTTTGCAAAGGCGGATGATATAGCACAGACAAGACAAAATATTCTTTAGGCATTTGGTAGCTCACAGTCCTTCCGTAAACAAAAGGGTTAGTTTAAAATCTATTAAAAACAAAGGAAATTCTGACTATCTCCTGCCCAGGTTGGAATGAACCAACTGTTTCTTTTAAAAATGCCTTGTAGCATATCCTGTGCAAGGTATCTTAATACCCTCTTTTCAAAAGAGTCAGACATCAGATTTGCCTCTGAACAAGCACCATTTTCCCACAGAGTCAAGCAGTCCTCATGATCAGTATTTCAGATGCCTGAAGGAACTGAGTTTCTGGAAGGATTTTTTTAAAGAAAATTCTTTTAAATAAAGCATATCAAACCATATGTTCAAGGCTACTTTAAAAAAACCCTCAAGAGAACTACGTCTAATGCTAACATATCAATCTTTTCTACACAGGAACTTAACATGGTTATTGCACTTTTTTAAAACTGTTTTCCTTGTGGAATGGGGGAGTCAGTTCAAGCCTTAGCCTTTTCTTTTGTCTTGCAAATGAAATTAGTAAATATCTTCCAGCTGGATATTATAGCCTATATAAAACCTGTCAACAGTTATCCTAAGGAATGTAAACAGTCAAGTAGTAACTTTTTCCATTAACTCAATCTGCAAAAATGTAAACCAGTTTGTGTTATATTTCTATATTTTCCCTCATAAGGTGTTGCTAGCTATTTCTCTGCTTGCCTCTGCATTTTTTAACAAATGGTTTTAATAAATTACGGTTGTGCCTGGTGTCTCATATGTCTGCTAACACAAGACCACTTAGATATAACTGGAAAGAATTTTCTAGAGAAGGATGATCAGACATCAGTTCTGATAATACTCACTGTCATGGAACCTTCCTGGTCTATATGTATTACATGGAAAAATTGTTCCATAACAGCAACATCTTGGCTCTTTCTTTCCTCATCACTGCCCACTCAGGGTGTTAATGCCTAGATGAAGTGCCAGCTCACTGACATCCTGCCAGAGGAAAAGACTCAGGGAAACAAGCCTTCAGAACATTCTGCATTTCTGAACCACAAAGGAGTCATGGGGAGGGATATGCTAAGGTTGCTGAAGTTTGCCTTAGCAGAGCTAGCTGTTAACAGCACAGCTGGGTCCCAGCTCCACAGTTAAAACTGGTTCAGCAGGGCTCTGTGCCTTTCTGATGTTATTGCCCCTTTGAAGCTGTGCTGCTTAAACTCCTAGTAACTGGCTCCTTTCCACCGCTCTGTCTGTCAGTCACGTCTTGATGTCTCTGTCCCCATTCCCAGTCTCTGTCCGCATTCCCAGTCTCTGTCCCTGTAAGGGTTGCTGCTGGTTTCACAGTGTGCTTTTGGCAGTGGGTACAAGCATAAACAATTAATTTTTTCTGGATAAAACTACTTGAGGACTAATGCTCAGCTGCTCTGAACGACAGTCGACTTATGGCCATCAATGGCTTTGATGCCAGCCTGTGTGTCCAAGTAGACAGCTGAGCCTTCAGTTAACATCAGGTTATGAAAGAAGTTAACAAACCCACTGACATGCTGGCTGCTGGAAGAGCACCAAGGCCACGTGTGAGGTTGTGTATCTTTATGAACAGAGTTTCCTTGCTGAAAAGACCAAGTATCCTGAACCACAGTGTTGCTGCATTTGCTGGAAGGCACAGCAGCTCTTCTGGGAGTGGCTGTCCCTGAGGCACTGGGTATCTCTTGCTGGTCACCTCCTCAAAGGAGAGCAACTTCTCCATTAGGAGAAATGAAATTCTGCTGGTATTCACAACCACAAGAGCAGGCTCCCCTCTTCTTCATTCCTGTCTGGCTTAAATACCATGATGCCTGCCATAGGCATTCAGCCTTTCATAAAGATATAATTCACAGTTTCTTATCATCTGCCTCCCTGTGGGCAAAGAGTTAAGCCCACCAGCAGCATGGCCATCCCTCAGCCCAGGGCCACACACTTCCCTAGTATGAAAAGTGCAGGGAAGAGTAGCAATTTAAAAAGACTTAGTTGCACTTAAATCACTTTTAATAATGTAATATGTTTTCAGAAACCTTATTAAACAGTCATAGTATTTTTCTTTATTTTCCTTCCCATTGTCACTGAACAATTAGCCATGCATTGTTCATAAGTGGAACTGTTATACTTTCTATAATTAGAGAATTCTATAATTACGAAGGCCTCCAGTTCTAATTAGCCTTGGGCAGCAACCTCCGATATCAGCCTTTGCATATGCAACTGTACACAAAGCTCAGCACTGTGATGCTTAGGGGCATTTTTTTTCCTCTTTAGTAAAGTTAACTCATTTTTATTTTACTGTTCTTCGTAGGACGAGATCTGTTATGTACAGAATGTGGGTGAGGTAATCTTTGGTTTATTTAGTGAAGCTTCACACATCATGTCTGTTCTTCCTGTTACATGATGAAAAAACTGACTGGGAGAGGAAGATGGGATCAGAGAGATGTGGGTTCTGCTCTTAACTCTACAACAGATTCATGGAGTAATTTTGCAAACATCAGATCACCTCTGTGGCACTGTCTGCAAAACAAGAGTAATGATTTTTACTTCTTTTATGAAATTCTTTGAGTATTTTGGCTGAAAAATGCATAACTCTTAATACCAGTTATGGATCAGTGAGGGATAAAGGGTTGATCAGTGTTTGTATTAATGCATATTTGCTAACATCAACAAAAACCCCAAAATATTAAAAAGATGTGTGATAATCTTTTTATTTGATGAAACTTTATAGACTGTTTCCTTAAGTGCAGCTGAAATATTTTTAACACTAAAAAAAAAAATCTTAAAATTCATCTGTTTTGCCTTTTTCCTGGTGGTCTTTCCTGCTATTTGTCTGTGTAAAACAATCTTAGAAAATGAAAGAAATAAGTAATACTTCAAGAGGAAATAGAAGCTTCCCAGAAATGACTATGAGAAAAATTTCCAATTAGAAGTACCTATCAACCACTTCAAATGAATATGTCACTGAAAAAAGTGTTCTTGGAAAAAAAGTACTAGGGAGAAAAGAATGAAACCAACTTTTGTAAAGAAACACTAAAATACAATCTCTTTTCCTATTCCCTCTCCAATCTCTGAGTGTTTCCTGATACATGGATGTATTTTACTTATAGTAAGATTAGCTTAGAGAGCCTTAATATGACAATATTTTGGCTAGCAAGTCAGGCTGAACGATTTCTGTCTCAATACAATACAGTACCCAAGTTGAAATCTTTATTGCAAACTAAAAATCCACACTCTTTACTTAGATCTCTACTCTGAAGTCTGTTTCATTTATATCTGTCCGTGAAGTAAATGGTAAAGGTGCAATCTATGACACCCTGGGAGGGGAAGGTTTTGGGCACTCTATTGAAGGGCTCAGTGAAACTAATTAAAATTTCTGAAAGTATGAGAAGTTATTCTTATGTGTCTAATGTCCACTCTTAGTCTTACAACAGCATCACGTGTCCTTAGAAATTAAGTCTAACCTAAAAGGATATTATAAACTAACTAGATAATAATCCTTGCATTTCTTCAGAAAATACCGTCTAGAATAAATCTCTTGAAGTGTTTTTATACTTTCAAACTCTATAGATAACTCATCCACACTACTTTAGGAGTTTCTCTGTGATGAGGATTGCATGTGAATGCATTTGGGAATGGACTGGGTCCTTCACCTGTCTACTCTCTGGTATGTCATGCAGACACTGAGAGACCAGAGAAAGTACAGCTGTACCTAGCTGTATTTAGTGCAGTGAACATAGATGAGTGAGCACTTGGATTGCATTGCCTACGAGCTGGGTTACTGTATCAGGCTAGGAGATGAGACAACTTTTAGGCTATCAGTGGCAAATACATATGTTAACACATAGGTAACATGAAGCTATGGGCGTAATACTGAGTGTCCTGTTTGGCAACTGTGTTAAGTGGCCATCTATTGATTAACTCTTTAGACTAATTAAGCCTTCTGAAACAAACTTGGAACTAGGAGTGGGCAGGAAAAGCTGAACCTGTAGTGGGGCCGTAGGTCTGGATCTTGGTGTTGCAGTGTGCCCATTAGGCTGCAGAGTGCTGACCTCTCATGGACCAAAGGCAAGTCACCCCAGGCTGAGATACATCTCACTTACCAGATGCACTCTTTGTCTCCCAGCCACAGATATTTTAGCAGAGTTGTTGGTCACGTGTAACAGAGCTCAGCTCTGTCTGCACTGTATAGAAGAAATAAAGTAAGCAGGCATGAGACCCAGGGTCTGCTCCCTCAGGTGGGACCAGATGCATGAGCCACTTGCTCTTGTAGACACCAGTGGCTCACAGTGGCTGCACATGCCTTGCTGTAGGCACAGCTCCCAACACCTTTCTCAGAATATCAACCAGGGATGGACTCTAGCTAAAGGCATGGGTCAGGGCTTGGTGCTCAGAAGTTGGGGTCTAGGATGGAGCCTGATTCAGAAAAAAGTGAGGTGGAAGGGGTTGTGTCTCTTACACCCCTCAAACATGTTGTAGGTATCTTGAATAGTTAGGAAACTTACAGTTTACTAGGATACATGGGTCATAGGGTATCCCTATCTACTTATCATAGGTATTTTTGATGTTTAAAAAGAAAAAATATATATGTGGCATTTTCTTTTCGAAATTATTGATCAAGTTTCATTATATTCAGAAGAAATGTTATAAGAAACTTTTCTTTCACTTAAAATTTTAGTTAAAAACTCATCATTAAGAGCTTCTCTAAGCTTTATTTTCTTTTTTATTTTCTTTCTACCGATGATCGCACAGGCCTACTGTAAAAATAAACAGTTTTAAATGCATTTATCTCTATATATGAAGGTTGCCTTGAAAGCTCTGGAAAATGACCATATTGAAAACATTAGCTGACCTTCATTTTAACAGAACTAGTTGCTGATACTTCCCTGAATTTTTTCCCTGAAAAAAAATTCCTCTTAGACTAGACAAAAAAAGTATCTGAAGATTATGTATAAATACATCTTCAGGATGACAAGGAATTTTTTTTTTAAGTGGATTTGCTTTGTTTTTCATAGGGTATAAATTTGGACAGAGCTACTTCAGGCTTGTGAACCAGAGTAATTTACTTCTAACCTTGGAAAATTTCTGTAATGTGTATTTGCACATCAAAGGGGTGAGAAAGGAGATAAGGCTTTACAGTAGTTTTTGTGGGTCATGGTAAAATGGGTAATATCAGAAATAAGAGAACAGAGAACATGCAGTGTTATTCTCCAACAGCTTCAAAACAGGTAAACTAAATTATAGTTGCATAATTTCTCTAATATTTTTTGTTCATTTTAAAATTTTTGGCAGTGTAGGAGAAGGACTGAATCTTGCAGCATGCCCTGAAATCAACTATTTTGATTCAGAATAGTAAGGATAAAACTACTGAGGCCTAAAAAAAAAGCAACTGTGTTCCACATGTATGCAACCTTTCTCTGCCCTCACAGCCTTCTCTGGGGTGGAGAAGAGGCCCTTGCACTGAAATCTAGCTGTGTCAGATCTTTGTATGAATAGACCAGCTCCTTGCATGCTCACAAGCTACCAGCACAAACTGTAGCTTTTCTTTCATTATGTTTGCCGTGAAACGTGCCTCAAGAAGTGTGACAGCAGAGTGCAGCACTTTCCCTGGGGTAAAGGACGTAGAAGGTACTGTTCTTGGGGATTAAAGCTTGGGTGACTCTTGAATACACTGGATCTGAAACAATGAGCCAAAATCACAACAGGTCAGAAATTCTACCTTGCATGTTTGCTATTTGAGAATACTGATCCCGGAATGCTGATATGGTCCATGGACATAGTTTCATTTCAACACTGGTATTCTGGAACACAAAGTTCTTGACAGTCCAGTTACCCATTTCTCCATCAAACTGCCTGTGCTGTAATGAGTTATTATCCTCAGATTATTTGCAGTACCTGATTTCTTCCGAGGAAAAAGTCCAAGGAAAAATATTTAAAAGCTTACAATTTGCTGTGATCACTAAATAGTGTGTGCCTTAGGAACACTTTTTACACCAAAAAACCCAAGTGTTTTTAAAAAGCTACGGGCCAGTACAATTGCCGTTCATCCACTGCCATGAAAAGGATTTTCTTAGATCCTTTTTGAGGGTAATTGAAATGAGAAAGAAAGATTGTGAGCATTTTTTATCAAATTATTTGGAGCAGAGACACAGACAATTTTCACAAAAATATTCACAGTTTTCCTTTATCTTGAAGCTTGCACATAATTCATACAACGAAACATTTTATAGCTGATTTTTTTCTCTCAATACAGCTGCAGAAGTGAGCTTCTGCCTTAAATACTAAAAAGGGGATTAAAGTTGGTAAAAAAACTGATGATTTCCCATAGCTTAAAATATTGAACTGGATAGGATTGTCCACTACCCATATTATGGATGCTGCACATTAAATTGGACAACAGTCACACTTTCCTGCCAATGAATTTGGCGTGATTGTGAAGTGCTAGAAGTGTGTTTCTTACAAACTGTGTTGATGATGGCCTGTATTTTTCCAAAATCTCCTTGAGTCTTCTTAGCATTTCTCTAATGTCAATAATAAATCACAACTGTCATATAAATTTGCACATGGCCAGCCTTATCATGTAACTATGGCCTTGCCAATATTGTTGAGTATTAAAAGAAAACAAACCCAAGACCCTAACCGGCCTCCTTTGACACTGGGCCCTATTAATCTCTCTGTGACCAAATGGAAAATGACAGGCACTTCACAACTTGCTGGCTATATGAACAAGTGTTGATAGCATGGGTTGAAAGACACAGCCTGGTGCCACCAGGCCCAGCTGTTTCTTCACTAGTTACCATTGTGCTGCCTCTCTTTTCAGGTTGGCAAGTGTGTTTCTAACTGGCCTTGCAATTTGTCTCCAGGGTACTGTATCTTTGGTGCTGCTTGGCAATCTCTTTCCAAATGCTGAATGCAATGCTTTTGTGTAGACTTAATCTTTGGTGAAACAGGTTCATCCCTGCTGCTTACAAAATTTGCAGAACTCAGTGCCAAGAAGTGCATCTGCTGTTGGCCCTGTCACTTTGTTCTACTGAAACAACACTTGTTTTTTGCTTCTGAGCTCTGCTCTCCTGATTTACTAGACGCTGTTTGCGGAGAATAATTTATTTTTATGCTTTGTGATTCTTATGCTTTTGTTACTTACTTAACTTGTTGAATTTTCACTACACAAAAAGCAGCTTGGTCTCCTGCTATAGAGCCCTTCCTAGCACAGACTGTTATATCCCCAGGCTTGGTCAAATCAGCTTAGATACATGTCCTTTGCATGCAATGACATGGCCAGCGTTTCAGCTCTGAATTTTGCTGTTGCCTTTCCTGTATTTACCTGTGGCACCTGGGGCTGCTGCACCTTGTATGGCAAACATGTTCCTGAGACCAGGCCCAAACATCTCATTTTTCTTACAGATTCAGACTATGTACATATCTCTTCTGATCCTGTAGTGGGTATTGGGGGGTTCCTAGAAAATATGATCTGCACAAGCCATTGTTGTTGCCATTGCAACACGTGCAGGAAAACAATGCTTTGTATCAAGTCCATTCCTGACAGAACTGCTGGTAAATTTGATTTTGTACCTATCTTGAAGCGACTTCTAAAAGTTACCATACATGTGGGGTGAATGCTTTCCTTTTTATTTAATGTTTATTTGCATTAGACATCATAGTAACTAAGAGAACAGCTTACATCCACACTTGTATTTTAGTCACCCAATATTTGCAATCTGTAGCTTTCCTGTCAAATGTTTATTTGCACTATATTTCCACTGGTATGAACTAGAGCCATTTGTAGCCAACTTTAGAAGCTCTTACAAGACAAGAACTCTGCATAGCTCTTTCTAATTCAAAGTTTACCCTTTTTGCAACCGTTAACTGTCTGAGAGCTCTCCCTTATCTTTAACGCATTCAGCACTCGCATACAGTCAAGAAAGGCTGAGGTTGGTGCCAAATGCTCTGAAGCAGAGAGGATAATATAAGAGGAGAGGATATTTTTTGCAATGCACACAACCTAATCTAGGCTCTGATACTTCATTCCTACCTTGTGTTTCAGTTAGAAGCAAGGATACGGGTGTGTTGGCTTCAGTCTCTGCCAAGGACAGCAATCTCAGAGTAGAGTACTGTCCTAAAATAACAGAACTCAAAGAGGGAAAAGGTTGCTTGTCAAGTCCAAGCACTACAGTAGTCTCCTACTCCTCTCTGTCTGTTGCTTCATGTAGACTGCTTTTTAAAGCCTCTCACTCTTGTTAAGTCTCTGCTTTAAAAAATCTCAGCTGACAGACATCCTAAGGTATGACTCCTTGCTTAGTTGCTACAATACTTCCCTCCTCTGCCATAAATGCTTGAAAGGAAAGCAGATCATCTTGAGGGTTTAAAAAGAAAGTGAGATAAACTGCTCCTTACAGTGTAATGGACACTGGTGTCTCAAGCTTTAAGGAAGACCTGATATTTAATGGAATTTCACATCTTCTCCCTCAGACTGAGCTGAAGGAAGTTGTTCTTTTGCTGGTCCCTATGACCACAGTATCCCTGAGCAACAGCAGAGCATAATGCAAACCGAGCAGCTCTCCTGAGATACACTTCTGAAATAACTGCAGCAGATCTGAGCATTTGCTTGGTTTCTGAGAGCACCAAACTTTGGGGCTTTTTTACTATGCCTGGCTGCAATAAAAGGAAGCCCGAATCAGGTCAGGTCCTGTTTTAAATCCTATCTTGTGAAAAGCTGACCATGAGGGCACTGTCACGAACAGGATCATGGAGGCTGCCATTGACTATCTTCTGGTAATCTCCTCAGCACTGCCCTCGAAGTGCTGGGAGTGCTGAGTCCTCTCTAATACTGTCCAGAGACTGAACTTGACACCATATTCTCCCACTCCGGTAAATATCTGCTTGTCTCTACTGGCATATATAGAATGGTGCCATATTTATACTAATCAAAGTGAGATCAGAAGACTTTTGGTAAAGTTTTAATTCTTTTAATTGAAGTAAAGATTGAAAGGCCTCTTTCTCTCATGATAGTGAGTAATTACTGTTATCAACATGGCCTTAATAGCTCTCATATTTTATGTGTTTTTATTTCCTATCAATCAGCTTCATCTGTAAGTATACAGATATGCTCTTTCTTCCACTCTTTCTGGTGCCTTTTCTCCTTATGATAGGCTTGTGCTGCATGTCCCTTTGGATTGTAAGCCTTGCAAGGTAGGGCTTTATGGGTAGGATTAATTTTTCCCTTGGTGAACTGGCTGCAAGTTAAGCATCTAGTTCAAACTCATTATTTAGATTCCTTCTATAGTCAGCGAAGAATAACAGATACCAGCAGGGGTGGATCATCCCACCTGTCTTACACCCTCAGCAAGGATGGGCAGACTCAGGTCTCTAGAGATGGATTTCTCTCTGTATTGTGTAGCACATCTTCAGATGCTTGAGATCAGGCTCCAAATTTTATTCTCACTGTCTAGATTCCTCTTTGGAATCTAACAGGTAAGCTAGCTTTGGTTCTTGAGTCATCAGTAACTCATTTTGGGTAGGAATTTAGAATCAGGATGAGCATTTTAGTGTTGAAGGCTGTGTTCAGTAGCATGCAGTAGTGGATCAGAATGATTAATGGGACTGTGTGGGTCAATGACATACTCTAATACAAGGTGCTCCTGATTGGGTTGTAACTTAAGGTAAAAAACTGCCCACTCTCCAGCCTATTCCAGTCCTTATACCCATGTTCCTAACCTGTCAGCTCAATGTGTTTTGCCTGTGATGATCATGAGACGTCTTGTCTAATTAAGGACAGCTTTGGCCACTGTACTCCACAGAGCTGCTTTGACACTTGATGGACTTTTAGCATCAATATATCTAATGTATCTAAATGTATCTAATGGTCTAGCAAGGCAGATGGGCTTTCTAACCCTGTGGCTCACATTCTACTGGCAATGTGCTGCTGACTTCATTAAAGAGGATCTCCCATTGAACTCAGAATTGTATGCAATCAGGATTAAAGGTTTGGGCTTAATTCATCAATCAGCCAGTTGATAAAACTCATAGTCACTCATTTCTGATCTCATGCAGATTTGCTTCTTACCTATGTGGCCTTTTCCTTTGGTATTTTTCCCTTGAATTATTTCTCTGTCCAATACACAGACCAACAAGGAGTCAGATTTTACCCAGAAATGTTACAAGAGTTAGACAGTAGAGGGTGCAATGTGAGCAATAAATTATCTTCTAGCCATTGTCTCCTTTGATCACGGTCACCTTTCTGACTCACCAACTAAAATGAGTCCATAGTCCAACACTCGAGCAATGGTATCATGAGGATAGACTGTGGCCAGCTCATGAGGTTGATGGAAGACCTAAATGGTCAGGTTCAGCAGTGTTTTGCAAGTAGTAAGTGCATATTATTTCCATCTTTTAATGCAGCATAGCTCTTACCATATAACCTCTGAATGCCGAATTGGATAATCTAGATAGAATGTGAAGCCTGGTCTTCCCCTCTTCTTTCCAAATCCTGAGCTGTTCTAGTATTCGTGTGTTTTTTATAATTTTGGCTGTGGATCAAGATCATGAATCAACCTGTTCTTGGTTTTGTTAAAGGAAGGATCATGAATGATTCATACCCTGGCAAAAGGCACAATAAAATAATTATGCATTAACTGTGCCTGTTAATCAACTTCCAAGCTGAGACTATATTTTATAAAGATTTGTATCCATATAGATCATAAATATCTGGCAATTAGTTTGCTGGTTTTCTGAAATAAAAACAGGGCTCAACTTTTTGGCAGCTTGTGATGAACTGAAGATTGTGAAGAGAAGTTGTAATGATCCCTACTTCGCGTCTTTTCGTCTTAACACAGGTCCTCGTGTTAGAGACCATCAGGTCTAGACTGTCTAACAAAATCAAACTCTAATCTGGCAAATAAAAGACGATGACAAAACAGGTAAATTACAATCTAGTGATTAGTTAGTACAAACAGTTGGCAAGGCAACAATTAAACTTTCAGTATGCTCAATAGGAAGCATCAATTAATCAATTAGGCATCTTTCAGACCAGGTCTGTGAAGACATCCAACATACAATGGTTTCTTTCAGCTAGTACAATTAGTGCTGTGTGACAATACTTGATTATTATTTTATCTTTTTTTTTTTTTTTACCTAGGCTTTTATTTATTACATAAAAATGAATCACAAAAGATTGTAAAAACCCACAACAAAATCAAATGACATCTCATTCTAGAACTTCATGTTCACTAATAACTTTATGTGGAGTTGTTATGACTGTTGTAGTACAGTTTACTTGGTTAGAGACAGAAAGACCAGCACATGCAAGGAAATTGGCACCAAGATGAATCAAAGATGTTGACTCATTCTAATGCCTTAGAGTAGATAATGTAAGCATTTGTGTTTTCTTATTGCACATGTCCAACTTACCAGACTTTTAAATACATGATGACCTGTTAAACACACTCATTAAACACACTCAAATCGAAGACATCCATAACCAGATACACCACAGACACTGTAAGACTGAAATTACAGACCTAAGCTTTGTCACAGTGCAACTATTTTGAAAAATCCAACACTAGGCTGAACAACTGGACATACATAATTCATCGTTCTCTATATTTAGTGAACAATTGGAAAGGAAGACTGAAGAACACCTCCTTTCAGGAGAAATTTGAACCATCTCCAATGTAAACTTAAGAGCAGAAATTATGTTATTCTAGCAACACAATTGCATGCTAATATTAGGAAACATATATAAAATTAGGAGCCTGTGTGTTCATGGAAGAACACCATTAAAACCACAAAAACTAGTTCAAGCTATAAGTTGGGTCATAGCTGTGCTTCATTTGGAAAAAAAAAGTACAATTGTGTTGAAAGGACATGAGAAGGAAAGCTGTTTACCTTAAGCAGTATTGAAATGAGCAACTCCTACTGATAAATTCACAATGGAGTCTGAAAACATATCCTTATAAACAGGAAAAGGAAGCTATCATAGGCTTACACAGCCACTGGAGAAAAATGTGCAACCAGAGGATCAAAATGAACCTGTTATACCCAGGTCCTGGAATCCAAAGCTGGACGAAATCTGAGAGGCATTATTCTGTTACAGGAACATAGAGTGCTTGAAGTTATTCAACTTTTGCAATCAGACTTGGCTTTTTTCAGCTACCTCTGCATTGCATGTATGCTTCTCATAGTATTTGTACTACTTAGCTAGAATACACAGTCTTGATTATTAGTGGCAATAAGTATCAAGCAGACTGTCATTTGTTCAGGATTTTCCAGAAGTATTGTTGACTAGGTTTTTAGTCAGGGGTGCAATCAACAGTAAAGACTTTCCATTGTATATAAATTCCATTGCTACTGCCATAAGTGCAGACTGAAAGATTGATATTGTCTCAAAATGAAGCTACATGGCATACTGGCAGCATTACAGCATTCCAAAAGTTCTTGAAATGCCTTGTTTCTGTTTAAGTCACAAGGGACAACAGCACTGATTTTTCAGAGGGTCATTTAAAATCCATAAACAGCTTCATTGGCCTGCAGACTTGACTCTGAATTTTAAGGCACTATTACAGGTTGTTTACAAGGCATCTAACGATCAATCCCAAAATATGTCAATCAAAGTCTTATGTCTGTAGCAGCTATAACTGCTTTTAGTCAAGTATCTGAGGCATTTGCATTTTGAGACTAATGTATATGCTTTTGTTTTGACTGTTCAGGTTGGAAGGTCTGGACAAGTTTCCTCACAGTCTTCTCTACCACCTAATAGATTTGCACTGTTTTTACGTCGTGACTGACTTTGCTCTCCCTTAGCCCTCACCTCTGAATTCGTGTAAAAGGACTGGTGACTAATGTCTTCCAATTAGCTATTCAGGAAAAGATTGATGACAGGACTCTGCAGTTAGGTATTGTTGCATTATTGAATTAGTATTACCCTTCTAGAGAAAAACAGTGATTACAAGAGGAGCATGCCTGCAATGACCCAAGCAGACCACCAGCCATTTTGGTGTGGGTCTGACATTGATCGCTTTTGGGGAAGAAAGACATGCTACGCTCTGCTGTGTTCCACTGCTACCCCCAAACCCTCTTGCACGGTCTGGATGATCTGTGCGGTGGGTCCTTGTGCTAGAGCAAGGACCACTCTCTGTTCCTCCATTCCCAGAAGTCCTAAAATAGCATCTCCCAAATACAATACAGAAATGATCTCCTTGGTAAGCAGTTTCAGGCTAGACTGGTTGAGTCCTGCTTTGGTCACATGTATAAGAATTTATGCTTTTAAGTCCATAATAGTACATAGTAAGGAATGGAGGTGTTTGTATTTGATGTCAATCCTCCTCTGTGGTGGCCGGTGAATTACACACGGACTTGCTTTCTGTGAGGCTGTCATGGTCCTGGGCACTGCTGACCGGTGGAACAACAAGAAACAAAACCCAGAGTTTACAGAATAGGAAACCTCCCCATGAGCCTGGCCCCATTGTAGGCAGGGTGGGGAGCTACTGGATGTGACTGAGCAATGGCTTGTGCCCTTGCCTAGAGAACGAACACAGTCATTGGCAAAAATACACTTGCAATGGTAAGACCCACACTGAATTATCTCTCAGAAGAAAACACTATACCTGGCTTCGCTGTCTAACATTATTCATGGTCTGCCTTTGGAAATTCACACAAATATAAAAGCTTTTCAAGGTAGAAGAGGGAATTGTCACATTCCAGTGTCTAGGACTTTGCCTGGGCTTGATGGATATTGTCTTCTTTGGAAAGTTTCATGTAACAAATAAATAGCTTTGGATTTCTCAGTAACATGAATTGCTGGGGGAGCATATATCTTTTTACAACAAATGTAGAAAAGGAAGAAATAAAAAAAATCTGTTGGTTCCATTTACACAAACGGTGTAAATGCCTTTGTAAATGACCAGGGGAGGCAGGCTTAATGCAAAGTCCTCTCTCTAACTGGAAAAAGAAGTGGCAATTGCTCCTTCCTCCCCAGCCCTTGCATATTGATGGCTCAGCCAGCTCCATGGGCAACTCTCCTGTTTCTAATCCTGTAACAATTGATTTTACCATCAGTGTTTCTTGCAGCAGTGAGAAAAATGCCTTAATGTGCCATGACCACTGTTTCTGTGTTGTTATGGTACTTCCTGAATCCTCGTCTTGCATAGAGACCCTTCTCACACTGAATGCCCCACAAACACAGTTCAGGATACATTCCTGAATGAATGACCTGGAGGACCAACAGCTGAGAAATTTTGTCCTGCATTTGTACAACATCTGAGACTTCTGTCAAATTCAGAAATACTATAAACAATATTACATCCCCACACAGAAGACTCTCTCTCACTGTGCAAATCCACAGCTTGGACTCTAGCTCCCTGTAATGTCAGTGATGTAAAAAAAGAACCAGGACCCACAATCCTGAGAAGAAGCATATTATGTCACAGGGGTTTTTGTGAAAAGAGCGTGAAAGGCAGCTGCCACCAGGCTATGAGTTGTGAGGCTGGTAGACAGCTCTCTTTCATGCCTCACTCAGATCACCTCAAGGCTGGTGTAGGACCTTCATGAAGCCTGAGGTCATGTTGGTTGGGGAAGACTCCTTTGGGGAAGCGTGATAATGGGGACTCTGATATCTATTGCTCTTGCAGCCCTAATTCAGGGCAACGCCTCCCTCTGACTACACAGATCAGTGCATGTGTACAGGCTGCTTCCTGTGAACCAGAATGCTGGCACTGGGGAGGGAGGAGACAGCTGGGTGTACATTTGGATTCACCTAAAACGAAGTTGATACTTGGCTGCAGCCAACAGCTCAGAAGCATCTGTGGGTTCCTCAGTCTGGACTTTTCCTCTTTGCCTCACTCAAACCAGTCCCTGACAGGAGGGGATGATAACTGTAATACTTGCTGTTACTCCTTCCAAATACAGTGGATTTTATTTAATGATGATCAATGGAAGGTCAAGATCTTATGAGGAGTATGTGTGAAAGTTGCTTTGCAAGGAAACAAAGTAGTGTAAAGAGACACCAATATTGTATCAATTAGTATCAACTAATGAAAAAAACACCCTGGAGGTAAGAACAAGGTCACTAGGCTCCATAACTTCCTGTTGTCAAAAGCAGTTCTTTGTACAGTTAAGTATTAGTAATGGATAGAGAGGAGGAGAAATATTTATCCATGTGATGTGCACTTCACCACTATCTGAAATTTCTGGGTGTATCATCAATGAAGAAATAAGGGGGGAAAAGGTAGATGGAAACAGCTGCTTACTTATAGAATCAAATACTTAAACAAATACATAAGAAATAGGGAACATTTACCTCCACCTATAAAGGAAAATATATTTTTCAAAAATGGCTAAATGCTGAGTATTTTCATATGCTTGATGGACCAAGAGGGTGCTGGTGTGGTGCTATGCAGGGACAACTGAGCAGAGGATTTTCACATTCCACAACCCTTTGGGAAAACACAGGTTCCTCAATATCCTGTTTGGGTTGGCTTAGGCACTTGAGTTGTTTCAGTATGAAATGTGACTAATCTTGAGGGTCTAAGGAGAGATTTTGACTGATGAAAACATAGTGGGAGACCATAACCAGTGACCCTGGACAGCTCTGAAAAGAATGAGATTGGATGGACTAAACCTAGACAAACAAAAACATAGCAAAAATAAGGTACTAGGAGAAAAATGAACATACTACAGAGTACAAGTTAGTCACTGTGAAGCTCAAGGTAGCACCTTGTACTTGCCTCAGCAGACAGGTAGGGACACAACACTTCTCCGGAGCAGAAGATGGGGACATTTGTGCTCTAATTCAACTGACCAAATCAGTCACTTAGAAGCATTTTTATACAACGGTGAAACATAGTTCTTCAGTGGGTAGGTGTTGAGAAACTGCAGGAGTGTGTTCAAGACTTTACAGAAAGGAGACAATAAGGAATGATGATAAAAAGAAGAACTTGTCCTGGACAACTCATAGGAGCACTGATCTGAAAGGACTGCTGCCAAAAAAATCCCAAAACCAAACCCACCAAATACCCAACAAAAAGTAAGGCAAGTTTCTTGCTTGGGGTCTAAATCTACAGATGTGAAAATGTCACTTTTTTTTGCTCGTTTTTGTAAGAGTTCTGTTTTAGATAAAAATGTCTACAAACTTCTGTTTGCCTAAAGGGTCTGGTAAAGCCTCTTCTACAGACAAAGAAGCTAGGTTTTTTTTCAACTGTGAACTGAATACAAACTTGAGAGAGACTTGGTTCAGCAGATAATGTATTGAAGTGTCATAGGGAAGTCCAGAATTATATTTTGATCGTGTCAAGTTTATAAATTCTCCTACCAGTCTCAGAAAAATTACTATATGAATTCCACTTAGAAAAAGTTCTTCTGGATAAACTATCCAGACCTGTGTATTGCCAATCATTGATCACTTGCATATTAAGTTTAGACATGACTTTCATTTTGTGTATCTTTTTTGTGCTTAGGAATGGTACTCCTTAATTTAGTGCTCCCACTGAAACTCTCCAAACCCTGGGCCACTCACTCACATCCCTCCTTTCCCATCCCTCTGCCACAGAATGGAGAAGAGAACTGGAGGCAATAAGGTAAAGATCATGGATTGAGCCAAGAACAATTTACTGGAAACAACAATGAGATAAGAAAATGAACAGTAATAGCAACAATACAGAGGGTACAAGAAAGAGGGCAGAGACAGAGGGTACAAAAAAGAGGCGAACGATTCACATGGAATCCCCCCCAAAATAGACAACAACGGCTCCCATTTGCTACCGTATGCCACCTGGAAGAGAGCTCTTCCCTGTCCCCAGAAATTATGTGAGGTGGCATAGAATAACCTCGGAGTCCTACCCACGTCCCCTCCTGGCTACTATAAAAATTAACTGTGTTCTGCTGAACCAGGACAATCTTGCACAGAAGAAATATGAGACAGAAAAATATGTTAATGGTGTCATATGAAAATAACTTAATAATAGGAAAAAGCCATGTGCAGGGCTGAATATATATTTATATTGGTTAAAAATTACAGTGAGAGCCTGAAAACTATTTATATGCTGTCTATGACAGAAAGGCAGTTCAAAAAATGCAAAATTTTTCTTGGTAAAGGAACATTGATCTATTGAAATCAAACATTACCAATTCATTTGTTAGCTAGAGATAAATTAGTGTGGAGTTGTCCTAAACTGTTACCAGTTTCTGAGATATTATTAAGAGAAGTAATTGCCATGCATATTCAAATTTAAGTGGCTAGATAGAAGTTTCAGGGAAAGTTCATGCCTGATGTGAGATTGACTTTAGGTAATTTGGAAGGAAATACAGCTTTAGATGTGTAACTAGTAGTTCCCATTAGCTCCCATAAAGCAGTTGGAAATTATTATCAAAATAATACAATGTCTCACAGAAGATTCCTGAATCAGACTGTGATATTAGATGGAACAGTGAACTGCAAAACGGCAGTAATGAAAATGAGCTATCACCTGCTGACAATTTTTCAGGAGAAATCTAAAGGAAGAATGCCTGCCATGTTAGAAACTTCTACTGTAATTGCCGGGGAATTGAAATTATACAGAAAGACAAACAAAGTTGTATGAAAATCCAACATGTGATCCTGGAGCTGTCACAATTTCATGTAAATTGGGCCATGTCTGGTCATGATAGGAAAGGCTGTTCTCAGACAGCAGGTATCTAATTAGCTTTGGCAGTTTAATAAGTTGTGACTTGTTCTTTACACCGTGACATCTCCAGAGGTGGAAGTATGGCTGGAAAAATGGAGATGGTGATGAAAATAAGGATGTTGTGCTAGGTCTTCATCTGAGAATGTCTCTAGCCTTCTGACGGGCTAATGGGAGCTGGGGATCAGGAAAGGGGAGCTGAGGGATGTCCCACTGCCTGACAACGTCCTGATGAGTTTAGGGAAACCTGCAGATTTTCCTGATGGTACAGGACACCCAGAGATTAATCAGACACTTCTTAGCATTCTATATTGTTCTATGTTCCCTAATGTTACTCTATATTTTAAACAGACATTCTGAACTATCTTAATGCTGACAGCAGCTGTTGCTAATCTGGACTGTCGGAAGGAAGCTGTGGGTAGGAGATGTCTCAGAAGAGCCAGCTAGAAAACTCTGTTGCTATGCTGTGCTGGGCAGAGTGATAAAATTACAGACTACAGATCAGTTTGTCCTATGCCATCCTGTGAAGCAGACCCTGACAGGCACTTCGACAGTGCATAGCTATTGAACAAGACAACAAGAACCTTGTTTTCAGATCTTTTTAAAGCTTCAGCACACTGTTGTTGCTACATAATCATCAAGCAACTGAGGCCACAGATGCCTGCACAACAGCCCTGCAGCTTGTCCTGGAGGTCATGGGGTCAATCGCACTCTTGTTCCTATTTAGTGTCCCACACATCACATGAGTAACTGGAGACTGTGTGTGCTCAGGGAGTGGGATCTCATCCTGGAAATTAGATGCTTTGTTGGGAATGGTTTTTGTGCTGGGACAGTATGTGGCTGGATAAATTTACTCTACAATCACTTACTGCTGTATGAATGGCCCTACTGATAAAGCTTTTGTGTTTATGTGCTTGCCAACTTCAAAGGACACTATTGCCTATATTAATTCAGATCAGATTTCAGGAGCTGCATTGAAATCCAGTAAGGGCCAGATGGCTGACTGTTTGAAGAAGAACTTTTATGTTCAGCTTTTAAAAAGGAAAAAAAACCAAATCAACCCCAACACCTCAAAACCATCAACAAATAGCAATTTTGGAATGACAATTTTGTTTCAACCATTGCTCTCTTTTTGCTTCTTGTTCCCTTCTTAACTAAATGGCAATTCATACCTCTGAAACTTGCCTCTGCCTCAAATTAAAATCCTTGAAGCATTCTGTTTTTGTTTCCTATATATCACATTTCCCTGGCATCGTCCTGGGTAGTACTATTTGTGGTTCAGTGAGGACACAGCCTATCCTCTAAGCGCTGGCAGACAAAAACCCCAACAAATCTTGTTTTACTTAGTAAGCCTAAATCATACAGGCTATATAAACAGTGGTACATTACTGCTGTGAGTGTAGGTCCCATGAGCAGGACTGACAGCTCTACCAGCTCTATCACCAGCAAGCAGAGACTCTCTCTTGTCCCTTGCCTGACTTTCATCCCTTCCCTACCACCCTTCAAGCCTTGAAAAGCTCATTTTTAAGAGCACATGGGAAGGCATACTGCACTTATATTTTTACTTGCACAAAACATTTATCAGGGTACCTGTTAATTTAAGAACCTAATAAATAAGCTTAGGTGGTAAAGACATCTGGAACAGGCAGTAGTGGAGTGAGGAACTGAAAGGAAAGATATTAGTCACTTGAGTGCTGCTTGAATGAGACAGTGATGTTGCAGAAATGAGTCAGGAACATAGATTTTATGGAAATGGTAATGTTTGGTATTTGGGCTTCTGTGGAAATATCAGAATAGAATCAAAGTTAATAGGATCCTACTGAAACTTCAAAATATTACGATAGAAATGACAAATACCTAAAGTATATTATTTCATTTAAAATCATTCTATAGCCAACTATAGCTAGATTATAGAAAAAACACTGTTCAATTCTACATGTTGTTAAAAAATATTTTTTGATTTTCTAGACAATCAAGAAAAGCAAAGGGTGGAGATGGTAAAAGATGGTCCTGTGATGATTCCTGACTAGATGTAAGACTGGAGGTATTTTTACAGATATTTAGCTACAGCTGGGTAATTAAGCAATTAAGTTACTTATTCCCAATAAGTAATTAAGCAGATTCTTTTCTGCACATGGAATCAACCATAAGAAGATGCCAATTACATTCACCACCCCCTAAACTCATTTTGAGATCTTTTTATCAGTTCCTATGCACATAAAATACACACTGTGCTGGAAAAAACAAGGCCATTCTCCATAAGATTATTGTAATAATAAAGTTCGGCAATGACTATGAGATATAGAGATATGACAGAAGGGCAGAAATGTACTTTGCTGCTGCCAGATACACCTCATCTCATGTAAATTTCCAGTTTCTTTCAATAGTTGGGATTGCTATGTTTTTTCCCTGGAGAAACTTTAGTGGAAGCACTTTATCTTTTGATGTACTTGGATCTGAGTATATCTCCAGCTGGAAAAACAAATAAACATTCCACAAAATGTGTTAAGACTTGTGCATTTTAGAATCAAAATCATATGCAAAGCTTTGGATAAAACATTGATTTTGCTCTCTGGTGTAATTTCAATCACATTTGCACTTCAAAAGGCTAAAATGGGGAAATCCTAACTCCACTACTGATGAAGTTTCAAATAAATCAATCTTGAACACACCATGCAGTGCTTAGTTACAAAAAACTGACTCTCTCCTGCTTGGCCAGTCTGTTGATATTTGTATTGCCATGAAATTGCAGACTCAGCAACATTTAGCACACTGTTGCTGACCACAGGTTTGGAACTACTGTAATGACCTTGCTCAACAAATGCACTTGCTATTTTTGACTCAAAGGCAATTTACCAACCAGTCTGTACATTCTTTGGTTGACATTCCCAGAAGTTATCATGTATTTGAGGGTTGCTCAATGTATAGCTAGTAAGTATTTTTGAATAGAACTGAACATTTTGTAACACTTCTATTGACTTTTTTAACCCATAAAGAAATCATGGAAAATAACATGTGCTCCTTGCTGTGAGGTTAGAAATGTGATCTTTTTTAGATATTTATATGGGGCACTCTGATAGGAATCTCTTTAAGATGTACCAAATAAAAACAGAGCTTGGCCCATGGCACATAATCCTGTGATTTACAGGCTGAAGCATGTTTCAGTTCCAGCCTCCCTAGTAACTCGGGCTTTCAGCTGTAAATGCAATCTCTGTATCACTGAAGCTGGGAGAACTCACTACTCAGAGTACTTTCCCCTAGGTGATATCTCCTTGGAAAAGAAATAAAATGGAAGCAGGGAGAGAAAGGGGTGATACTGTAGCTAATTGGGTGTCCATGAAGCCACTTCATCACTTCCCTCCTCAGAAGGATAGATGGGACAAGAAAATGTGTTTTCCCACAAAAATGAAATTTAATAAACCAAAGGTAAAGGTCCCAAATGGAAGCAAAGGAAAACAAAAGATTTATTCTCCACTTCACATCAGCAGGCAATGTCCAGCCACGTCTTGGGAAGCAGGGCTTCAGTACACATAGTAATAATGAATGCCTTCCCCTGCTCTTCTGTCTCCCCTTAGCTTTTATTGCCGAGCAGATGCCATATGGAATATCCTTTTGTTCAGCTTGGGTCAGCTGTCCTAGCCATGTCTCTTTCTGAGATCTTGACCAACCTCGGCCTATGGGTGAGGTGGGAATTTTGGAGAGACATTCTTGGTGCTGTGCCAGTGTGCTATCTACACCCTTCTAGCTACCAACATACAGCATGAGGGCTGCAATATGGAAAGTTAAGTCTGTCTCAGCCTGTCCCAACACACTACAGCAGAAGCATTCTTATCAAAGTACCCTGTCTGCTTCTTTATCAGAGCTCTTCTCTTGCTATCTGTGTTCTTGTTGCTCCCTGTACGCAGTGCATAAATATTTCTTTTCAAAGTGTACTTTAGCCTTCCTGAGGTACAGTTTAGGGGCTTAAGTACGTATAAGCCAAACATACTGAGTGCTAACAATAGTCAGCTCAGCTATAAAATAAGTCAGTGGGAGAGTAGATAATTTTTTATTGTGAGAAAGGGGTATTTGCAACTCCTCTCACCTCTCGTATAATAGTTCTGCAGTGTTTTTGTGCCTAGTTTTGAAAATAATTGCTTACCTTTAGAACAATGGCTTTGTCTGGAAAAACTCAACCTCATGTTCAGCTGTTTGTCATAGATACAAGCACCTGAAAACAAGAGGTTGTAACAGAAAGCGAGTTTGCAGGCTTACAGTGTTTCTTTTTTCTACTCAGGCTATGATTACCATGATATGCATCTGGTGTGGAAACATACGATGCCATGTTCACAGGTGAGCTTAAACTAGGACAGTTTTTACCCTTTCTGTCTACCTAAACGCCACAAAGCGAGATGTAGTACCCTAGGTTCTCAGCTGTTGAGTGGACAGATCATGACTGAAGGAAGTGTGTGCACTAACTCACTGCAGTTGAAGGCCCAACATCCTCAAAGTACAAGATTTCTCCATGTTCTCACATGTTTATCGGCCTACAGCTGAACCTTTCTCTTCATGAGGCAGGAGAAGGAAGGTTGTAGGGAAACTGAAGGCAATGCCATCAGAGACAGCGATTTCTCTTTGAAGAAGGTGATCTGAGCTGGGGTATTTGCCTAGTTTCTGGTCTTTGTACATGCTAAGTGTTGTAAATGGAAGAGAGTGGAAGATGGGAGTCTGCACAGTATCTGTGGGCTGCTGGGCTGTGTTTTCACTCTGAAGATGACTTGCAGGAGTTTCTGCAGGCCTATTGAGCATCAAGGGGATTTGAGGTACCAGAAAGAGTTGAATGTCAGTTTCAGATGTATTTCTTAAGTTTCATGATTAATCAGAATCTATCAAAATTAAAAAAATGTGAAACTGCAACAGAGATGTACAGTGCAAGCAAACAAGAAACAAAGAACAGGCATGCTTATTGCAAAGTGAGAACCACACTGCTTTAGTGGCTTTTCACTGAAAATCTGCAGACTTATGAGTGACTCCGCAAACTGTGAATATTGCCCGAATGGAATGCTAGGCTATTACAAGAAAACATAAAAAGTTGAGCCTCAGGGAACCTGCCTCCCATCATTAAATAACACAGCTGGCTTATGTCCACACTAATACTTTCCTGGGGAATTTTCGCTCTGTATCACTTGAGACCCTTGGCATCCTGTGTTGGCTTTTTCCATTTTGTGCTTGGCTTGTGTTTTCGGTGGAAACTGAACTTATGTGCCTGCTCTGTTTTGGTTATGCCTAGAGGTGGGCACAACCAGTTTTGGGTTCACCGCATTTTAAATTAAACATTTCTCTGTCCTCTGTGCAAACCCCAACCCCCTCTGATCATGGAAAATGTAACTTTTTTTCCTGTGTGTGTGAGCTTTCACCCACTGCACTTCCTGTTTCAACCAAAACATCAAGGGGAAGACAGCAAAAGAAGAGGGCAAATGCAAAGCAGTAATTTCATGAAAGGGGCCCACAGGCATGAAAAGCAGAACCTTCACTGGCTTCCCACATATGTACTTGACCTTGAAATGTTGAATGTTTCTTTCTTATTTCAAAGGCTGGATTTCTTTATTTTTCTTCCTTTTCTGCAGTAAAAAACAGCTTCATTTGAACTCATGTGGTGCAAAGTGTAATCAGTATCCTAAACTTTGCACAACTCTGTGGATCATGGCAGCAACTGTGACCACATTTAAATTCAACTAAAGAAAGAGAATTCTAATTAAAGAAATCACTTGACTGGAAAAGGGTAAAACTGGGAACAAAGCCCTTACAAACCATGCCACAAGCCTTCATCAACAAGCCGGAGTAACAAACAATTTAGTCTGCAAGAGTGCTATTCAATGACACTTGACGTCTGCTCATACACCGATATGTAAATGTTCATCAGGAATTAATAAAGTCCAAGAACAATCCAACGGTGTCCAGGAAAATTATATCTAACTGCTAATGGGACTCAGTGAGAGAACCGAGGAGTTTCTTAGCACAGAACCCTGGATTTTAGCAAATGTTTCTTATTCATTTGTGGGAACCATGACAAGTCGTACTTCTTCTAAAGATCCACCCATCATCCAACTGAAAAACTATAAAATTCCTATCTGCTTTTCAGTAGCCTGCAAACTGCACAGGATTTGCTTTTTCATTTCTTTTCAGTATCTGATGAAGCAAATAAGGGAAATCTTTATTGCAAATATAGTAGAGCGCATCTTTGTCAATATTACTATAATTTCAGCAGGAATTAATTTGAGATCTGTTCCTGGGATTTCCACTCAGTACTTGATCTGCATCTTTACCCTCCTTCCCTATATATTACATGTCTATGCTGAATACTCATTGTTCAGCTTGCAGAACAAAGAAACAAGAACTAAGCCAGTTTTTGGTGATGCTGAAAACATCCCTTTTGCAGTGCTTTCCAATGGTTTCTTCTAAAGATTTTCAACAGTTTTGTAATATGTTTCAGTAGTTCCTTCTGAAGGACAGATGTACTACTCTTGGCATCTGCTGAATATAGAAATGGTAAGGACAGTTTTCTGATGGAAGGCTTTCACCTCGCTGAGAATAGCCCATGTTTGTGCGTCCCATATAATTTAGTGTGTCATGTCTTAAACTAAGGTACTGGTCTTGCACACAAAAGCCAGGTCTCTTCATTTGATTTACAGATTACTTAGTGTTGTTTTACCACTCTGAATATGCTTAGAAAAAGAACCCACTACCTTCTGTAGCTATTGTATTGATATGTTGGGCGGATAAATATTCCCACTAACTTGAGTAGGATCTTATCTTTAAAAGATACACAGTTGACAGATTAAACATAAATAAATCTTGTGCGTATCCTGGAAAGTGGATGCTTTCACTGTTTTCTCAGAAATATTTTACCCCAGACCGATGAGACTACTTTCCTGCTGGCTTAAAAGAAACTTTTAAAAATATGTTTTATACTTCATATGTGAATTGAGCCTTTATGTGGGAGAACTCACTAACATATAGAACTCCTTATTGACTATACACCTTTCAACAGGCAGTGGAATATTTTATTTGAGTTTTCTTCTCATTTACTTCCACTACTTTTTTATGGTAACTGAGTTAGACCAAACGCATTTGAACAAACATCAAGTCAAAATAAGGATGAATAGGTCATATTCATAATACCTTGTCTGAAGTTTCAATCATACTGATTTATGTTATCTATAAACCTGATATCCATTTAAAAAAATCAAACCAAATAAAAAGTTTCTGCTCTCTGTCTACCGAGTTTAGTTCAAAGCTGTTTTCCACTTGATGGAGCTCAGGAACTGGAGCAGAGGTCTTTCATTTGCTCAGTGCCCCAAGCACTGCTAAATGTATTCCTTCTCTTACTCCTAGGATAAGTAAACATTTAATGCCTTTGTACAAAGAGCAGTGACTTTGGGAAGAAGGAGGAAGAACACCACATGTGATAGCTTGATTCTTAGGACAGTATCCCAGTAGTAAAAAATATAGGTTCAAATCCTCTCTGACAGAGGATAGAATGGAATATAAGTGTTTTGCCTTGTTATGAGGAAATGCTCTACTCTTCAGTGATGTTACTCTGCCCCACATTTATATCTAATCCAAAACCCTGAGATGCATTGGTTCCAGCTTCATTCCTTACTCTACAATTTACTTTCTCTCTCTGGATGATATATTAATTGCCTCTGTTTTTTCAGATATCAACATTAGTGAGCCGCTGAAAATGGAAGAGTTTGATGGTTCTGTCTGTTCCTTGCCAGTTTTAAAGAATGGGTTTCAACTCAGAATCAAAACTAAATTTGCTGTCTAGGGGGAAATGTCTGCATGCGTGATAGGTGTATAGGCTTCCTCTACAGTCAATAGAAATTGGCTTAATGTAGCTAGAAGAGTATAGAAAGTGATTCTTCACAGCCTAATATAGATAAAAGCCTCATTTAGGATGCCTAACCATAGTTTTAGATGTTTTGGAGATATAGTAGGGAAACCCACACAGCCTTCAGCTGCAGACCTAGAGAGTTATGTGTCTCACACAACTGAAGTGGGCTCCTCTGGCTTGTGACCTGAGTAGCTCTTTAACTTTACTGACTTGATCAAATCGCCTGTACACAAAAGCATCTAGTACATTGGAGGTGCCCTGGGATAAAGATCATCTCATTCCACCTCCCCTACCATGGGCAGGGACACCTTCCACTAGACCAGGTTACTCAAATCCCCATCCAACATGGTCTTGAACACTTCCAGGGACAGAGCACTCACAACTTCTCTGGGCAACCTGTTCCAGTGCCTCACAACTCTCACAGTAAAGATTTTCTTCCTTATACTGGGTCTAAACCTACCTTCTTTCAGTTGGAGGGCGTTATCTCCATTATTATCACTATACGCTCTTGTGAAAAGTCCCTCTCCCAGCTCTCTTGTAGGTCCCCTTTAGATACTGAAAGGCTGCTATAAAGTCTCTCCAGTGCCTTCTCTTCTCCAGGCTGAACAACCTCAACTCTTTCAGCCTGTCTTCACAGGAGAGCTCCTCCAGCCCTCAGTCATCTTCATGGTCCTCCTTGGTTTATAATTGGCTAATAATTAAAGGCTGGCAAGCTGATTCCAGGTCAAGAGTAAAAGACTGCAATGAACATTCTTTGCTACCTTATTCTCACACCCCAGGGCAGTCAACACAGAGACCAGCACAAGCTTCCCTGAGGTCTTGACACAGAGCTGGGAAGTATTGCCAGTACTGAGGAGGTGTGGATCATCACAGCTGGTTGTCTAGCTGGTGTCATACACATCCCTAATACTTCAGAATAGGAGCAACATAAGCTTTGTCATTGTACATACAATGCCCAGAGCAAATAAACCAGTTGTAAGACTTCTAATGGCCTCACTCTGTGAGCTGCTCCTCTTTTATGAAGTGTAAACAGTCTGTGCTTGACACTGTAAGTGGGTGTGATACAGGAGCTGAGGCAGCAGTTCTACCAGGAAATCCCAGAGTTTGCTCTTTCATTTAATCTGACTCAGTACACCAGACATTAAAGTTGAGCAAGGCAGCAGGGAGACTTTTCTGACATGTTTTCCCCTCTGTCCTTCGCAGCCATGGTCATGCTGAATGTCATTCATTTCTAGTTGATGGGGGACAGAATTTTTAGCAGGGCCTGCAGGGACAGGACAAGGGGTAATGGTTTTAAACTAAAGGAGGGCAAATTCAGAGTAGAGAAAAGGAAGAAATTTTTTATAATGAGTGTGGTGAGACACTGGCATTGTGATTCTTGGGGTTGAGCAGAGCTGTGAGGGGGGGCTGTGCCCAGTCGTGGAGGGGCAGAACATCTCAGGCTGAGAGGAAAGACCTGGGATTGGATCAGTCTGGATAGGCAAATTTTTTTTCACCTGGGGCGGACCTTCGCTTCTGGACTTTTTAACTCTGTCCCCACCAAGTTACATCTTCCCAGGTGCTCTGGAGTAACAGCTCATTCATGGGCAGTGACACAATCTTGTGCAGGAATGTGTTACTACACAAACTGTCTGCTCTACTGGGTATTGCAAAGCTCTGAGCAGTGACTGAACTGTGCCAGAGAAAATGCTGGTGAGAAAACAAGATGAACAGCTTTAGGAGGCTGGCAACAAGGAGTAGAAAGCATATGGCAGAGAGTGGGAGAAGACATCAGTTGTAATGACAAACATGCAGAGTTGTTGGGGGAAATAGAGCTGGAGTCATCATTTGGGTATCTGGAGATAGGAAATCAAGAATGTTGGTCGTAAGTTGAGGAAGTTGAAGACAAAAAGCTATATTGCTGTGAATCAGGGAGTATCAAAGGTATTTTCTGGAATAAAATGGTTCATTTTTTCAGCCTTCTTGCTGACTGCATCATCTGTGCTCTTATGAAGAGGAACATAACACTTCTTACGAAACATTGATGAAGAGGTCAATGGTTGACTAATGGAACCTATAATGCCTTGTATTCTGAAAGATTTCACACCTTCACCATCACTGGAAAGATGCGAGCCATGATGGCTCTTCATTTCAGACAGAGAAAAACAGGTTACTGTTGCAGAAATCTCCCTTTTAATGTGGACTAAAGAATTTATATTCAGAAGAAAATTGAGAAGGTAATATTTATGTATGATGAGAAGAGATTAGTTTTTCCACTTTGGAAATAATCCAGATTATAGAGAGGACAGTCGATTGCTGTGGAAAGGAAAAAAAAACCCAGAATACCCAAACCCTAAATACTTCTCTCTCTAATCATAAACCACTGTGCTTAAGGTAGTCAAAATGGGGATGCAGGCAGCTTATGAAAAGTACTGAGGAGCAAGAAAATCGTTGCCAGTTAATGCCACTGCTGAAGATATCTTCTCTGGGATACTACTGTGTATCTATTGGACACCTACAGTGCTGGAAGAGTAATGTGAAGCATTTTCTCATGCCTCCTGGAGCCTCAAATCCATAAAACCTCGAGACTATTTCATTGTCTGTCTCATGTTGTTATTTGGTTTGTCCATGAGGATTTGCAGTCAGATGGAAGAACAGGGCTGAAAGGAATAGGGAGACTGAATTTCTAACTTTGACAGATATCCTGTTAAAAACAGACAGCTAACAAACTGTCATTTTCTTCTGCTATTTAATCAATAATGAATCTAATTACTCTCTCTGCAGACTGATATTTTAATTATTTTACTTCAGATATAGTAGGTACATTGCGCTTTCATGTTTCTAGCCTGATTAACAAAATAACAAAAGATCAAACCAACTTTGTCTACCTTTTCCCGGTTTGAAATTCAGACTGTCTGAATTACTCTTGAATCCACAATAGCGGGTCCGGGTACTAAATGGGAAGCTGCCAGTTTGGTTTCTTCTGTTTGCCTGGGTGTATTTCTAGACAGAATTGCCACTAATTTTAGAGGTAGTTTTCTTAATATAAATAGAGATGGAAAGAATACAAATCTCAGACTTTGCTTTTTTTCTGGTTCTTGGCAACCGCAGAGTCTCCTTAATTATGCTGAGTGTTTCTTAAGGCACTCAAGGAATTACTGTGTGTAAAATGTGTGTGTGGGGCATGTATAGCAATATTCACTAAACTTCATATTCAGATAATGTAAGGCAGTGTGGTTGGGTTTTTTTCCAGAAACAGGAAATCAAGCTAAGTGGGACTGCTTCCAAGTACTGACCAATTTTTTCCTGACTCCAATTTTGCCTTGACCTTTCTTGACTAATGCAAAATGAGGCTAGCTACGTGGAGAGGGTTTTTTTTCAGTGTTTATACTGTAAGAGTCATGCTGACTGAAACAGAACTGGACTTGTTCTCTTCCAGTGAGCCACATAATACCTCCTTTAAGAGGAGAAATGGAGGTAGCGTGGAAGGTCGTTGACTCTCAGTTTCTGTACATGCCAAGAGGATGCAGGTGAATGGTGGTGTGAATTCATGCAAGTTGAAGACACCTGATAACAAGACACATGAGGGCAGCTTAAAAACAGGAGGAAGCAGCAAGGTTCTGAGACTTCCTATAGAGAACCCAGGGCATATAGACAAACAAACATATGACTCTACTCATACAGTTTTCTTTTTCTTTTTCTTTTTTTTTTTTTTTTTTTTTTTTTAAAGAAAGGGTTAATTTACAGAATTTTACAGTCAAGTTTGATCCATTTGGGGCTAAAATAAATTATTTATGGACTCTATTTCACCAGGCCCCTTGGCTGCCCCACTTCCCACTTATGAATCCCTTCTCCAAAATGCATAGGGACATCAAAATCCATAACTATTAGAGGAACTCTTGGAGATTCTGAGTCATCTTGTCTGGGTAAATGATTATGTTGTCACACCTGTTGACAGTGTGTAAGATCAAGAGAACAATAACTGCTTTGAGCCTTGTTCTAGCTGAGGTTGTCAGTGTCCTTCTCTGTTTGGTCAGTAGAAGGAAGGGACATGACACTGAAATTAGACACCTACTGTAAGTGATCTGCTTGCCTACAGGTCACAACTACCTATTCCACTGTGACTGAGCTCTGACTGCCCTAGATATCAGGGGATGTACTTACTTACCTCTAACTTCACTTTTGACTGCTGTGGCAGAATAGCTCAGTCAGCCTTCAAAGTGAGATTTATTTCACCCAACTTCAGTCATCTACAAATTTGGAGGACAGTGTAGGCAGGATATCCAGGCTCCTGTTCTTCTCCAACCACTCGATTTATAATGGACTCCTTAGGTATTGGCATGAATAAATCAACCTACCCCCTCAATCTGCCCATGGAAGACAGAGGGAGCTGAGATAACTTTTCACAAGATGCCTCATATCCTGAGAGCTTGTTAGGCAAAGTGAAGGTGGCTCTACTCCTCTTTGCCCTTCTCTGGTGTCCCCCAGTTTCTGTGTGGGCGCTGTTCTCTTTGCTGCCAAACTCCTTGCTTTTGGGGAGAGCTGATGCTGCAAGAGGGCTCCAGCATGCCTTAAACAAGGCTGTGTGCCTGTAAGAGACGTAGGTTACATGTATAGTGCAATGGGTATGTGATTTGCTAGTGTTAATCTGCATCTGTTTCTTTTAATTGCTGCTTGGAGGCATATTTGTACAAAGAATGGCCATTTCAGCAAAGCCTACACGCTCCCTAAATGCAGATCTGAAGTCCTGCCAAGCATCTGTGGATGGGAAGTCAGTACTGTGAATAGCATGTCCCTTCCTCTTATTGTCTTTTGTATTAAATTAGTAATATTACTGTAGTGCCTAGAGGCTGCAAATTAGGTTTAGGGCCTCATTCTGCTGGGTTCTGTATAGGAAAATCAGATCATGCTGGCTCTGCCTTAGGGAGCCTGCAGTTTTGCAAACCTGCCACCCACATGTACATACAAGACCCGCTTGATCTAAAGGGAAGGGATGGAGGAATGCGTTTGCTGTTTGTAGCACGACATGGAGCAAGTGACCACGTTGCACGAGTCAGAGGCAATTGGAATGAGCAAAAGGCAGAGCCGGTGCTTATCTGTGGCTCTGTCTCTACCTGATACTGCTGGCTGCTTACCTGTAGCACTGTCTGTACCCAGCAAAGGGAAAGTGTCACACTGTCACCCTGGGGGCACTTGCAAGTCCAGAAAAAAGGGCTGTACCCTCCATGGGGTGAAAGTCACTGCAGCCTTCCCATGACCAGCCCTCCCTTCTGCCGTGGCCTGGATGCCCTGTGCTGGAACCTGCTGTCTAAGCAAAGAGAAGGGAATATTTTCCTACTTACACTGGTGTGATAAAGATTCACCATCTAATCTGTTAAAACCAAAGAGAGAATATTCATTTGTACACCTTATTTTAAATCATTAAATTAAATGTCGTGTTTATTCAGCAGCAATACTTTGTTGTTGTTGTTGCTGTCAGTTTCTTTTTGAAGCAAATGCCTCGGTAGGACTGGAAGTCTAAAAAAAGTGTTGCACTTTTTAATTTTAGGAACACACTTTTCAGTGATGAGTTTTCTTCTTTTTGCCCCCTTAGTATACACTGTAGTGTAGAGGATACTGCCTGTCATATGATGCATTTTTTATCGTAAACTACAAATGAGTCAATAAAATAAACCAATATATTATGCCTTTTTTAAAATATGAGATTTGAAGCCTAGATTTGGGAATGTACATGGTATATAATTTCCCTAAATTTCAAAAATCTGTTTCTTCTCAAAGCCATTTCTGATAATGTTCTGCAAGTCCAACAAAATTATTCCCTCCCCAAGCTGTCTTTGCCCTTTCCCTCTTGTTTTTTTGTGTGTGGGCACTTTGTTTTGTTTTCCCTTTGCATACTCACTGGACTAAGACTGCCATCAATTCTGACAGTGATACTGAACTAGAAAAGTACTCACTCCAAGCTGTAACTGGAAAGAAAACATCTCTATATTGAAAAGATAATGTGGATTTTGCAAACAAACGTAGACAAGAGAGAACAGATAACATTTTAAGCCTACCAGTTTGACATCATCCCTTTCATGTATCAAATCTTTCTAGGTGCAAATGATTTCCATTCCAGCTCTGCAAGGAACACGGGTAGGAGACTGAACAGCACGGACTGAGTGCCAGGCTGGCACATATATTAGGCATCATCTTTTAACCGCTCTATGAACCTGCAATGATCCCTGTGAAATGGAAACCAAATATTTCAGCCCTCCTGGTGTAAGTAGTGAGCTTGAACTCTCTCTGAACTCAAGTGTGTTGAAGTCTGGAATAGTTCAAGAGGAAAGAATGAAGGAATTGATAAAGACTGAAACTGTATAGCTTCATGTTCTGGGTAATGCACACAGTCAGATCTGAATGCTGAATGAGAAATATTACATACATGTAATGAAAATGGAAATATTACATATTTGATTTGAGTTTTTCCTGAGATTCCACTGGTTAAAGCTGTTGATACCTTGCTAGTGCTACAGGTCAGAGAGCTGGACACACCATAGAATTAAACATAACACTGTCAATAAATAAGTGTAGCAAGAACCCCGATTCCTGAAGTTCTGGTATTTTTTTTTTCCTATCAGGTTCTGGCAAAAGCTATGGAAAGAAGGAGTCCGATAGAAGCCTGTGTTTGCTCCCACTGGTGACAAATGGCTATTCTGATAATGTTATCTCTGGGGACGGACCCTAAACTGCCAAGTTCACTCCATTTAAAATATCTGTTGGATTAACATATGGTTTGAGCACGATCCCAGGATGCATCAGGTGCCTGGAAGAGTCTCTTGATGTCAGAGGCAGAAAGGCACTGTGTTCCGAATGTATGTGTGAAGAACAACTGTAGCGTTTATTCAGAAAATGTCCGTTGGCAGCACCACTCTGAAACTGCTACTGAGTGTCTCTGAGACAGAAAAACCCATGTACTTTTATACTCATTTACCCTTTGAAAGATCCCTTTCTCAAAGTAGACTTTAGATTTTCTCTCTCATTGTCCCAGCTTTGTCAGAATACATTCTTTGGTGGGAAAGAGTGGTGCAGAGCTGGAACCTGATAGTGACTCCCACTCCCTTTCTGCTGTGAAGCTTTTAAATATATTAGAATAATGTTTCTCAGGAAAAAAGGTAAACAAAGAAATAAATGTGTATGAGCTATTTGTTTGCCATGTGCATAAATATCTGTATTTGAAACTTGCATCTATGAACTGTTCACGTGGTCAAATAATTAGCTATAAATGCAATAAGCAGTGTATAGAAGAGTTATTTATGTAAAGGACTGTGTGTCTTCCATTCTCGCTTCAACTTGCACTGAATGCTCCTCGTTCCTGCAAAGGAAACTGATGGTCTCTCTAAATCAGGAGTGTTCTGTTCATTTTAAGAGCTATACGGGTTCTGCTTGCCCATCCACTAGCTCAAAATTCATAGATAAAAACCAATCAGAAAGAAGTATTTATTATTATGTTAATGATAATGCAGCGACACAAATTCTGCCATTTAAAATTAATTATGTAAATTTATTTCATTAAATGAAAGACTTTGCTCACCAATCCTCTTTACATCAGAACTCGTTTGCCATGCTTTTGTGTTTTTTTCCTGCTCATCTGTGAAAGTTTCATTCAGAAGTAAAACTTTTTGATAGAGCGATTTGCAAGTGTGAATACTGTGAATTGGTGAATGTTTTGGATGTTAGCAAAATTAAAGACACTAAAGAAAACTAAGTCTTTTCTTTTTTTTCAGTTCTGTGGCAGACTGAAGTTCTAGCATAAACTCTGGAGACGTAATGATCCCTTCAGTCTAGGCAGGTTTCACTTACTCTTAGCCATATAAAAGTCAGCTGGGCTCAGCTAACCTCCTGATCAGGCAACCAAGCAGGCAGTTCATCTGACCTCTCTCAGAAGACTAGGTTGGGAGGGGGTTACGCATCTTCCTTTATGATAACTGATGTGTAATGAGAATCAAACCTGATCCTGGTTTAGGAGGAGTGCAAGTACAAGGGCTATGGCTGAGCTCTGCACTGCCTGTCAGCCTGGGAGGTGCCAGGAAGAGAGGGTCCAAGAGGACAGAAGGGGAATCTCCAGTTTTTCTATTGATACTGTTTTATGACATCTCTGTGTTGCCAAACCAAACAAATTAAAGGCTAGTGTTTGTACATGAAAAATGTAGCTGTACAAACGCAACAAAGATAAGAAATCAGCTCTTGATCAGAACTAAAGACAAGGTTGAAAAGATTGTGGTCATAGTGCAATAGGCATGTTTTGTGTATGTTTTTGTTATACATCCTGGAGGTTTTATCAGCTACGGCTACATCGTACTGTTAGAGCTGATCTCAGATGCGATGTAGGTCAAATGAACATTGCAGATACAGCAAAATTTCATTGGCCTGATCCACCTCCCAGTAATAAAACATTCCTTATTGACTTCTGTGGACAGTCAATCTTTGTAAAAAAGAGGTGTAAACCAACAGGCTTCTCCAATTACTCCTGTAACTATGGCATGAGCATTCAGAATGCAATGAACAGAGGGAAGTCAACAGGGCTTTCACAATTCAGTGTGATGGTGAGTGGCTGAAATTCTTGCTCTAGCTTCCCCAATGCATGGTAACCACTGTCATGGGAAACCACTTTGTACTCCTGAATTTCAAACCTCTATTGGTAAACAGTAGTTTGAAATACCACCAAGAATGGTAATTTTGGCAATGGTAGAATTTTAGTGTGCTGAAGAGGAGTGCCTATATATTTGATTGACTGAAAATATATTGCATCTTTCTGGTGTAATATTCTTCTCAGAAACTTATCAAGCTGAATGGTGTTGAAAAATGACCGGTTCACACAGCATCTCACCCCACCATCTTTTGCCACTTTCTATGAAAAATAACACTACTGAAAAAATGGTGGGGAAGCAAAGGGGATTGGCTGGATAACAGTGAGGGGAGTGGGCGAGTGTGAGAAGAACTGTCTCTGAATCAGTGCCTGTTTTTAAAGGGCACTTCTGAGAACTTTTGGTTTGGGAATTTTTCACTTCTTTGACTGATTATTCATATCCCTCCACCTGAACTAAAAAAAAAAAAAAAAAGAAAAAGAAAAACAAAGGCATTGCAAGGATCTCTGGGAGGGTGAATAGAAAAACAACTCTTACTGGACTCCATAGCATTTGCTCCTACCTCCTCCAGTTGGAGAGTCCAACAACTGTCTTCATAACTACTGTCACTCAGGATTTGAATAGTTTTACATAATCTGGACTGGAGTGGGGAATCCAAGCTTTTTGCTGATAAAGTGGCAGGTGGGGAATTGAAGCTTTTATAATAGGGCCACAATTGCTGCTCCCACAGGGATTTTCTTCTGCTGTCTATTGATTTATTATAAGCTCCAAAGTAAAGACTTGAGGATTAAAGTGGGGGTGGGAGGTGTTATATTCTGAAGAGTGAAGATGTAGAGTAAATCTAGGTCTATCTGGCTGTTGCTGTGCTGGCCCAGACGGATGGCCCATGTGCCCTGTTTGTGATTCCTGTGCTGAGGAGAAGCATTTGGAGTGCTAGGTCACCAGCTGAAATGAGAAAAGGAGAAGCTGCTATTTTAGTCATAGGATTTTGGCTTTAAATCTATTTTTTATTTATTTTTTAATATAGAAATACCTGCCTAGCTCCTCATGTTTTCTCAGCTCTAATAACAATCTATGCCCTTGCCATAACTGTGTCAGCTGAGAAATGACTTTTCCAGGATATTCCAGACCCTCTCACTGACATGAACTTCTGGGGCTTCCCTGAGATTACACAGACCTACAGTCATTTCCCTCAGCTGAGGGCCTGGCACAAACCTAATGGCAATGTCTGAGGCAAATAACAGTTTAGGAGATGTAAATCTAAGAGAACATCAAAGGAAGCATAAAGTGCACTGCTTTATAATTATACAGGGACAATGTAGTCCAGGTTTTTCTGAATAATACCTCAACGGTAGATAGGAAAATTACTCTAGCCTTAAGCAAATACAATAAACTAAATAGACCTGGGATTAAAGTGAAAAATACACATTCTCTTGCTTACACTTAGCAGACTATCCCTGCTGTTTGCATTTGCTATGACATCAAACTTCAGGTGGGGGCATGTTTACATGTTAAATCTTATGAAGCTTGATTGCAGGACCTGCCCTTCAGCCTTCCTCTTCCTTCTTAGTAGCATGCTGACTTCAGCCAGAATGCGTCTGGGCTCTGCCTGCTCCACCACCCCCCAGATGCCAAGGCTGGGGTGATGAACTGCTTTTACACAAAGCAAACTTTCATTCGCTGGGGACAGGTGCAAAGTGTTCTTTTGTGTGAACAGCTGAGAAAGCAGTAACCCACCCCTCGACTGCACTAACTTCGTTTAAGGCTCATGATGCAGGAGGAATAGAATCGGAAAATCCCAAGCATTTGCCCATTTGCTATGGAAACACTTTGTCTTGTATCACTAAACAGCTTTTTTTGTCTTTCTTTGTCTCTAGTGTGTGCAGAGGTATTTCACGTTAAAAATCAGTTGCACATGCCTCTCTGCATATACCTTATTTTTGCCTTGCAAAGTTGTTGCATATAGACTCTGGCATCTGTTGCTGGGATCCAGTTAATAGCCCTGAATATGAGTGGTCATTGTGTCTCCAACCATGCAACTCCTTCTGCCATGTCCTCCCTTAAACTCTGGGGTTCAGCAGAGAGTTTCAGCCATTCTTTTCCTATCCTAATGGTAAGACATACCAGTAACAAAATCCTAACTCTGTCAAGCATGCAGCAATGTACCTAAGACTAAGTATAGTAGTAGTTTCAGTGAATTTAAATGAAGTTGTAGGCTGGCCTTTATCAAAGGAACCAAAGGAGAAAGGCAACCATGCTCACATGCATCTCAGTGGGAAGCGTAATCTAGTAATAGTACTATTGTTAGAACTCATGGCAGACTCTTATGTTTCTTTGATAACAAATTTCCTCTTATATTAGATTCAATGCAAGACCATTTTATTATATCAGATTCTTTGCATTTATGAAGACTGCAAACAATATATTTATATTTCCACAAATAGGAAATTAGGAACCAAAGTAATGTTAAGCCCATCAAAAGTAACTACAAAATGAACTATTCTAGTGCAAGAAGTTGAGGAATTTAGTAGCAGAGCAGTCATTAAATTATTGGTTTTAAAAGAGCATAGTATTTTGTGGGTAACCATCTATAACAATTTTGCTTGATAGAGATAAAATGGCTATGTGTATTCAGGAGGAGTTTCATAGCATCTTTAAAATCTAAATGATCCTCTATATTAGTTGAAATGAGTAACTGAAAGCCAATATAAGTGCCAAGAAATGGTTATATGACAGAAATTTAAAATTAATAGAATCTGGTAGGCCGAAAGAATTATTGACTACTCTCCCTTCTGCAGCGTCCTATTTCTTACAAAATACTCTGCCTAGTACATAACAGGAAGACAGATACATGTGTCAGCATAATATCTCACATCAAACTGGGAAATCATTAACGTCAAAAAGGTGGTTATTACAGCTTGTTATATTCCTGAGGTTATATCAGAGTCAGATGTAAACAATGACGGCAATTTGGGAGACAACATTTGCAATATTGATCTATTTTGCTCATGCTTTGACAGCATGAGGAGCCTTGGAATTTTTACTGCATAGGGCGTGTTTCTCACAAATGCCCTTTGCTTTTGTTATGGCAGGACTATGTCAAACAAAGTCCTTCTGAGAAGATGGGGAATTTTACATTAATTCAGGTCAACTGATTACTGCATGCTCTGTTGAGACATACTTTCCACACTTCACATTGTCTAGCATGGATTAATTCTTGCCTTCAGGTTAGATCAGTGTTTCCTTCATCTTTTCCTCTCCCTTCACAGTCAGCAGCAATCCCTGCCCATCATCTTTTCTAACAGGCTGGTAGTAGGAAGAATTTGGTGGTCTGTGCTGGGATGTCACAGGCACAGGAGGAGGCATACAGCTGTGTTTGCTGCATGAGCAAGTTCTTCCTTGCTGCCTGGGATTAAGAAGTAGGTTGGATGCGAGTGCCATAGGGATGGCAATCCAGGCTCTTGGTTTCAAGCTGGAGCATACAAACTTACAGACTGGCATGTGGGAAGGCAGGACTGAAGCCTTTTGTCTTCCAGCCCAACACCCCAAAAATGAAGAGACTTTAAGTGAGGTTAAAAGACAGTAAATCAAAAGGATATGTTTTTTCCAAGGTATGTAAGTAAATATTGTCTGACAGTGGATGTCACAAAGTAGTTTAGCAAGAACTAAGAAAAAAAATTAGCAGCAAGAATTTCCAGAATCATAATTATTAGACAAAAAAGTGAATGTTTTCTCTCATGCTATAAGAACTTGTCATCCTCTTGCTACTGGAAATGAAGGTGATATTGGGGATGTGCACTTCTGTGTTGGCCTGCCTTGGTTCTCTCCCCCTGTGTGTGGCCTATTTGCTGCTTGACACCACTAATGCTGACAGTAATGTTCACTTTAGAGTGTCCGGACATGAAGTTATACTTATAACATAATTTTATGTGTATGACAGCCCATGGGTGGTCCTTTCCCTGATGTTATTGTTCCAGGCAAGGTCTGGGCAAAGCTGTAATTGAATTCAATGAGAACAAGTATCCAGTCCTCACCAGGCAAGCTGCAGTCCCAGAAAGAACTGAACTTGTGTTGGACATAGTATTAGAGTCTACATGAGCTTTCTCTGCATTGCTAACACCAAAGAAGTATAAGAAAGAAACTATCAGAAGTCAGGGAATGCTGCCTTGAGAATATCCTTCTGTCAGAGGAAAATGTTGTGCTCATTCAAATAAGCACAGTGTGTCACTTATGACACAGCAGGTACTCAACTATTAAAATGACATTGCTTTGAGTGTGTAATCACCATCCTACATGGGCTGCATTGGCCATGAGGCCACAAGTGGGGAAGAAGGCCACATGGAAATGATGCTCTGCATAGCTATAAATCAGTCCTCCATTTCTACTTTGCTGTATCTCTCCCCTGGTGCTGCTCATCATCTGTAGGATGAATGTTTCATCTTACATGCCATATGCGTGCCATTCAAAAAGGTACATGAAGACTGGGAGCAAGGAAGGAAATCCCAGGCTTCCTATAACTCCCTGCTCTCTGTCTTGGGAATATAAAGGACCCAAACTCCCTGCTGTTATGTCTGTAGGAATAAGGTGCTAAACAAAGAGGCAGTATATCTGAAAACTGAAGAAAGCATTGTATTAAGATGAATACTGTAAAGGAGACTTTGAAGTCTAGCTCTTTTGGCAAAAGACCAAGCCCCACATTAGTTCTGCAAAATCTTTAGTGTGCCTTAGTGAGACAACTGGCCAGCTGAGTCAATTGTAACCCATTGTCCCTTCTGAGATTCTAAACCTTGCTGTCTTGCAAACGTGCAAGATGGAACCAAACTCAGCTTGGTGGAGTGAAGCTCTCCTGGGAGCTGTAGGTGTGCACTTAGATTCAGGGAACTGCTGACTGACCCTGAAAGATTTTTTACAAGGAAACAAAACCCAATTTTTATTTGGAATCCCACTTTGAAAGACACAGATTTAGTGTGAAATTTCAGCTGTTTCAATGGGTAAAAGGAAGACAGGGAAACCTCAGGGACCTGCAAAGCATTCTACAAAATGTGCTCTTGAAAATGTATTTTATTATCTTAATCTATTATGATCTAGGAATAGCAGACTGTATTGCTTGTGAAATATCAGTGCTACTTTTTTGTTTCACAGCTATCAGAAATTTGGCATTGCATCCATCCTGCATGAAAATGTATTTGATAAAATGAACTCTAAGGAAAGTGTATGGAAGAGAAAATTAAGAACTTAAGTAGTGGGAGACAAATCACATGAGGTAACACAATTCCTGTGAACTTCTCATTGTATCTTTTCTCTTTAGCCTCAACAGGACACTGAAATCCTTTCACTAGAAACCCCAATCAATGAAAGCTTTATATGAAACAGTATGAAAGGCAGGTACAGATTTCAATGGTGTGTTTCAACTTATGATCTACATGCAAAGTATTAGGAAATATGTACCAGTGTAATGTATAATTTACATTAAATTTCATCTCACTCTGCAAGAAATTTGACAACTACTCTTTTAAAGTAGTGCGATTTCCATGCCCAAAGTTCATACACTCCTTCCGCTGTTTGTGTTGATCTCCACTGAAGTCAAAGGGAAGACACAAATAAAAAAATTGAAAATATGATTTTAAAACTAATAAACACAATAACTAGAGAAGCTGGTGCAGAACTAGTACCTGCAACCAACCTTAGCACTATTCTATTTAACTTCTCTTTGAGTTATTTTGAATTCTGGTACTAATCTTTAAATGTCTGAACAAGCCATTTTAAACATTGAAAGAGAATAACTCAAAAAAAGAAAAAGGGGGTGGGGTGGGGAAATTTAGAGCTAGCTGGTTTTGTTTAGGGATCTGCTGATAAGTTCTCCCAACTACCTTGCAGCAGAGCTGTGGGGCTTGTTCTAGATGAGGCTACTGGAGATGAACCAGTTCCTGAAGTTTTCTGTTTTGATTTTAAATTGAGAAAAAAAAATTCTGGTTTAATCTTAATAAAATGAATAATTATATATTTTTCTCTCACAGTTTGTCCCTTTGGTTCCAGCAGAGAATATGGAAAATACTTTTAGTACTCTATTCAAAGGTGAATTTACTGCGATTAGAAAATACAACTTTGCCATTATAACTGCCTGCTGCAGTGTGTGCTCCCAGTCACATAACTGGGAAACAGCTGTTCCTCTGCTGCTCTGACCCAGTCTTCACTGCAGATGCAGGTTAACTTTGTGCCAGGGAGAACAAAACAGTGTGAAACCCCTTAGCAATGTCATCTGAGTTTCTCGATGGTGAAGCCTAAAACCAACATTGTATTTAGTGCCACTTATCATATATTAAGGTCTTTTCTTTCCGCAAAATTGAAAAACAATATAAGGGTAACTCAAGTCTTACGATTGTGCAGAAGGCATATGTCTATTGAGATTAGCTGGCATACAGAGATCAGCTGGCACAGCACCATTATGACCTAAAAAAACCCCAACACTAACATATGACTACAAAGAAGAAAACATCCTGAATCACAGAATACCAGTTCAAAAGAGACCTTGAGGATAACTTGGTGTAACTTTTCTTGACCAAAAAATATAGGTGTAATATTTTTTGTTGGAAGTATCTTTTCAATGCTAGATTCTTTAACACAGAGATGGTTTGATTAGATGAGCAGAGCAGCTGATTTTGCCCTTACAAGCTTGTGGCTTTACAAAGATACATCTAAAGATAAAGCTGAGCTGGCATTAACTCAAGAGTGCAGACCTGCTGACCAAGAGTGATCCACTTTGAAATGAAACATAAAGATGCCTACATGTGGAAAACTAGAAATTTGTCAAATCATCTGGCTTAGCAAATCCATAGTGAAAGCCAGCTAAGTACTACATCTCTTGGCTTGGCTATACAAGCAAAGTCAATTACACAGCCAGGAGGTTAGAAGCCCTGGTGTCATGTAGGAGCAAAAATCAATGAGCATGAGAGACAGACCTCCAAGTCTTGGCATGAGTGAGGGTTTTCAAGGCTGCCAGGTTCCCTACACCATCAGGAGAAGCAAAAACTTAAGACTGGATTGAGATCCCAAGGCTTTGTCGCCATTGGAAAGGGCACAGAATTCTGGAAAGCTGCACATGACAACCTCTGAAAGTCCTCAGGTCCCTGAGGCAGTTTTAGCCTGAGCCTCACAGGTGCTCAATGTCCTATCTAGTGTCATCATGACACAAGGCTTGCCAGAAGGCTTTGAGGCTAACAGCCTTGCACAATACATTTTGATTTTGGTAGATTGGCATTTTCTCATGAAATTAATTCACCATAACATTTTTCTCCAGCTTTATGATACCTCAAATGGTATTTCACTGCATATCTGTTCTAACTGGCACAAGTAAATGTGGGTAAAAATACACCCTAACCACAATGAGGCCAGTTCTAAGGGGAAGAAAATTACAATGGGGAATTTATAGAACACAAATTTAGTTGTAATTGTTTCTCATACATCAATGGTTTGTGGACAGGCAACTGAAGAAGTTCTAAACTCACTGTCTGCAGTGACTATCCTTTTTGTGATGTATTTGTTCCTTTTCTATTCATTTGCACTGTCTGCACATTGGAGACAATGGTGCAAACTGTTGCGTTGTGTCAGTCACCAGAAGCTCTTGCTCCTTGGGAAATTTCTGTCTGGGATCTCTGTGCTGTTTAAAATTTGATGCAAGTGAATTGACACAAATAATAGTTCATCAGTCTAAAAAGTTGCTTACATCGCCCTAGTGATCTGGAAAGCCCCATATTTCTTTGGTTGCTGCAAGTTAAGAATCACAGTAATCATGTGGGCTTATTGCTTGTCTTGTACCACATGTGAGTCATGGATGGGAATTTTCTATCAGATGTGTAGGAGTGATGCAAACCAGGAGCTTTTACTCTTCTCTCATACATTAGTTGTCACGATATTAGAAAAGCATTCCTTTTACAGGAATTACAACATTAAACTTACTTTTTGATTTGAAAATAAAATAAGAAATGTATTAAGGAATTTTCTGGCCATGTAGTAGCTATGATGAAGGGAAGTAGCCTTGCTAAAAGTTAGCTTCTGAAACACTTTTCCCAAAAGGAACTAGCTCTTATTTTCTAAATATGATATTAACAGGAACTAAAGTAATGGAACCTTGAAAGAAAGATCCTTACAGATTTTTTTTTGGTAAGAAATATTTGTCATGATTACTAGGAAGTTGCTAGAAAACAAGCAGACAAGCTACATTTCAAGGGCTAGATTATTATTATTATTATCATTAGGGTAATGGTGAAGGAATGTGGAATTAGTAATAGTAAATGTAACTATTGTTTTTGAAATATTTTCATCTTCCCTCTATTTATGTCAGAAAAAGTATGCTTAAGAAACATATACTGTTTATATTGCAATTATGTATTTCCATGTCTTGTCATGTTCTGAGTTAAATTTAAATTTGAATTTATTAATTTAAAAAGAAATTTTGAATACGATTTAAAAAATCTTGGAATATTGTTCAGCTAAATTACTAAATTCCATAGGATCCCAACATTATTTCCCTTTTAGTATTGCTTTTGTTTGGAAAGACAGATTTGGAAAATAAGCAGTAGGGAATGCCTGTACGTGCATATACTTATGTGTGTGCCTTTAAACATGTCATATACAGACTCAAACTGCAACAGGAACAAAAAAAGAATGCCCAATGGGTTTTACTGAAATCCTGTCTTGTGTAACAAACAGCTATTGCACTGTAAGTTCAGTTAGTGGCTTCTCAGCCACAAAGGCTCTTGTCCAGTGTTCATCTACATAGCTATCACATATATATACAGAAAGAACTTTCAATACTTTTATCTTCAAAGTACTGCACAAATATAAACTCTTACCACCCTTTACTTCTGTGAAGCTGAAGTTTATAACAAAACCAATAGCTAAGGTTGCCTTCACATTTCTGTTCTTTAAGGCTTTTTTTAGCTGTCTACAAGGATTGTGACGTTTTGGGGCTGAAATTTACTCTATTTCTGGGCTAACTCTGTGGTGCAACAGTTGTGTATGATGCTCACAGAACAAAACTGCTTTCTCACAAACATCTGCATATAACGGAAGGCTGTTAAATTCCAAGGAAGGAAAATAGTTTGGGTGTTACTATTTGATATAATTATATGGAAGGTCTTTAAAAGGACTGTTTAGGCTAAGCATGAAACAAACCTTTGCAGAGTGAGATATGAGTCTTCCTGAGAAGAATGTTTGTCTGTTTGGGTCTTTGTTGACTTGGCAAAACAGTAACTGATGCCATGCAAGGAAGAATCTTGTATTAGCAGAGAATGACAGGAAGATAATTTAGTAAGTCTTTCAGACCCTGGACTCCCAACTTTCCCCTTCCTCCCATACAAATAGAGAGGAAATTAAAAGGAGAAAGGTGATACCAAAAATATGAAAATGTATTCCTCTGTGATACTCCCTTTGCTTCCTAATATGATCTCAGCAGGAAGTTCTGCAGTAATAACCTTTCTAGTAAGATGATTGATAAAAAGTGGAGGTGCTAAAAGAATAAGAAACAAAGAAATTACCTTTGAATCAAAAAACTTTTCAGTAGAAATATGGAGTAAACTAAGATATTGAATAAAGGTTCAAACTGTTTCTTTTTTTAATCAAAACTCTTTGTTTCATCCTGACATTATTTGAATTTCTAACATAGTTGTAGGAAAATGAATAAATATAATAAGTGAAATAAACCTCCTAGAAGTTTTATCCAGGCATGGCTGGGTACATAGCTGAACTGAATTTTACTAGTAATATTTGACAAATTTCTAGTGTGTTGAGGGGGAATTCCTTCTTGTGGTATACTTAAGTAGATATAGCAGCCAGTCTGCCGGTGTCATATCGGGGACCGAGATCCTGAAAAAATTTGTTCTAATAGAATCACAGAATCATATAATCACAGAATGATTTGGGTTGGAAGAGGCCTTTAAAGTTAATGTAGTCCAAATCCCATAGGCATGGTTATTTTTCACCAGATCAGGTTGTTCAAAGTCTCATTCAATGTGCCCTTGAACAGTTCCTGGGATGGGACATCCACGGCTTCTCTGGGCAACATGTTCCAGTGTCTCACTATTGTTATCATAAAAGAATTTCTTTCTTATGTCCAGTCTAAATCTACTCCCTTTTGGTTTAGAACTTTTGCCCCTTTTACTATCACTGCAGGGCTTGGTAAAGTGTCTCTGTCTTTCTAATAAGCCTTTATATGTTGAAAGGCTGCTACAAGGTTTCCTTGGAGCCCTGTCTTCTCCAGGCCAAACAACCCCAACTGTAAGACCTCAGGTTTGAGCTACGAGCTCATTGAAGGGGTTTTACTTTTAAATATACAAGGCTCCAAAAATTTGTTTGCTGAATTTATTATAAGGGTCTTGTTCTTTTAACATCTTGAGAGAGTCCGGGGAGATGTTGCACACATTTCTCAGGAGGTCAACACACTTTTACTGCTAAACTCTAGAAGATAAGGGAACTTGGCAAAAGTTTAAGGGGCAACATTCAACCAAAATAAAGCATTTCACAAAGCATTGACTTAGCACATGCTAGCCCATATAACAACTTAACAAAATCCAACACATCCAGCTTCAAGTTACCCAGGTATCGAGAAAGGAGATGAGAAGAAGAAGTAAAGAAAGAGAGAGAAAAAGACAAATTATAGCTACCACCTCAGATCCAGTGTAGATCTGGCTACAGGAATCTAGGAGATGACAGAGTGGTGACCACACCATGACCACATGGTGTTGATTTCATCTGCTCTGGCTCCCTGTGGCCATCCCCCCCAGGAGGGACTTCTGGCCCACTGGCCACTCTGGGTCCCTTGGACAGGGTGTGGGGCAGCACTCTCCGTGTGCCAGTGACTGACAGCTGCTCCAGGGCTGCCCAAAGAGGCTCCAAGGGGCGGGAGTATGGAGCAGGGGACCACTTCACCTTCATAAAAGTTGACCTGTCCCTTCCCCCCCTCCAGCTTGAGTTGGTCTGAGCCAATAATTAATATAATGATTATTATATAATAATTAATAGCCAATAATATAATATTAAGATAATAATATAATAATATAATATTATGGTAATAATAATATAATAAATATAATTAATAAAATAAGTGTAATATCAACTGTCTCAGTTTTTCTTCACAGGAAAGGTGTTCCATCCCTCTGATAATTTTTGCGACCCTCCTCTGGACCCTTTCTAACAGGTCCACATCTTTCTTGTACTGGGGACCCCAGAGCTGAATGCAGCACTCCAGGTGGGGTCTCATGGGACCAGAGTAGAAGGACAGAGTCTCCTCCTTCAACCTGTTGACTACATTACTTTTCATGCAGCCCAGGATACACTTGACTTTCTGGGCTGCAAGAGCACATTGGCATATCTCATCTACCAGTACCCCTAAGTCCTTCTCCGCAGGGCTGCTCTCAATCCACTCATCCTCCAGTCTGTATTTGATACTGGTGATTGTCCCAACCCACACGCAGGACCTTGAAGTTGGTCTTGTTGAACTTCAAAATATTTGCATGGATCCTTTCTCCAAGCCTGTCAAGGTCCTTCTGGATGGCATTACTTCCCTCCAGTGAATCAAATGCACCACTCAGCTTTGGTGTAGTCTGCAAAGTGGCTGAAAGTGCATGAAATAAAAATTTTAAAATGAGTCTAACTTTTGCTATTCAACTGCAGTCATGTTCTTAGGCAGTAATTAAAAAGAGCTCTGAGGTGGCATTTATGATGTGATGAGACTTCAGTAAAGCAGATACTGGAGGGAAACACTTTGGAGGGAGGGAGAGAGAAATCTGTGTGGTTTTCTCTGTCAGGTAGCTATTAACAGGTAACTGCAAATATGATCAAAGAGGAATCTTCCTCCATGTTGAAAGAACCACTTAGTGCACTTTCAGTGACCATATTTTCATATTACCTTATTTATGCTGTGTGACAATTTTATTTTCATGTTGATGAAGACTGACAGGAAATGGTGGAGCAGAGAAATAATCATCTCCCTGATGTTTGCTGTTGCTTTTCCTGGAGTAGGCATACATGAATTGGGAGACAGTCTGCATTCAAACCAAACCAGTTCTGATATGGTGCAACCATGAGTCATATAATTTAATTTAGAATAAATCATTGAGTGTCCAATTATGTTTTGTAGCTTGAACAAACTACAGAAGAAAAGAGCTGTTTTTGCTGCAGACATAGTCCTTTTAAATAAATGTAACCTTCCAGTTGCCCACAGAAACTTTGGGGTACCAACATCTCCCTTTTCCCTACAGAGATCCTTGCGTGTTTCTGAACGGCCGAACAGCTGGCTAGTCAGTAAATTTGGGCAAGAATATCTTTGCTAGGAGAGGCAGATCCTCAAGAATGAACAAAATGAAAAAAATGCCCATTTAAAGAAAACTATTAAAGAGTTCTCATTGATACAAGAAGAACTCTTCTAAGTACCAATCTAGTACTAGTATCAGGAAGAAAGACATCTGTTCCAGAATACTCAGAAAGATCAGCTGTCCTAAAGATTAAAAGCTCTAATTTGTGCTTGGTCTTTGGGGTTTTTTGTTTCTGGTACTGAGATGCTAAGCAGTCTAGTAACAAAATAATGAAATATCTCTATTGAATAGCTACACTGTGGTTGGTCTCAGCATGACTTAACAGCTAATGAAGGCCTTTAAAGTTCAGTACAGCCTTCAGCCTGTTATTAGAGGAAGAAATTTAAGACACTAGAAAGTGTATTTACCTGGAAGCAGAAGAGTATTGTATGAGCAACTGCTCTCTCTCACTTTCTCACCCTCTTTATTTCTTCATTCTTTCTTCTGTTTTTACCTATTCCCTCAGGCCAATATACTGACCTGAGGGTAGCTGCCTGTCTAATAACTTATTCAGCAGTCTTCTGGAAAAAAAGCTAGCCATGACTAACGTCACACTCCCCAGACTCTTTATACAGATAGCATGAAAGTTCAATCAAGTATGCAAAGAGTTTTCTTTCCATTTAGATAATTGGTATATCCCTTTTAAGTATTTGTCACAAGACTTGATAATTTATTGCCAGACAGCACTTACTCTGAAGAGTGGTACACTCCTCTGCAGCATATCCTACGCAGACCTACTGTGATAACATTGACTTTTCCCCAGATCCTGCTCGGAAGTGCACAGCTTTACCATAAACATTTGCATTGACAATGCCCACTGCTTCTAGATAGTTTCGAGTCTATTGGTCATCCTTCTACCACTCTGTCTCACAAATATCCTTTTTTGTTTTATCCAGTTATCAACAAAGCAATCAAATATGGTTTTGTTTTTTTCTCTCTGTTCCTAAACCTTCTTATTCATTGCTGGTTAATCTTCTCAATGATTATAGAAAATGAAGTAAAGCTGCTGTGTACAGAAAAAAGACTCTCAAAGTCCTTGCTTCTTGATTTCCTGAAAAACCTGAACAAATAATAGTTTTCAGGCTACTGCAAGCATAATAATTCACATCTTGCTGCAAGGCATATTTTCAATAACTGTTTTTCTTTGACTTCCATAAGAAGATCCAGGTTTCTTGGAACATAAGCCCCCGCTATTGCAGGCAATCATATAATGTAATCCATTTTGTACAATGATCTAACTCTTCTCAAAACCAAGTGGGTTGATTTTCCCCACTTCTGTTCCAATTAACATAATTTTGTCTAATGCTTCTTGCAGCTTCATTTGCCTCATTATGGCCAAAGGACAGTGCTGGTATTTGGACAGCTGGTGACTGTGCTGTACACCAAAGACACAGATTCTACTGCTGAATATACCTTCATTTGTACTACTTAATTCCTCAAAGTCATCCAGAATTTCATATGTAATATAAAAATTCTTCCTACATTTTCAACACTTCTGAGTTACATATTATCAGGGAAATTTTTCTAGCCCATCACTAGTTTCCTTGACACCAGCCAATCAAAAAATGTATACCAAATGTAATCATTAAAATTAAACGTATGTATCTTTTTTCTTTTGGATTTTTCATTTTTTTTAGCCTAAGTGTTGTCTTTATTTAGCACATACCTGAATAGACTTTTGTTTGCATATCTTAAACTGAAACATAATAAAAAGGTGGTGGGAGACCAAACTCTTCTTTCGCACTGGATATGGCTGACATGAAAGAGTATTTTAGATCAAAGTGATATTTCTCTCCCTTAGGCTCATCTGCTTTTGGTGATCTGCTTTCTAGTCTGTAATATTTTAATTTTCTCTACTGACTGACATTTGTTTACTGCAGTAGCAAGTCCCTGATAATTGCTTTCTCCCACTGGTCTTGTTTAACATTGCATAAAGGAAAGGTGATTTTCAGAGTGGAATTGCTGTCTTCAGTTGTTGACTTCTATGAACAGCACTAAAAAGGACTTAAAAGTCTAGAAAGAATGGGAAGAGGAAAAGAAAAAAACATGCTTCAAGGGTCAGCTAGCAAATTTCCAAAAGATGCCCGAAGTTAGGGACTTGCAGATAGTTATAGACCATACAACTGTCCTGAGTAATCTTCTGCAACTGGCACTGAAGCTTATGGTTCTCCGACTTGATTAGCATTTTCCTCAGAATTAGCCTAGTTGCAAGTTCTAAGTAAATGTCAGGTTCTCCTTTTCTGTCTTCCCAGGGATTTCCCCGCCTTTTTCAAGTCTGAACTAAGACTTTTGCTTTTTCTTTTTTTTTTTTTTAATATGCTCTAGAGGTATGTTTGAGTAATAAAGAATTTCAAAGCTGGGATTTTCCCTTTACTACCCTCGATAGAATCATAGCATTTCCAGTCTTAACTGATATATGAGATATGTCCCATTCAGGGAACTAATACATTCCAACACTACCAAAAACCAAGGAACATGCCTCTGAAATGAAGACTAGTATATTTTTTCTCAGAGATATCCATTTGTCTTCAGTAAAGGATCTCTTTGGGGGACTGTCCTGCTAGGGTGAGTCAAGTTATAACATGAATTAAGTCATATGTCATTGCTTGGGTTAGATTCATTGGAAGAAAGAACCTGAAACTTGTGGTCTTTCCTTGATTTTATTTGACCTCATTAATCTGCAGGAAGAAAAAGTGAAATCCTGTGTTTCAGCAGGATCAAAGTTTATCATCACATGTCCATTCTACAGTAAGATCTTTAAAAATCAAGTCTTAAAAATCCATCACAAAACTCAAAGTAAATTAGAACAGCTACAAAATAGGATGGTCTAATCCAAAGGAGGAATGCATACATGACCAAACAACATATCCCAAAGGAGTTATGGAGCAAGTGGGGTCATAGCTGTATTCATTCCCCTAATGGGGTTTTGTGAAGGACACAGTGTATCAGAGTGAAGAATCCTTGTCTTTACTGGAGAAGTGGAGTGCGTTTCCACCCTTTCCCATCCCTGTGTCTGGAGGGGGACATCTTCATTGTCACATGAGGCTAGGGCAAGGTGGATGGAGTGCTGAATAGTCACCACCATAGCTGTTGCTCAGTGTCGATGTTTGTTAGTGCCCAGCTGGCTCCTACTGGGAAAGTGTCTACAGGAGAAACGTGACCGTAATAGGTTACCCACTCACATGCAGTATGACAGACCTTGCTGGGTTTGAAGTCTTGTGTACCTCAGATGCCCTCCTGACATCTTCACTTGTACACTATAAAAAGTTACCTCTACTCTAGCAGAATGTAAAACCATCTTAATGATGCCCTATGCTGCCCTAAATATCCCAGCAGAACAGGAAAGAGCAAACAGAGAAAGCCTCCGTCAGCCCTGCTTGTGCAAGAGCGTGGCAGGCTGTGTTTCCAACACGCATGGTTTTCCCTCCTCCTTTGCAGAAGTGACTTTGGGGAGTGCAGCGTGGAGATCAGAGGCACCTGCACCCATAGGATCCCTGTGTTAGATAACAACACAGATATTTATTTCTGTAACTGCGACTGTAACTGAAACAGGATGTAGAATTCTATCTGCATTAGCGGTGTTAACTAAAAGAACAAATTAGTTGTAAGGCAGGCATATGTTTGAGAAAACTAACCTATACCAATATCTGACAAAGGGTGTTTAGGTTTTTCTGTGTGTGCTGTTTACATAGAGGTTCTTATGCTGCCTACTGTGGTAAAAGCTACACTTCTACATACCAGTGGTATAGGCCAACTCACCTATGTATCCCAGCCCTCTTTCAAGAGCCCATCATGCTCATTGGTGTGTTTAATTGTCTAAGGGGGTGTTATATTCATTAAAAAAATACATGGGGTCAAGTTTGGGTGCTTATTCTAACTAACCTGCAGAGACAGCTCGGCTTGTGCTTCAGCAGGTGACCAGTCCAATGGCTCTGGGGAAAGAGAGGACAGATCAAAAATATTGAGTCCAGTCTTATACAGAAGGTAGTGACTAGTTTTTAACAATGACCCTGGAAGAATCCCCCCATCTGACCTGAACTGAAATTGTATCTGCAGCCATTGCCAGTTTTGCTGTGACGGCAATGATCAAAGGCTCTCAACAATGCCTTTATCAATTGACTGAAGGAAGCAGTGTTTGCAACAGCACTGACATATGGTCATTCTATCTTAACTAAGATCAACTTTAAATTACTAAGTGAAACAGAAGGTACAAACTGTTACAGACACAACTTTATGGAGTGATTTCACACAGCTTGCCGAGGGGTTCTAACTGCATTTTAACAGAGGTTTTTAACAGGATGCAGGATGTGGCTTTTTTCTTTGACAAGCCTGTCTAGAGAAAAATAACCTTTTCTTACCAGTAGTTTGTGCACATGTGCATATTTATACACAAGCAAGCACCAGCAGAGGAAACCACACAATGTTCTCTGTTTTGCAGATCAGCTGTTTGACTTCATTGTGTGCCTATCTGCCCAGTAATCTGAGAGCACATAGCAACATAAGTGTTGCTGGGCCAAAAATAGTCCTGCCTTCAGCAAACTTTTCTCATACTAACCCTGAGCAAAAACATGTGTAGGAAATGGTGTCTGTCAGGTAACAGCTGCTAATTATCAGAGAATGGGTGAATGCCTGATTAGCTTTCATTAGTATGATATGTAATTAAGAAGTCAATTTCTTATATGCGTATAGTGTTTTTGCAGCATATGGCCTACATAGAGATTATTTTAAAATTTCAGTAGTGTTTAAGGTGGTTAACATAGCTATTTATGATAGGAACCATCTTATAGTGAAAACCAAACTAGTTTTCATTTTCCATTTCACATTCTTTGCTGGGTTTTCTGCCTATAGAATGTCAAGAAAATGAAACAGCAAGAAAAATTTTGTTTCTGAGATTATGGCGAGAACAGCATGTTTCTGCCCTGTAATCTGTATAAAGCTGTTTTGAATAAAATGCACGATACATTTTGCAGTGTTGTTATGTATACATAAAATACATATCATAGAATCATAGAATGGTTTGGGTTGGATGCAACCCCAACTGCCAGGACTACTACCGCTTTACTTGCTACTGTATCCAAGTGTAAAATAAACAGCAAATACCTGTTGTGTATGTATAAAGAAGTGATTTAAAAATTTTTCTTTAAATTAATGTAAATTAGCATATACAAGAAGATAAATTACTTGTAACTTCTTATAAACTTACACCTTTCAATATAAGTGATCCACAAGATGTCAGACTGAAACACCTTCCTCTTAGTTCTCTGAAATTCATTTACCCATAAGAAATACTCAGAGATTTTTTTTTTTTACAGGACTTCTTGGAAATTTACCATACAAACAAGTGAATACCCTAGGAGAAGAAAGCTTTTAAAAGGGGTAGGATAATATTACAGAGTCTTTAAAAATGTGGAAATGTGAATGGAAATATTGGGGAAAGACTTGAGAGTTCAGTATACATGGCTTTTAAAATCCTACCTGTAGTACTCTCTAGGGCTATTGGAAACAAGGAAGAAACAGCTTTATTTACCCTTGTTAAAGGTCCTTCTTATTTGACCTGTAATACACAGGAATAAATATGCGAATATGTATGAAAGTGAATTTGAATTTCAGTTCAAACAAATTTGCCTATCTTTAATTTTTGACAAAACTGGGTCAGAGCCTCGGATTAGCAAATAGTGGTGGAACAGTGTGCAGATTCACAGTTGTCTGCTTCTGGGAAACAAACTGTGCTTATGAACAACTAAGAGGTGGAGGTGGTTTGTGTTTGTTGTGGGTTTTTTTTTGGTTTGGTTTTTTTTAAATTTTTTTGGTTGTTACTTTTCTTAGTTTGAATGCAGACCTCAAAACTAAGAAAACAAACAAACAAACACCAAACAAAGGCATCATATTTAGATAGATTTACAATGCCTTTGAAATCTCATTGGGAAGGTTTCATTTCACAACACAACTTGTGAATGAAAAATTCAAATTCTAACTGAATGCTATGCTTATTAAACATAGACATTCCACTTTCAGTTTATTACACTTCCAAGGGCATATTTACTCACTTAGTGTGTTTGACAAGGTTCCATCCTGACATTTCCTGGCTTCTGGTTTTCAATTCTACATGCTTTGAATTGCCCTCTAACTGGTAATCCAGATTATAGGTTTCAATTTTGCATTGATGTTGCAACTTCTTAAACCTCCCTCTGTCCACAGAACAATAAATGAGGACTTTTATCAGCCCCATATGTTCACAAATATTTTAAAGCAAAATAACATTTCTGATATCAATCTAATGAGGTCATCAGATTTGTCTGTTTTGAAGCTGTGCATCCTACTTACAATTTTTTCTATTTCTTGAACAATAAAGTAAAACTTCAGAAAATATTATCTGCTAGGTCAGCAGGAAGAGATTTTGACTGAGCCAGTAAAACCACTGCTGAAAAGCGAGGCTGAATGAATGTGTAGAGAACCTGAGCTTCTGGGAGAGTGACTGAATCAGGGAACTAGAAAAAGAGTATGAAAACATTTATTTGTAGATCATGAGGAATATAACAGATGAAAATCTGTGTCATGTGAAGTATGTCTGCAATAATATATTGCTGAATAGTATTTTGGCCTGCTTGTGGTTGACCATGTAGAAACCATCTTTCACAGAGGAAAGCATGTTTCAGTTACAGAATTGCTTTCTATCTGGAGTTGTTTTAAATATATTTCAAGTCCAAGACCATTGCTAAACTCCTACAACTAATCTGTACAGTGTCGGTGATGTGAAGATGGTCTTGAGGTGTGCAAATGTAATGTCATGGAGAAAATCCCATGAAAGAGAAATATTTATGCCATGAGCCATTTGTTAGAAGGGAAGGAAAGGAAGCCATAAAGTCCTAGAGAAAGAAGGTTGGTGAGTTGCTTATATAATACGAGAAAATTGAATGTCAAATGTTGGCGAACTGAGAAATCTCTCCTTCTATTTCTGTAAACAAGGAGAAGAGTGAAACAGCTTAAAAATTGACTTCTTCAGCTATATTTATTGAAATATATGACAGTTTGGATGTAGAACTTGGAAAAAATTATCTCAAGTGTCTTACATTTCTTCATGAATAAGCTTTCTCTCTCACATTCTCTTCTTAAAATGATTTCTCATTGATTTTCATTGCGGAATTTGAAGTGCAGTGATTTTCTCAGGTGTGTCTCCCAGATGTAGGTCAGCCATTTATAAGCAGAAGTCAACACCATGTGGCTAACAAACAATCATATAGCTCCATTTAGCAGTTAGTGGTGACTCTTTTTGGACAAACGATTTCATTTACTGTTATGAATAGGGAACGTCGTGCTGAGTCCAGTGAGACTTCCAAGCTATGTGTACAGTCATTCATCCAGCATTAGTATTCACAGCTGCATGCACTGCACTTACACATCATGTTGCTCTCTTGGTAGTCAGAACATTTTTTCTGTCAGAATACAAACTTGAAATGTTCAGTTTCCTTCTAAAATCATTCCCCGCTGTACACGCCTAACTTTCTTCATGATTACTTTATATTTAGTAATACTGTTCATCACTTGAAATCCTACTAGATACAATTTGGGATGAATATAATACTATGAGAATGTTTCCAAAATACTTATTAAAATTCAAAGAAAAAAAAGTATTTCCCTGTTAGTATTTTAATTCATTCATTAAAATTCAGCCAACAAAAACAAATATTTAACATAAATATGTAGGACTTAATATTTGCCTGCAGTGCTGAGAATATTAATATAGTCTTTAAATGTATATGTATCAGAAGTTGTGGATATTGATGCTGAAGAGGCATTCACCTATGTTTAGCTTTATGAATGTGACAAGTCCCACAGAAGGAAGAAAACTACTCATACATGTATGAGTAGAAGTCTTTTTCTTTAACAGAATAATATGAAAGTTATTGTATTTACAGGCTGAGACAAAGGGAAAGTTCTTTCGTTAAATAATTTTCTCCCTTTAGACTTCCAGAAATCTAGAAAGGTGTTTTTAATGCCTTCTGCCGATATATCTAAAGGAATTACCCATACAAATTGCTTTTGATCCTGTAATGCCTGAGGACTTCTCTGTGCACAGAGGACAAACAGAGTAGACTGTCCGTGCCCTGAAGATCTTATCAGCTAAGGATAGGAACTGGTGAAATTCCCAGCACAGTTACGATAGGTTGGTTGTGCTGCTATAATTATAGTGGCTTAACTGGACACATGACTATCCTCTCTCAGAGGAGTGTTCCTCTACACAGCCATGGCCCATGTGTGTACAGAGAGAAACCGTTGGCAGATGGAGCAAGAAGGGGCATAATGCCTGAATGACTGCAAATAGAGGATGTACTGCAATGAGATTGGGAAGCTTTTTTAGGTTTGGTTTCATCTGTATAAGAAAGGCTAAGGTTTGGTTAGGAGGAATGATAAACTAGTGAGAAGGAACTCTTGAAGGCACTGAGGACAAGGGGTGGCAACGGGTAGGGAGAAGGCAGTGAGAAGGGCAGGGAAGAACATAGCTGAGGTAAAGACAATGCAGCCATAAGTGAAATGTGTTTTGGGCAAACAGGCAATTGGTAAAAACTAGGCTGTTGAAGTTTCAAGGCAGTAGGAGCTCTAGAATCAGCCTTGGAAATGAGAGTAATGAGCCTATTTTCCTAAATATTGTGATGAGTCGTTTAAATAAGAAATTACTTTTTTCAATTGTCCTCTTCCAGATAGGCTTTGACCTGGCAGGCCAGATAGAGAGATACATCCCCACTGCTGGTAGTACAAGGAAGGGGAAAAATTATCTGAAAAAACACTGTGTTGGGACCCTCCTGGTAGTGTCTGGTTTCATTGTAGAACAGGGAGAAAGGGAAGGCTGAATGGACAAAAAGCTGGAAAAGTAGCTTTGTAAAGCTCAGAACAGTCAAGAGCATACCTGTGAATGTGGCAAATAGAATCAGGACTTTGCAGAACTTGCTGTTGAATAGCAGAGCAAGAAAAAAATAAGTGACAAAGAGTTCCAATCCAAGGTCACAGCTGGGTAGACTCACAGATAGGAGCTTTATCTGTTTTAATGGAGCTGCAGTTGCTTTGGCTGTTGAGTTGTTTGCCAGCTCTGGGAAGATACTTAATTTGGCTCCTTTCCTGGTCTGCTGAGATGGTGCTTGACCATCTACAGGGCTATTCAACAGGAGCACCTTCATAATATAGTAGGCAGCCTAATCTACTAACAATAGACAACAAATAAAAGCAGACTCCATTATCCTCCAACTGATCATTAGGTTTGTCTCTAGTGGGTGTGCAGAAAGATGAAAGAAAGGATTAGGTGGCTACCTAATTAGGACTCTTCACTTCTTCAGCCAATCTTAGGCCATGGATTCTTTTGCCTTGGACTGGAGATGACTAAAGGTCATCTAGCAGTATAGGGCAAGCAAAAAGAGATGGCTTATTACTGAAGACAATAGATGTCTGATCCCACCTCTATTTAAAAAATATTGCTAGTTTAGAAGTACATGAGAGTAAGAGGAACATGAGATATGATCTATTGCTTCATCAGTTTCTCATTGCTTGAGAATAAATGAGATAAAGGGAGTATATTTTAAGTTGGAGTCACATGGCACATACGAAGCATCCTACACCGATACAGAAGTGCTCTATTCCACACTTAAAGCTCCCTGTTGCTTGTTTGAGTTAAGAAAGCAAAACTGGCACTCATTTCAAAATCCTCACCTCATGTTTTCAAATATATCCAGTATGCTTCCTTATAAACTGTAGCGATATAAATACAGGATCAAACAAGTTGCACTTGACTGCTTGTGAAGGGTTGCAGCATTAGTGTGCTACACTTTCTGGCACAGAGTAAGACAAAAGCCTCTATATATGCATTGATTTCCACAGCCTTATCTTGTGTTCAACATATGTGATTAAGAAATATTCTGTGGTGCCCTCCTGTCTGCCACATTTTGTCACACTCAGATGGAGATAAAACAAAACCAAGCCAAAACAGAAAACCCCAGGGCATTTTAAAAGAGCCACATGAGTGATATCCTGGATCTTTTATTTCATGAAAGACATTAGTGACTGATAATGATAGCCTGTCAGATAATACTGGAGCCAAAAACTAATCTCAACTTGTTAGCTACCTGCTAACCATTTACTGCAAGGATTCCTAAAGTTTGAAGGCTTGAAAAAATTCAACAGCGAGAAGGCCATTATTCTGTCACCTTGTTAAAATACAGCTGTGGTGGTGCTATTCAAAAGTGTTTACAATGCCACAATAGAAATACAAGGGGTGCAAAGTCACAGTACTAAAGAGAGCCAGGTCGCTTTTAATAACATTCATCGAGAATAGTTTTGTATGAGTTGTACTCTTTCAAATTAATTTTCAAGTCTTTTCAATGGAAAGAAAATAAATGCAACATAAGATACAGAATTATTTTAAAGCTGAGATATGATACCGAGCTGGAATATGTGGCAACTTTGTTAGAGATGTCTCACTGTTAGATTATTTCCATAAGTATCAGAATGGGGACTGAGGAGAATTTGAAAATGGAACCCAAAACTTACACAATCATGTTATTAATCTCATAGCGCTTCCTGCTGCCTGTTATCTTCCTGAGTTTTGTCCTATATTTCCCTTTTACATCCGTTTCTATTGGTCTTTTCTTCAACCCTCAAGCATCCTGCAGTGAAGTGCAAGTAATTTTCCTTATACATTTAATCACATTCTCCAACCTTCTGTCAGAAAAAAAACACTTTTCAACTGGTTGGGAATAAATGTCAGCAAACAGAAGGCTGGTATAAGCCCTTGCTTCTTCATCCCCTCCACATGAGAACTGATGGAGAAGTTCTTGTTTTGCCTATGTTCCTAGAATATTTACCTCCAGAAACCCACTACCATGGCAGAAAATCTGAGCGAGAACAGTGGTGTTTTCTCATTATATATAACCAAACAGACAGGATGGGAAAACTTCTGAAGTCATAACACAAAGGGAGGAATAGAAGCAGCTTAGTCTAAACAAGATTTATTTAAGATTTAAACATATTTTTTCCCTTCGGGAATTACGATGCCATTTTAGTGTGTATTTCCGGATATTTAACACATTGCTGCAATTACTATCAGATGTCATAAACATATGCACAGTTATTATTGTTTATTCTTTTTGTCATCTCATACATTTTCATTCAGCTGCTCTTCATTTTGAACCCTCTTTGATGTATCTTGATTTAGGTCTTGCCAAACTGAGAACTCTTAATTAAGGGAAGAAATACTTCTAAAAGACTTTCTGGCATTAGGTATTAGGTCTTTCCACCCCCACTCCCTCCCCTTGTCTTTTTCTTTCCCTCCTTTTTTTTAATTTTTTTTTCCCCTTTCAGAAGGAGATTGGAAAGAAGGTAGAGAAGATTAAAATATGGACCTTGGTCTTCACAATACGTGATCATACAAAATATTGTCCTACTGCTTCCCAAATTTCTTTGAAGTATGCCTCTGAATTTTTTATTTTTTTTTTTCTCCTGATGTAGCTCATCACACAATTGATGGCATTTGGGTTAGAAATTGTCTTGTTGTTAGGTACCACTACCTCCTGCAGAGCTCTTCCAGTATGATGTATCATTGGACCAAACTATGATATACCGTTTGTTAGACATCCAGACCAACAGCTTTTGGTTTGGTAAATATAGCAGTAGCTGCAGAAACAGTAACTGGAGGTACTCTATCATTGTAACTCTACTTTGCATAGGATCAGGTACAGTCCTGCAAATCTCCTAGTCTGAGCTGTGAAGATTGACAAGTGGAGGGAAGGCTTTCCGGGGAGTGAAATAACTGCTTCAGGATGACATACAGATTAACACAAACTGCATATTACGTTGGAAATGTCATGATACCTAAGATGGTCTGTGGGTAGTTTCTGGCTAAGGGAGACCTCTCAACACCCTGCTGGCTTTGGCTGCGTAATCTCATTGTCAGTGCAGTATTGCTTGGGCCACGATTTCTCTCCTAGCAGTTTTACTTCTTTTTTTCAATTCAAATAGCTTCTGATCTCTATTTCTTTGTGAAAAACAAAGAAGAAGAATAATATTTTCATGCTTGATATCAACTTGATAAACAATCTTTAACAGATAGACTTAGAAACAACCTATTCAGCTTTCTGGTAATCAATTAATTTAATTAAATTGTACTCCCAATCGGAATAAAATCTGATTGGACCTCACATTGCTTACAGGCAATTCACATGTAATATTCTTGTAACAAAGTGTTGTTTGTTAGAAAATTCACTTGAAACTTGTAGTGCTTGCACCATTCTAAGATCTAAGCTACTTCTATTCAAAGTGAGAGGCACCTGTGAGGTACTCATCTACAGGCCTGTTTGCATTTAGTGGAGCATCGTTTACATGTGGGGTATGTTTTATCTCTTCAAGAGATGTCTGAAGTAGATAAAATGAAAGACTCTTTAGAACTGCTTATTTTTCTCCTTGGTCAAAAAAGAGTCTGTACTACCAGCTACAGAGACAGGCATCTGCATTTCAGGTATCCCAATATGGATGAATTAAATTCACACTGTGAAGCCAGATCCAAAATTCACACTGTAATAAAATTGCCATTTACAAGATCTCATGTGTGATCTCATGATGTGATCACAGAATGAATAATAGAATGCTTATAATTAGCATAGCACACTCAACTGTGAGTTTGTCTGATGCAGCCGCCACCTTGGATGTTGCTCTGGACATCCACATGGTGAATGAAAGACTGGAACTGAAACAATCTTGTCTTTTTCTGGATACAGAGCTAAGAAGAAATTTAGCCTCAAAGACAGATTTCTGCACTGGAATGAAGTTTCCCTCAGCTTTGTGAGTGCCAGCAATCCTGTCTTGCTCTGTGTCAAATGTCTAGAGAGGACTTGGACTCAAGACAGTGCACTAGAGCCTTGATGGTTTTGGGATAATGTGACTTCCTTGAGTTTTCTATTATTGTTCTCCTCTCAGGTCATCTTTGCACCACATCACCTTAATATCTGGTTCAACATTTTCTCCAGTATCCACAGATTACTGTTTCTAACATATTTTGGAAAAAAAGATCACATATACACAATTTAATTATTTCCTCTTGCCTTCTTACTTGGGGCTTTGGTTTTCTCTGGATTTCACTGTATCTTCCCTCCTTTTTCTTACATTACAGTTATTGATTGTAGTTTCCATGTTATTCCGAAAGCTAAACATTCTCTCTTTGCGTTGTAATTTTTGGCTGCAAACATCCTGTCTATTTGATATTGCAGTACCATTCCATATGGATGTTCAGTGTCACCATGCACCATTAGTCTCCAATTTAGTTTCATGAGGTAGAAGGGCATCAAAAAATCCAAACTCTTAACTTAAAATCTCTAATATATCTCAAGGATATGTTACTTAAATGACATGAAAGGTATTCCTAGTAACAGTCATGAATGGACTATTGATCCTTCATGCTTTAAGGTTTCAATTAGAGGGAATCAGTTGTTTGGAATTAAACATATGCAAGCATTCTGCTGAATCAGAGACAAGGATTTGTCCTCCGTTTCCATTCATATTAATCTATTCCAGTTGAAAGTTTACAAAGCATGTGCCCAGAGAAAAAGATCTAGAAGAGGACTGATATCAATTATGTCTTTGAGTAAAAGAACTAGTAGAGTATTTTGAAGCTGGTTTATTTTTGATAGTGTAGGTTTTCATAATCTTTTACTACTCAATGACCTTTTACTGTTTTACAGTTTCATCTTCAAAATCTGCCCTTAGGAAAATCCAGGCAAAACAATGTTCTTGAAGCAACTTTTCTTGTAATCATACTATTTCAAATGAATGCTCTTAGGGTAAGTAATTCAGAAGGAGATTTTAAGCCAGCAGTGGAAGCCACATACTACAAAAGGATCTCTTTGAAGGAGTCTAGTCAGGCTTGTGCTCTGCATGCAGTGCTGGGGCAAGCCCTCTGTAGAAATTCAGTGATCAAAGTTGGACTGAACTGACTAGATTTTTTTCCATGACTCGCAGCGTTTGACGTTAAGATAGTATCACATCGTTGTGGCAATAATTTCCCTTTTTTTGAGCCTTAATTGTTCCACTTCAACGTTTGCAGTCTCTGCCACTCAGGTGTAGATGCAGGTTAGATAAGTTGTTACTTTTTGGTGTAACTCCACATCTCTCTTTCAAATCACCATGAATATGTGGACAAAAAACCAAAAACAGACTAGACTATCAATATAAGCTCAACATACAAATTCCCCAAGCCCTAATGTTGTAAATGTTTTTTTCACAAATACAGTAAGGGTTCTTAGGCAAGCTGCACCAAGGATATCCATACGCAGTGACTGGCCACCAGATTTTTGTGATTAGCTTCTGGATTCTGTCCCACACTATTCAGTTGTTTTCCTCTGAGCAACTAACAACAGCAGATAAAGCAACACCCTTCAATTTTGCTTAAGAATTATTTTCTAAATTCTCAACCACATCAAATTGTACAAGCTTTTAAGATTAAATTACACAATGGAAAGTATAGTCAAAAACAAGCTAGCTAAAAAATATTACTCAAGGATTCATGATTTTTCATCCCATATATTTGAAAAGAATGCAGAGTACACACCCGTTAGGATTAATGACTCCGGCACTTACTGGGAGAGAAGGGATTTTTTTAGTTGTTCACACCCAACTGGGAAAACTGTTCCAATTATACAAAACATTACCTGGGTTATGTTTAGTTCTTCGCACTGAATCACACACTTGAGCAACGGGAAATTAAAGCAAAATTTCTCCTTCAGAAAAACAACAACATGCTCTATTCTTGTTAATCTGGAAATGTTAGTTGTATAAAAAGGAGAATATCTTATGCATTAAAAAATGCTAGTTGAAAATTTTCAGATAGAGTGTTCTCCTGTAGGGAAATGCTGTTACACTGAAATCAAAATCTTGGATTGAGAGATGCCTATACTTATATAAAACAGACTGAAAAAATGGAGTAATTTAGATTTTTGTTTTGAAATTAAAATAACACTTTAAAATCCCTATACAATATTATGAATCACAACATTACAGCAAGAAAAAAAAAGAGATACTATGTCAGAACAAAAGCTTTTGCTTTAGCAAATGAGAATGTTCCCATTCCATTTGAAAAATTTTGCATATTAGCTTTAAGGAAAACTCAGAATTTTCCTTTTTTAAAATTCAGAATTGAAACACAGAAATCCTGATGGAGTTATATTGCTCAGTTTTGACCATTTGCAATATATTGCCTTTCACGACTGTTGCTGTATTCACCAAAGTTCAGCTGCAAATGTTGGCCTTACCACTTACAGCCAAGTTGTGGGTTGGTAAACCAGTTTTCTCCGTGGAATTTTAACACTTTACATGAAGTGCTAGAATTACCAGATCTAGTAAGATGGCAAATCTGGTCTTCATTCTTGACCCAAAAAGTGAAAGCTCTATTTTAAGCTGAAGAAAAAGTACCTGGTCCTCATAAGGAGGAATATAAAGGCACAGGCTGCCTTTGCCTTGCAGAAAGCCAGCTAACAGCTTTCTGGAATATTGAAGCCCAGATCCACCAATGGCTTAAAAGATACACTACTTTCACATTTCAAAATACAAACATTGGCTGCAACTATATGTCAATGAAAAAGAGAGGAAATATTTCATGTGAAATGAATTCTTATGAGATTGCCAAATAAACTCATGCCAAAATTGCATGAGTTTAACTGCTTTGGAGCAGGAACCTTCAGGAACACCTACTACATGGGGGTATCCCATAGCTACTGGAATACTATAAGAGTAGTAAAAACAATACTGCTACATACTACTCTTGCAATGTCGTAGATGAGGATACTGCCAGCCCTACCAGAAAAAATTAGTACAGGAAACATACAAGCTGGTGTGAGAAAATTTCCTGACAAGTGAGAAATTGCAAATTATGGAATATTTGTCTATGGGAAGCGGTAGCAACTTCATTGCTTAAGACATGTAGAATGAAACAAGACAGTTTACTAAATAATAAACTGTAGGAAAAAATTTAGACAAAGGGACTAAATAACTAAAACCTTTCCATCACTAAACTTTTCATGAAAATAATACAGAAGAGCATTAAATTGGAAGTTTCATGAACCCATATAATTATTTTCAATGCATTCTCTCATGTCAATCACATCTGCCTCCATGCTTCACTGAAGTCACCTGCCCTGGCAGACACACCTCAATGAGTATGGTCAGAACACACCAACTGCTTCTTCTGTACTGCCGTGACTCACAGTGTGGCAAAGTGGGAAATAATATGTTGAATCAGTTCTGTAATTAATAGCATGATAATTAAATTGATTCAGTTAATTTTATATATATATTAAAAATAGGTTTATTTTCAAATAATCACATTCAGAATTATATGTGCACTCCTTTCCACAGAATTCATGAGACTGTTGGGGTAGAAAGTGTCCAGATTGCATTTACAGACCATATCCCCTGGGGTCAGTCTAGCCAAGGCTATCTTAAATCTTCTCAGCAACTTAGAATGAACTTTGCTTTCTCCTTCTCCCTGTATCTAGAGTGACCAACTCAGGCTTAGAGGGAAGTTAGTGGGGCAAGAGCTGGGAAAAACAGCTGAGATCAAGAGAGCTGGCCTAGGGAAGCGGGGAGACAGGCAAGTTACAGCAAAGAGAACTGAAAATAGCTAGAAAGGGTCTACATATTTCCAGTAGTCTACCTTTAGGATATGTGCAGGGAAGAAAAGGGAACTAGTGATCTGATGTAAGTGGATATTGCTTTTCCCTGTCCCTCAGGAGCAGCAGTTTGGAGGGTGCCAGTGAGAGTCAGAAACTGGCTGTTCCAGCTCTGCTTCCAGAGCAGTTATTCTCCTGGCTTGAAAAGCAGAAGTATGAAGGTTGCTACTCTAAGCAACCTCCTGTTTTCCTTTTACCTAAACTTAATCCCACCTATTGCTGCTGTGGTTTGTTCTGGTAAAGAAAAATTACAAACCTAGCATAGCCCTAAATCTAGCACAGCCCTAAATCTAGCTAGTGGTGAGCTGGCATCATTTCACATGTGGTTTATGGAGTAACAAAAAACTTGTAGCATATCCCAGTGTTTCAATACAGAATACAGTATAAGCATGGCAAAATAGCAGAATATTCAGAGACAAGATCCATAGTGAATACTGAGTAGTAGAATTTTTTCTTTAGAATTAAATTATCTGACATAATACAGTCAAAATGACAATATTTAGCTCTTAGAAAAGAATCTGATAAGAACACACATTTTAATTTTATTTTATTCTGGTAGCTTTCTCAGTTAATATGCAGAAAATAGTTGTAGTCCACCCTGCAGTACCATATACAAGGAAATGCTTTAATGAACAATTAGTAATGTCCTTTGTGATCCCGTTTTGTAGAGTCTTGTTTAAAAATATAAAAGATTATTGAATTATAACAGATTAATCTCCACAGATCTCTCAATCTTCTACTTCCACATTCTACAAGTGTAATGTAAAGTGTAGTCTTGATTTCCATTTATTCATGCAAGACCTTCAGCTCAGATTCTCCTATAGTAATTCAGTATTTATTATCAGTCTTTTATTACATTTGATCTCAGTCAAACTGCTGGGTGAGGTTTATTGTGTAGTTATTAGGCAGAATATTCAGAATGAACAAGTAAGGTCCATTGTTCTAGTTTTTTCAGGTTAACCATTTTTTATAACTTAATGCCTTTAAGGACTGAACTTCAAAGGCCATTACTGCTGCAAATATTCAGCTTCTAAGTAATTTTAACACGTGGTAAAACAAAATTAATTTCTAGCTGGAGCTCAGGCTCCAAAGGTTAATAGTCTCAACCTTTTTTTTAGATAAAGGTTTGGTGTCCAAGATAAAGGAGTAGTGTTACTTGAATTGCTTGTTTGCTACTGCACAGCACCATCACCTGAAGGTAAAAAAGAAGTGAAATCAGCTTGCTTGCTCTACTAGGAAATTACTCTGGTCAGAAGAGCCTGTCTCCAGGAGACAGTCAGTGAGCCCCTTTTTACTGCCTGATCATTTCATGGAACCAAGGGAGTAGATCCCAATCAGTGGCATTCCATTTTTTCCTATAAGCTTGGGACATTTCAGTTTTTCTTGTCTGCATATGTTTGCTAGTCTGGTTTTCACTTTAATTTCTGGAAGCATTGCACAAAATATATGACTGGAGAGATAGACGGCTTGAAAATGTCTTTGAGAGATCCCATATATTTCTTCTGGCCTTATAAATGCTTCTCTGGAGGCATGTACTTCTCATGTACTGTTGTCTGCCTCTGACCTATTTGACACACTTCACTAAAAGATTTGATCTCAGTAAAGTACTGAGATATTGCTACTGGAGGTGACAGATACTTTATGAGTTCTAAATTCAGGAATATTATCACTAGGCATTGTACTAAACCAGAAAGCAGCTAGTAAGCTTTCTATCTCTTAATGCAATGTTTGAAGTCATATGCTGATATCCCTGGAATGGTGTCAGATTGAATCTCCTGGACCCTGAGTCATTGGTCTATTTTATTGGACAGCTTCTCTGCAACTATTAGTGTGTTTCATGTACAGTGGTTGGTGTTCTGCATCCCACTGCCTACTTCAGGCTATCGACTCTCAGCAACTTTGTGTTTGTGACCTAATGGTTTGTTTTGAGTTCTGCTTGCACTACTGTAGTGATCTCTGACTTTTCTTGGAGTCTATTTAGCTCTCAAAATATTACTGACCAACTCATTGCTTTCCTGCTAAACTTCAGTTGAATTCATTTTGCTGATAATGTTTGCAAATCTGTTTACAGGGGATACTGATAATCTCTGAGTTTATGTGGGAATATATATATATACATTACCTTATACTCTCAGTTATAAACCATTCACCCTCCTTTTCATTATAAAAAGTCTTAATGCCTTTATTGTTTATGACAGGCTTTGAAGTTCAGAATGGAGAGGGCCTTGGGCTAGAGATGTGTCTTTTCTTGCAACCAGGCAATTCTAGAGAGGTTTAGCAGAGATATAAGCTGGTAGAAATCACTGTTTCTTGCTTCGTACTTATGTTTTTCAAGAAATGTTAGGAGCCTGCAGAAAATAAGAGCACATAAACATTTTAAATAGCTGGGTTAAAAAATATCACCAAAGGAAAAACAGCAGCAGCAGCAACAGCCATCTGGAAACCACAGGCTGAGAGCCTCAGGAAGGTAACTAGAAACAGACCAGCTTATGAAAGCCTTTTTTCTGTCCCTCAGAAACCCAGCTGAAAAGATTCAACATTGGTTATAGCAGTCCATTCCCGTATTTTGAGACAATAACTTTCCTTTTTTGCCAGGTGCATCGGACAAAGGAAATATCTGCAATAATTTATGGATTACACAGGTGTGGTCCTGTCTGTCAGAATTTTGCATTCACGATGACCTGCAGCCCAGCCAGGGTCTAGACAGTAATCTAGCCTTCCTGCTTCAATGGACTGCCTACCCCCATAGGCAGCCCGTTGTCGGGCTCTTTCCTTTTGTACTTCACTGTGCCTGTGCCCGAGTGCTGTGAAATGGAAGTCAATCTTCCTACATATACCCTGCTGTGATCCAACTGTAAATGCGGATGGGCACACAAAGCCTGCCTAAGATCCCACAGGAAGCCTGAAGGAGACAAGGTGTGATAAGCAGTATAAAAGACCTCACCACAGGAAGTGGTGGTAGTCTGTTTTTTTGTATAATGATCTTACCTATGGTTTTAATATTCAGAAAAAAAATCTTAAGTTAAAGGGTTTTGCTGCTTCTGTATCAAGATGCAATGTTATCCATATTAGCCTGAAGAGTGTCCTAGTTACCAGCATAAAACTGAGGTCACTTTTGTATGTTTACCAGCTAGCTGCAGGACTCCTACCTGTCTGGTTTCATGGTGGTTCTGACTGTAAAGAAGAGATGAAAGTCTCTTTACACAGAAGTGTGAAAAAAATTGCCTTAGTATGGTCCATGAAACTGAAGCACTGGCAGTATCACATCCTTCTCTGTACCTCACTGTGCCCCACTGCAGAAGTGAACTAGGCAACTAAATAGAGGTACTTGCCACTTTCCTACCAGTCCATGTATGATTTCGTGAACTACACTGTCCTTTAGATATGTCTGAATAAGATGAACCAGATACCCTTCAGCCAACCTCCAAAGGGATCTTGCTCTTTGCTCACTGAATATGGAACTTGAAGGGTTTGCTTAAGGTGAGTTGGATCATATGCCTCATTTCACTTTTTGGACATAATTTTGCCTACCAAGGTGGACTTGAATCAAAAGGAACTGCAAGCATTGCCAAGGAGGAAGTAAAACACTAGCAAGGAGATAAGGCATCTTTGGGTAAAAAGTCAAAAAGTTAAACAATGGTCAAGCAATTTACTGGGGAAATGTTAATTCTAGGTGCCAAGCAGAGTTGCATAGGCTACTTGCTAAGGCTAAGGATCAAACCAAAACATTTATCAGTTAAAACTTTCACTTTAGAAAGTCTGAAGAAAAGTGAGATCAAGAGAGAGCTTGGGAGGCAGCAGATTTGTATAGTACAGGTGATCAAAACAAAAGTCTTATGCAGTTTTGTCGACAACTAGGCAGCCCTAAGGAAATAATAGTAAGAAAGTAAGTGCCCCAAGTAAGAAATAACAAACTGAATAGGAGTACTATGATTGAATAGGTTTTTTGTTCCTGTTCACCATGTGCCTGAGGCAGAATTACCAATGAGTTTCTCTGTAAGAAGTTGAGTTGTTTAGGTCAGCAGCTTGTGGTCACATCTATAGGCAGGGTTTTCTGAAAAGGGTCAAGAGGCCTGTGGTGTGGGGAGATAAAATAGATTCCCAGATCACTGGTGGAAACAAGGGTTTGGTTGATTGGTGGGATTCCTGTTCAATTCTGGAGAGAGTCTGGCAGCCCCATCCAGCTTGTGAACAGGGTGAAGGACCGTATAGGTCCCAGCAAGTCACTGGTGTATGTGGAGACCACAGAGGAGGACATATGGATATGGGGAGTTTTTGCTGCAGCAGAGGACTGGCTCCAATTCCCATATTTTCTCCATGTGTTAGGCTGCTACTGGTCTGGGGAAGCAAAAGGAAAATTTCTTCTCTGTGGCAAACACAGCTGGCCCTGCCACATCAGTCAGGCAGAAAAAGAAGGAAGATATCATCAGAGATTATAATATATTCACCCAGAGATCCAGTCTATGGTGTTGGTTGCCACAGTTAAAGATGTGGAGGAAGTTCAGCCTGTCATCTTTCAAGGATTTGCACAGAGGGAAGGGAAAGGTAGAGTTCACCCTGAGGCTAGGATACCCAGTGACACACGTAGTCCTAGAGATGAAGTGGCAGAGGACTCTGCTTTCAGATTTGAAAAACAGGATTGTATCTCTGATGGCAGTATAGGTAGGGAAGAAGAGATCACTGCATGCAGCACAGTTTATTCTTCCTTCTAATTGATGAGAAAAGGAAAATTTAAGAAATTTTACTAAACCGCCTTCTGTTAACAGATATTTTATTCAAGATTGCAAACAGAGGAAGTGAGAAGCTAGGAAATGTCAAAACAATCACTTCCTCTGAAGCTGTAATCAACCCCTTGCATGTATGTGTTATGATACAGTTTTTTAGTTACATAGCAGTGTGGCCTTTGTCCACAGGATTCAGTGCATAGGATAATCACTACAATGCATAAACAGCTGTTAAACAAAAAAGTAGCTTCTATAAAAAGAGCTATTTTTAAAAATGCATTCCAGCAGAGCTAGCTGCTTGCTACCCAAAGAATCAGTAATAGTGTCCAAATGAAAAATCTTCATCCATCAAGAAACCCTTGGGATTAAAAAACCCACCTAGCTAAACAGAAAAATAAAATGTGAATGTGTCCACATAGCGTTGTTACTGAAATACGTATCATTTTGTTAAATAAAGCTGATACTGTGTGATATTGCAGAAGTGATAAAGGGCCTGTAGTGTATTATTCCAGGGGGAAAAGCTGTATATAAAGGAAAAGGAAAACAGAAGGACTTTTAGAACATTTGGCCCTAGTCATACTCGGCCCTAGTCATACTTTATGTGATAAATGACTACAAGCTCAGATGTTTCAGAGAACTGCAAGCTATTTAAGTCACCTTTAATGTTTTTCTTGTTAGATAAGGTTGTCTCTAAAATGCCATAACCCAAAGTTTTTTAACATTTGTCCAGTGGAATATTTCTTTGTGTGTTCGTTGGCCATGTGTTGTGGTCCCTAGTGCCAGTTCCTGAGGTAGTCTACAAGAAGGATATAAATACTGGTGAAATATCATTGCTCCTTGTAAACAACTTCAAATGAAAGAGGTCAAGGCTGATGTCATCAGGTGCTAGAGAGGCAGAGTACAGCTCAGGAGGAGCTCTGTCTATTAATGTGGGAGTCTCGCCATCAAAGACCTTAATACTTTTGTCTAAGTCTGTATTGCTGGATCCAAGATGTGCTTCTAACCCTGTGGTCACGCTCTGTACCAGGTTAAAACTTAGGCAGGCATGCTTTCATGTTTCTCCTTCTCCTCATCCCCCTTTTCTCCCCATTGTCCCCTGTATAATCTCCCCGCAACAAGGAACCCAGGGCTGGGCAGCAGATGCAGAACAGCAGTGGTATGGCCCGACACAGCTGTGCACTAGGCAGCCCCCACTAAGAGCAGAGACAACATGGCCCCTGCAGCAGCAACTCTTGCACGGGAACTGTCCTCCCTGCAAAAGTGAAAGAGGGAGTTTTCTCAAGGGAAAAAGCCAAACCTATTTTCCTCCAGGAAAATGGAGATAGCAGACAGATACATTCCTGTAGCTGGTCTGAAAAGATATTGCCAAGGAAAGGGAAAGCTCACTTGCAAATACCTGTCTCATCCAGGCGAAGGCTCCTGTTCACAAACAGATCTTCGTGGTTCTTTCTTTGTGACATAATTTTGGTTTTGCCTTCTGTGCCTTCACAGATGATCCTATTTCCTCAAACATGACATTTTCAGGAAATAGAAATCACATTTTCCAGTCATCTTCTCTCCATCCATAGCTATAATTGCTTCTGGCTCTGGGGTCTTTTATCTGATGGAGGCTTATGAAGTCACTGTGCAGCCCAAGAAGAGCTCTGCTCTGCTAGAGGACTCCAAAAAGACCCAGTAATTAGAAATCTGCCCAACTGATAGACTGGATAGCGAGAAATGGTGTGAGTAGCAGGCAGTCTGCTGGATTGGGACCCCTGGTCTCACATGCCTCTGTGCTGAGTTGGCTGAAAACAGTCATGTCCTACATTCTGGGCCTCACCGGGCTCGCTCATTCCACAGGACACGCTGGTTTTACTCTGGCCTTGCACTACACTGTCTGACTCTCTAACCTGTAGAAAACAATTCTCCCCTTCTGTTGGGTTAGGAGGCTGCAACGACCCAGAAGTGACAGAGCCTTGGGAAGCAGGAAACTGGAGCCATGTGAAGTGCGTAGATGTTCTTGGACTGCCACAGGCCACACCTGACACGCAGTCAGACAACATGGCTTAAATTGTTTGATGCATCGTAAAGCAGCAGTTTTGTTCTTTCACGCTGCCCTTCTCTTTGTTTCCTCCCTGCTCTCATGACTGCAATACCAAATCTTCCTCCTGCTACTCAGCTTCATCTCCTGTTTCATTCCATGCGAGCCAGTTCAATCCAGCAGAAAGCTGATTTTTTGCTGGACTGTATTTCTACTGGGTTCTTGAGTTGGTCCAACTCAGGGGAGGACTGTAAAGACAGCAGGAGGAGTACTGGAGAGCAGCAGGTAGGCTGGTGCTACCAGGAGATGTGAAGAGAATGAAGGTCTTAGGGTATCTCTCTTTAGTGGCAGCATGCTTTGTAGAGCACTGAGGTCTATCTCATTTGCTGGCATCCTGAATGTAAGCATGCTGACTTTAAGCCCCTGCAGAGTAAAATTATTTGAGGCTGAGATTTTCCCTAAGCTAGTGTTCTTAGTGAGAAGTGTCTATAGGAGAGACCCTCAAACGAACCCTTGCATGGATGGCCCTGGTCGTCCTATATCAGTGAAACTACTCTGAAGTGCACTGCCAGTTCTAGCTATAATATGGATATCCTGGAACTAACTTTTGTTTTATAACCATAGGGAAGTTGCTGCAAGGTTTGTATTTCTCTTGAAGGTGGAGGGTTAATTTGATGTATTTGTTTCAAGATCTACTGAGTCTTTTTGTAATTTTTTAATATTTTTAATTTTCACACTTTTACACATATAATATAAAAGATAAAACTAGCTGTTGGCTGAGGTCTAGCACAAGACCTTGAGCATTGGCCCAGGAAATAATTATTTTTGTTGCTCAGCTCTCTTCTTGGCAACCTGTTTGGTATCCCACCACACAGGACCTGAGTCTTTGTCTTTTCCTTAACCTTAAACCTAACTCTAATTGTAACCAGGAGCTGAGCTTTACATAAGGACATCCAGCCTCGGCCCTTTCTTTGCCTAAACATTCCATAGGCATCCCTTTTGCAGGTCCCTGCTCAAACTGGACCCTTAGGCTTTGTCTGACATCTTACATTAGCTGTAACCCTGAAAGTGGCTGAATCCTTTACCCAAGATTACCCTCCCAGTGACAAAAGAAAAGGGGAAAATTATTTTTAATGCCCCGACTTTCCTTTAGCAATCTCTTTGCAACCCCACATCAACTAGGTTCTGTGTCTTTTCTACAAGGTTCTGCGTCTTTTCTACAAGGTTCTGTGTCTTTTCTAACACTTTTCCTTAGAACTGGCCACAAAACTAACACTAAACAAACCTGGCTGTGGCCAAAACAAAAAGAAATCATTCCCCTGGGCAACCCCTTTGCAGCCATACTCAAACTGGACCCCTAGGCTTTCTCCTGCTTCTTACCCTAACCCTAGACACAGACTGAGCATTAGTCTGAAACTTCAGGGGATATCCCAGACAGACAATTTCTCAGAAGAGCTTTATTTTTGTTGTCCAAGTCCTTCCTTGGTAGCCTCTCTGTAATGAAAATACAACTAAAACCCTGGGCTTTATCTTTCTTCTAACCTCAGACTTACTCTAGCTGTGTTCTGTGTTTTAGAAAATAAAACCAAAGGGTAGCTTAGGTGAAGACTATCTCAGGGGAGAATTTCCATCTTAGCCCTTGTGTGGGTTATGGTTATGGTTGGGCCTTAAGTTAGGAGACAGAAAATACCTAGATTTGCTACAGAAGACTAGCAATTAGTCTGCCAAAACAATTCATGCTTTTTTATGGCTTGGAATCTCCTTCTAAGGCTTAAGATATGTCTGGGTTTAAGACTGGGATATAGTGTTTAGGAGGAAGGTAGACCTTAGGGATCCAGTTGGAGAGGGACTGCCTAGGGACTACCCAGAGAAAATGTGAACAACAGAAATTCCACTGACCAGTTGTTCAACTTGGCCAGAGCAGGAGATGCTTTGGTAAGGCCAAGTCAACATCTAGGGTCAGAGTTGAGGCAACAGGGAGACAAAACCTAGGAGTCCAGTTGAGCGTGGCTGTCCAAAGACTGCTAAGGGTCAGACTGCAAAAGGAATTCCCTCCCAAGAAGTTTTTCATTGAGGACAGAGCTGTCCTTTGTTGTCTCATTTCCCTATTTTTTGAGGAAAATTTCCTCATTTTCTCTTATAGGATATCATGTTTATTTCCACTAAAACACTAGCTGAGAAGTATGAAACGCAGATGTGTCATGATGTCTTGTTATGTACAAACTGAAAACTAAATTGCCAACAGTCCTATAGAAAATGCTCTTCAGCTGGAAAATAAAAGTTGAAAAGAAATGTCCTTTGTGTTATGGAATATAAACTATGTATTAAAGGGTCCCTGTAGAATTTGAAATTAAGTATGTTAGCGGTAAGAAAACATAAGACTCATGACACAGGAGCTAGTGTATGGGGCTGAGTCAAAAACCTTCTTAATGACCCATAAAATAGCAATGGAAGGAGTATGATGTTCCCATTGGAATCTTGAGCACAGTATGTAATTTAAAAGTAAGCAGTGACTTTGTGGGAGTCACCTGTGAATACATATACTGGTGGCAATTCAGGAAAATCCCCCAGTTTTAATACGAAACTAACGGATACAAGCTCAGTCTAAAAGCACCCATCCTAGCTCAGAGGGAAACGTAGACATAAATAAAAGGACTGGAAATTTCTTGCCACTACTGTGAAATCCCCACAACAAAGAACTAAAAAGGAACTTGCCCAGAATGCAGAATTTCCCAGGCATTTAGAACTTAAAGTTTCAAATTTCCCGAAATCCAGATTTCATGTTCTGGACCCAGTTAGGCTGGTTGGTTTTGTCTTGCCTTTGTAGTGCCTGATGAATAAACTAAAAAATAACCTGCTTCCTCTAATATATTTTTGTAGGGTTGATAACCCTAGCAAATCTGTTCACATTAGTTAGTTCTTCTTTTACACTGATAAAATTAGCTAACAACTCAGTGTGGCTTCACAAACATGACAATATTTTCATAACGTGTATGAGGCAGGAGCTGTGTGTATCACATTGCTCTAACAGTGCTATTCACAGTCTGTTAATGTATCCCAAACTGAATTGCTCCCTGTTGTTGTACTGTAGCAATGACGAGATGTTTTTTTCTATCATGTCTATTTTCTATTTGGGTGTCTATTGTGTACAGCTGCTGCAAGTTGCAGCCTGCTTTTCAGCCCTGAGTATCATTTGCCTTCTCTGCATTTCACATTAAGAGGGAACAGAAATTCAAAGAGGAGATGATCACCAACTCACGAGGCAGTCCATGTGTACAAAGAGATGGCAACCTGGATGACAAAGCAACACACAAACCAACATCCCCAGCAACAAAAGGCCATAGACAAAAGACTTTGATCATGTGATGATGTTGATTAGGGTGTCGCACAGAAAAAGCCCAAGGAAAATTTTTAGGGGGGCAAAAGGATATTTCGTAGTCTATCGGGGTGATCAGAAAGAAATAGATTTTATTGAGTGGTATTTGAAAAGGAAAAATGTCTGTATATATGTATCGAACTGTGTGTTCTAGGGCATAAATCAGGAGCAGTCTATGACATAAGTAAGGACAGAGAAAGCCTCTAGGACTCCTTTGAGAAATGATAAAGCTTGGGCAGGGACATTGGCACAGGAGTATCCAAGAGTTGACTAAAAATGAGTTGTTTTGCTAAACAGTATTCCTGATCTTCAAGTGCTGAATTCATTTAGATTCATACCTCTCAAACGTGTCGTGTGTCTTTCCAAAGTTATCTACAAGGCTCTACAAATTTTATGCCTGCTCAGTTTTTTAACTGATCTACAACTGATAGATCCAAATCACAAACATATCTAGGTTTAAGAGAAATGGGTTAGCTTTAACTCCAAAAATAAATAGAAACAATAAACTTTTTTATCAGCACTGAAGACTGAAAGCCATTCACTGGTCTTCATGGTATTCAGCCCTTACCACGTCAAGCACTATTGGTTTTGAATAAGGCAAACAATTTTCATTTGCACAGTAGGCACTCTGAGCTCCTCTATCTGGTCTCCACTACAATTAACATTGACATAATGATGCGTAACATGTTCGTCACAGCGAGAAGACATGCAGTACCTTTTCAGAAAGGCATTTCTGGTGTGGAGATGGATTATTTATGTAGCTTAGCTGTAGATCTGAGTAATAATTCAGTCATCAAATACTATCTCACCCACTCTTTCCGTCCTCTGCCAAAATGATAAAACTCCTGAAATTAAATAACTATTTTGCAATTCTAGAGCTGTATTTTATTTGTACTTTCACATCTTTTAATATAGTGAATTCAAAACCTGAAATTGTCTGCACACAATCTGTCTCACTAGTGGCAGAAACTGAGCTTTAACATCAAGAGATATCCATAAATTCTACACACAAAAATTCTTGAGATCATCTTCAGACTTGGAGTCTATACGCACATATTCAATACTTTGTTAATAAGTCATAGCATCTGCCCTTTATGTTCCTGTGGTATTCTTCCAATATATTTGAATGCTGAGTAGCTAGGAAGATACACTCACAAGATGTAAGCATGAACAAAATAAGAAAATTCAACTGATTTTGAATATGGTAATTAATTCTCTGTCAGTTCTAATGTTATAGCACTACATCAGGGGTCATAAAATTGTCAAAAATTACTGCAATTCAGAATTTCCATTTTTGAGATTGAAATTCCAGTTCTTAATTTTCTTATAAATCAATGTGTCAATTCAATATGTCAATCAATATCCATAACTAGTGATTCTTGTTACCAGATTTCTGGTAGTGCATTATTTTTGATCTTAATTACAATACAACAACAGAAACTTTTCAGTTAGAAATTTTTTTTAATGTATAGGCAACTAGATTTTGTACAGAATGGTTACTAATGCTAGCAGTGCCATATGTTACTTTTCTTGTGAAAGATGTATCACTATAAATTGAAATATAGATTGAGTGAAGATAAATTTAATATGATATCTATGGGGAAAATATGATCTGGGGTATCTAGGAATGTCTCTGACTACACACACACACACACGCATACACACACACACACAGAAAATGATCTTATGGGACTGGAATATCAAATGATAAATTGTGAAATCCTAAATGTAATTTCTTGGCATTTTTGTTTGATTTTGTGGTAGCCCAAACTTGTGCTTCCTCTTTACACTGATATGCTTGTTCTATATCTGGCATGCACAGCTGTTCATGTGCTTTCTTATGTATGTACTTTTTGACATATTTAACATGTATGGTGAGGGAAAAGCGAGCAGCATGTTTTTATATGTGCATTTAAATTGCACGGCTCCATGTGTGTGTATGCAAGTGTATGGACACCCGTGTGTGATGGTTGGAGACAGACAGCTTGCATGTGCTGAGTGCAGAGGTCACATGTGCAACCATGCAATTTAACATTATGAATGAATATCTACTTTATTGTTTTTCAGACAAGGGATTTGGGCACAGGCTTGCCTGGTGTTAATTTTCTGCAGCTAATTCCCTTCAGCATCTTATTTAAATGCACACCGTTCACTGTGCATTTGAAGCTGAAGGCCTCTCTTACATAATAATGTACAGCATAGCCCCATGACATACCTCCCTGGTATGTCCCTTGGTGCAGCTGGAATACCCACGGTGCAATGACTGAAGTGCCAGCGTTCCTCAGGCCCATGGGGAGCAGCAGGCTGCACCTCTTTACATTCTCACTTGCTTTTATGTACTCAGAGTAGAAGGTCGTGTAGATGAGGGAGGCACAAATGATAAAATTCAGACACATGGCAAAGGACACAATCAGAGAATGTAGTGCAGCACCAAACAGCTCCGCTTTCAAATCTGCTGGCTTGGTTCTCCATTCACAAGATCCTGCTCTTTCAATGTGGGAGCCACTGACAAGACTGTGGCACTCCAAACCTGGTTATAAATAAAGGTTTACATTGTTCTCGCATTCTGTTTCAATGTCAGTTGTGTTCAAGGTAAAAGTTAGTATAAATCCAAGAACAATTGATACAATCATATTCATATTTATCTTTAAGTTATCCTTCTGATGGTTAAGCCAGTGTTTAAACACTTTTCCTATTGTTTTCCAAGCTTGATCTCACAGTACCTTTTTTCCACAGCACACCAAGAAAGGCTAAGTGAATTTCTAGTTTTACTCTTAGATCTATTCTACTGTTAGAGAAAAACATTTCTATTTTCAAAGTGATGAACTGAACAAAATGAGTGGATTTTCTGCCAGTATTATTTGAAATTTACACAATTACCTGTCTTAAATTTTAGCAGTTCTTTCCCTGACTGAAATGTATTTAATAGTATATTCCTTGTAAGTTACTGGTTTCATAGTAATTGAGGATATGTTCCATAGTACAGTTCTAAATGCAATATTCCAGACAGCAGTTGTTTTCTCTTAATCATCTTAGCTGAAATAATAAAAATACTTTAAATTGTGAATGTTAACTGCTCTTTTAAAAGCCAAAAGGTAAATATCTTCTATAACTGTCTGTTCATTTTAATGAAAAAAAAAGGAAAGTAATATGATGATTAGGTACTTTGGGGTAGCTTACAGATATGCTACTGTTTTACAGAACATAATAAGACATATTATTTTCCAGGAATTGCACAAATTAAATGGAAACATAAGTCACCCAGGTGTGCTACATGACTCTGGCAATGAAACATAATGTTTGATGGTAGCTGAGGCAGAACTGCATATTTACAGTAAAACTTTTTAAATTCCTTTTATTTTTAGCTGTGCCCCTCCTGTTTATTTAAGAAAGGGGAAAATAGTGGAATTTTGGTTTTCCAAAATGTTAGGTTCTTATCATGACGCATCATGTTAATGACAACTGTGGGATTACATGCACTTTGGGGCAAGGCCACTTGAATTCAAAGAATTTGTCTGTGGATGTCACTATTGTTGTGGGATCTTTCAGAAATATGAAAGGCCAAAAGAGTCATCTTACTAATTCAGAGAACACAGATTTTCTTGTCTTGGACATGGAAATGGAAAGCTACTAACTCTGAGGGAAAAAAATTACAATTAACTGTATATTAATATTTTGTCCAAGATAATTATTTTTGAAGCAAAAATGTCCAGCTTCTGAATTTCTGATGGTAGTTCTTTTATACTCCAGCAGCTGACTGCCTTTTTTAGAGATGTCATGGATGCTAGAGATTTGGCTTAATCCCAGTTTGAAATTTTTTTTCCCAATAAAAGGTTGAATAGGTATTGTGCTTCCCACCTTACTAAATGCTTGCTGAGATTATCCTCTGTCACTTGCTATGCTTTTTATCACTGTATCCCAGAGAGCCATTCCCTCTGATGCAGTGCTTTCAGAAGGTTTATTTCATCACTGCAAAGATGTATTCCAAATGAAAAGGCACTCTATACAGAAATAACATTTCATCTCAGGAAGATAAAAGAAGCTACCTGTGGCTAGGTCTGGATTGTGCTACTTTTCTTGCACTTCCCTGCTGATTTTTTAGCTTCAGACCTTCCCTTGGCCTAAAATGGGGGATAATGTGAATTCAGAGAGACTGCAACCATAGAAAAAGCATAGACACTGTGAGGTGAAGATTGACTAGTGGGTACAAGATGACAGCTAGAGAGAATCGGGGTGAGGGAGAAAGGAGAAAGCAGGATGAAAAGCAAAACATAAGGAAGGAATGTGAGGTCAAGCCTTGAAGGACTTGCTCAAGTTGTGTTCATACACGATAAATCTGTGCCTTTTCCCACTGAAGTAATGCCATGAACAATTTGTCTTCTTGGCAGTTTATGGTAACAATGAAGTTTGGACTCTGTGGGTCTAAGATTCTGGTTTGGTCTTTGTCTGGTCTGAGAAAAAAAAATGCTTCTGCAGTCAGACTTATCAGGCCCACACTGTTCCTAGGGTTAAAGAGAGCTTTGACCTTGTAGCAGCTCTGAGTTCAAATGCAGAGCAAGGAAACTTCTGTTAAGGAAAGAAGGACATAGAAACTCACAAGCATGGCAACAGAAACAAAGTTACAATTGTTCAGCTGTTATGCACCCTTCATTCAGTTCTCTCCTGATCTGTGAAAGCCCCAAATTTCTGCAGTGAGGCCAGCTCCCATATCAGTGCAGTGGGACCTCCCTAACCTGGGCTGGTAAATAGAACAGGATATGTCACCCCTTGTTCCACAGTGGTCCTTCTAGTCCCTGTGGAAAAAAAATATACGCTACTGGGGAGTGATTTCTCTGCGATATTAAAAATAGCAAAAAGTACTTGAGACTTACAGGCAATACTTTGCTTTCCTAGACACATGGCAGCTCCCCCAGCCTTCTCCCCCCCCCCCCCCCATATTCTGACTGACATTCACATCTGACAGAGTTAGAGTGACTTAGTAGTGTCACTGGTGGGTTTCTGAGGGCTATATTGTGTCAAAAACATGCTGTAAGGTATTTTCTACTGAGAAAATATTGATAATAAAGAAGCCAGTGCTTTCTGCCAGGTAGGTCTCCTGAGCTGCCTGGCTTCTCTTGCTCAAGGGCTCCTTGATATGACCAACTTCTGAGGCTAACACATTCCTGATCCCAGAATTGATGGCTCCCCAGCTTCTTGACTCACATCTCCTTTGGTTTCACAGCAGCTGGCAGCTGGGATTATTGAGATTTTGTAGATATTTACTTCCATTTTTTCCAAAACCTTTTTTGAAAATTCCTTTCAGCAAATACTTGGCATTTGTTAATGACAAAAAGATTTTCCATTATGCTATACACATGCAAGTCTCTCCTTTCAGAATGTGGCATTTCTGACTAAGGGAAGAATGCTCTTCCATTGTGGTACACCAGGCACAGGGGATCTGTGTGCTGTGTCCCTCAGGCCTCCCAGTTGGTATGTGAAATTGTAGAGCTGAAGCAAGGATGCTCAATGTCTGAGTTTTCACAGATCTACAGTGACAGTCAAAATATGGCTTTTACATAGAAATGATACCCTGCTATTTGACATATATGTGACCTATCAGCTTACTCACTGCAGGCTTGCACAAACAAGCTGGAACACAGATGTGAGGTAGTCATTGTACCAGAGTCTGAGCCAGCTCCAGGAAGAATATATTGTGGAAGAACTGGAGGCAGCATAAAGTCCTGAGATCTGTTAGTCTTACACTCAGAGGCTGGTGTTTCTCGACCTCTACTTTTGTCTCATAGAAATTGTTACTAAAATGGTAAAAATTAGAGACATCTCAGCGATACCTAAATCCCTCTACAGTCCTAGATCCCCTGAACTAGGGAATGGTAAGACTTTTTTTTCCTAATTGATGATCTAAATCATCATTAAAAACATTTAAGTCTTCCTGAACTGGGAAACAAAGCCTAGTTTAAATTAAAGAATTGAATAATTTAAAACAATACATTTGTCTTAAAAACACAGTTGTTTTGAAATGCAGTTGTTCAAAAACATTCTTATCACCTTCAATGATCTTTATTATAAAGCAGTTCTAGCCTAGGTTGGGTCCTGACTGGATTCCATGCTATAAAATATGAGATGAAGTGAGTCCTTACACAAACAGTTTGGAATAGAAGTTTGAATTGCTGCAACAGATAACAAAGACAGACAGGAAGATTAATGCTGGATCTTACTGATTTTGATCAGTAGCACACAGAGATCTTATCTCACATAACTACTCAACAGCTCAGAAAAGAAAGGAAAGAGGGAAGATTTGAAGGCCTAACTTGGAAAGATAGCAGATGAAAGCTATGTTTACTAAGCGAGGAGGACAGCATTTGCATCACAACCATTTATTCAATATTTTACTTTTTCTTATTGTTCCACATATAGCTGAAAGTCTTATGCTGTGGTGATCACTCAAACCCTGTTCTGAATCCTTAAAACAGTTCCTGACATAGTTTTGGCTCATATCAATTTCTCTGACAATTACTGAGCACAGGAGTAAAGCCAGGCCAGAAACTAGTCCCATTAGAAACTGTGAAGAAGTCCATGCTCAGCTTCCAAAAGAGCACTCCATGCAGTTGGTCCTGGAGCAGTGAGTGGTCCTGGGAACATTAAATAGCTGTAGCCTGTATATTCACAGCACAGCTCATGCTGGCTTCAGTTACACTTGGAAATGGACCAGTGTTCTCTGTATTAGATTTCAGGGTGTCAAGCAAAGGACTCCTGTTACGGCTCACTGCCTCTGAAACTGTTTGAGGGACAGGCCTTGTATCACATTGACAGTCTATGCCTGAAAAGGGGACAGAATTCAATTCTCCAGTCTCTTCAGTGTGAGTTTGCACTTTCTTTCTATTTCTTTCTCTTATTATTATCTGGTGATCAGATGCAAAAACTATCTCAACTGAAAGTGAAGGTGTGGGTGTTTTTCTGTTCTCCCTGGATCATTTAATTGATGATTCTCACATATAAAACGTGAATATGCTGGGGACCAAAGACCTTCTGATCTTCCCCTTTTCTAGTTGTCACCAGTCCTTTTTTACTTACTTCAGTGCCTTATTCAATTGACTATAGACTCAGTCCCTATTTGCTTGTGTTGTTTTTTCCAAAAGCATGGACATCCCCATAATTGCCAGATAGTGGCTGTGAGAAGAGTTTTTCTACTGGGACATATACCAGTCAGGGCAGTGAAGCTGAGTTCATGTGTGATACGGGCTTTTGGCTTTTTAGGCACATAATATTTTGTATCATAGAACCACAGAAAAATTTATGTCAGAAGGGAATCACCTAGTCCATCTCCCTACTTGGGGCAGGGCCAACATCCTAAGTAAGGTCAGGTTGCAGAGGGCCTTGTATAGGTGAGTTCTTTGGATCTCAAAGAAAGGGAAACTCGCTACTTTTCATGTGCCCTCTTCCACTGCTCCACTTCCTTTATCAAAACGTCCCTTTCTAAAGTGTGTGATCACTCACTACTTTTTGTCCTTTTATTGTGCACCTCTGAGAACTGCTCTCTGCGATCCTCTTTAGGTAGTGGAGAACAGTCCTCTTTATGCATTTTTCCTCTAGTTAAATAAATCCAGTTCTTTTAGCTTCTTCTTTCTATGCTTTAGACCTGTCACCTTCTCATTGGCTCTCCAGAGAACTCTCTCCAGTTTACCTTGTCCCAAGCCATACAGAGTATTCCAGATATGAGCTGATGAGTTATAAGTAAAAGGAAATAAACCTTGTCTTTGAATTTCATTCTTGTCTTCTTGCTATGTATGATTAGCCTTCATTGCTGCAATAATAATCTATTCAATCACGTTCAACCTCTCCACTGTGATCCTCCAGAATATTTTCTACAGAGCTGCTATCTAACCAGACAGTTTCCAGCCTCTGTTGCTGTAAGAGGTTATTCCATCTCAGGTGCAGGACTTTGCATTTCCCTTTATTCAGACTCATGACCTTCTGCCTGATTCACTTGTCCAGACTTCAGATTGCTCTGAATGACAGCCCTGCCCTCCAGTGTGTCATCTGCTTCCTCCGGGTTGGTGTCATCCATGAGGGTGCTAAGGGTGCCTTTCGTCGTATCACTCAGTTTGCTGATAAAGGTGTTAGACATATTACCCCAGTACTGAATCAAGGAACACACTCATAATTGACCACCAGCTATACTTGGGACCATTGAGTGCAACCCATCAAGTCTAACCATCCAGCAGTTTTTCCCACCAACTTCATGTTCATCCATCTACTTAACATCTCCTCAGCTATGAGGACACTGTGAAAGAGTATGTCAAAAACCTTATTGAAATCTTACTGGTCTCCCCTTATCAAGTCTTTCATCACAGGTGGCAATCAGGTTGAACTAACACAATTTTCCTTAGATAATCCTGTGCAGATTGTTTCTAATCATTTATTACCCTTCATGCACCAGGGAATGGCTTCTACAAGCTGTTACTTATCATGTCCTACACTGCATCCACCTTCTGCAAAAAAAATGAAGCCTTGGAAACAACAGTAACTTGTCTACAGCCTCTGAGGCAGTGATTTTAATGTGTAGAAAAGTTAATGTGTAATTAAATTTCCACATGTGCAGTGAGGGGAATAACAATGTTGGGTAACTCTTTGCAATCTTGATGATTGCGTGCAATGCATAGTATATAAGGGTTAACAAGCAGGTTTTGTGCTGTTTCTCATTAGACTGAGTTCGGCATTTAGCTTTCAGGCTTAAAGGCTATCTCATATCATATGTATACTGCCACATATGTAGTTTGTTGGGTAGGACTGGTTACATTGTGGAGATGGCTTAGAAATTCCTAACAATCTTTCCTGTCCATAAGAGCTTTTGAGAAGACAGAACATTATGCTGCCCATGCACGTTAAATCTTTGGCTGAGCTAATACGAAATACTTCTTCTGGTCTAATTTCCTCTTGTGTCTATTTTTTCCTGGCTCAGACTCAGTGACCTAATTTTTTTCTTCATTCTGTTCAAGGTTTCTGATTTTTTCCAAGCTACTCATATTGGACTCTTCTTCACTGTGGAAACTGTGCCTTTACTACTGTTTCTTATTAGCACCCTGGGATAGTTTCACTGTCTGCTGCTCTGTTGCTCCATGTTACTGCTCTGTGACCAGACCTGGGGGTGGGTACTAATAATGCTGTCATGGCACCTCCCAAAAATGGTGATCAAGACCTTCTACTGAACACATCTAAGGGAGTTCTTGCAAGCCTACAAGAAGATCTTCTTGTAGAGTTTACATTGGAAAGAACCCAATTAAAAAGTTATTCACTTTCCTAGTCTGTTGACTGGAGAGATGAACCAGTCAGTGTCTCTCTGTTTACTTGCCTTTGAAAG